>NW_006159457.1:14953-36402 GCF_000334495.1 Tupaia belangeri chinensis | reverse complement strand
AAGAGAGAAAGTGAGAAAGCAAGCCACCAGGTCTGGAAATCAAACTGTGGTCAGCCATATGGGAGTCTAGCACCCTTAACGGCTATGCCACCTGTCAGCCCCTCTACCTCCATTTTTAAAGCCCTGATATTCCTCTTTCATCCTATGGATTGGTCTTTATAAATGTAAATCTGATTTTTATTACCACTTCAATAACTCCAGACTTGCTACATAATACAGCTTAAGCAATAAGCATGGCACACCAGGCCCTTAGTTATCTAGCACCCTATCTGGCACTACACTCTTACCCTAACACAAGCCTCTATACCCCAGGTAGTTTCTATAACATACCTTCATTCTGTCCTAGTTCCTAAAAGAACAATTCTGTCTGTCCCCAAGACAGTTTTCTAGTTTGTGTTCGCTCAAAGGCAGAATCTCAGACAAAAATTTCTATTGTCAGGAAAATTATCAAATATTTTGTAAAAAACAAAACAAAACAAAACAAAACAAAACAAAAACACTTAATGGCCTGTCTAGCTCATCCTCCTAAGTTATCTTCACCATTTTACTGTCTTTAAACAATTTTGCAACTTTCAGAAAACTGTTAATATGCAAAGTACTCTGTCCATACACATGTAAACTGTACCCAGAGGAATGGGCACTATCACTATCTACAGTATCTTGTAGACATTGACTAGTTCTGCCAGTTTTGCATCTACTTGTAAATTTATTTCACAGCATTCCTTATCTGGCATCTCTGTGTAGTAGTTTAAATTCTCTCTTGAATAAGGCCATCATATTGAGCAAATAAAAATACAATATGCCAAGTTATATTTGAATTTAAAATAAATAGTGTTTTTTTATTGTTAGTATGATTCCATTCAATACATGAAATATATTTATTCTGCAAAATTATAAGTGGTTTATCTGAAATTCAAATTTACCTGGGCAGCCTGTATTTTTTTCTGACAAACCTACCTTTGATTCAGTGTGACATCTTACTTGTTCCTTCATTATTGAGTAAAGTTTAAAATCTTTGATATGTATTAATTTTATATTGTATGAGAGTCTTTATTTTACTTCTTAAAAAATAATTTTTGACAACATGCAAGCAGTTTCTTTGGAAAATAGGGAAATAGGGAACTAAAATGGAGAAGAGGACTCATCTGGTAAAGGTATATTTTAAAGCCAGTTGCCACTGTAGGTAACTGAAGCTTACTCTTCCTGGGGAGCTTCCACTCAGTGGAACCCATCTCAGTGTTTGTTAAACATACCTCAGTGTTATGTCTCCCAAGGGTGAGGGAGGTATAGTATTTATCCGTCAAATTCTATACTTAACACACTAGCCTAGCCCTTCCTTCTGATCATAGGACATATGTCTATGATTGCGGGTTATGTGGGAGGAAGTAATTTCCAGCATATCCAGGCTGTCATTAGGTGTCCCAACCCAGGGGACAGTTGAACAGGTTCCCTGGGGGAGGGAGTGAGAGATGGGACAAATACACGCGCACACACACACACACACACACACACACACGGAGTGGAGACAATACGAGGTGCTGATCAAGTCTTCTTCTTCTTCCGTTTATTGAGGAAAAATAGCGAGTTATATACAGGCTGGTGGGCACCGATTGGTTGCCCGAAATGCAAATGAGATAGAACAGCATGAACCAATCATTGGTGTGGGTGGATCTTTCCCATTGCCTAGAAACCCAACCAGCCCTGGAGGAGAACAGTTTGTCACATGATTTCTGAGAACCGGTTTGCTCAGTGAGGAAGTGAAGCCTAATGGTTTCCAAGATGGTGGATAGGTCAAGATGGAAGATAGCTCAAGATGGCTTCCATATGCAGTGCCCTCCATAATTAGGGTGACCAAAGAACCAACTCCAGTGACATTTCAGCCAGTTTCTATTATTTTTTTCTTTTTTTTTCTTTTTTTTCTTTTTTTTCTTTTTTATTTAAGAAAGAGAATTTTTACTATAGGGCTAGTGTGCTTACTAGAGAGACAGAAAATGAGAAATCACCCCACAGGGAAAATGGTCACACCACAACTCCTTCTCCTCCATTCTCCTCCTGGGATCTTGGGTATGCATGCATCTGCACCCAACTTAAGTTTCAAGCCACTGGGTCTAGGTCCAAACCATGGTCAGCCATGTGGGAGTCCAGCAATGTAACGGCTACACAGCCTGCTGGCCTCTCCATTGATATTTTAAGGTTGAAAAAATACGAGCAGGTCACCAACAGTTCAGCTATACTGCTCAATGTATGCATTTCTCGGTAACCACAAATGCCATTATAAGAAATACTTGTGGACCAACAGTTAGCGTAATGGCTATGTCGCTGGACTCCCACGTAGTCGACCACAGTTCACGTCCCAGACCCAGTGGCTTAGAACTCACGCTGGGCGCGTGTGCGTGCGTGCCCAAGATCCCGAGAGGAGAATGGAGCAGAAGGGATTGTGGCGTGACCATCCCCCCTGGGGGTGATTTCTCGCTTTCTGTCTCTATGTCTTTCTCTGTCTGTCTGGCGAGTGCACATGCCCTATAGCAAAACCTCTCCAAAAAAATAAATAAATAAATAAAAATTTAAAAAAAGAAATACTTGTGATTTTATGTTGTCTTAGCATCCATTTTGAATATAGAGTTAACTGTCTCATACCAGAAGATTAGTTGTTTGTGACACAGTTTCCAGCATTCTGCTCCCTTTCAGTATCTTGATGTGATTTATCCAGATATCATTCCTACACAACCACCTCTCAGTAACCACCTACCTATGGGACATACAGATACAACCTACTAGACTCACCCCATTGGCCCCCATGCTCTGCATAGTCCCTGCCAATATGCCACGATGACCATAGGAGTCGTCTGCTTGCTGTAAACCCACCAGTCAGGCTCCCCAGTGTGCAGCTTGTCTGGACAATGCCCTAGACTCCAGTAGCCTGAGTCCACAGGTCTCTTTCTTTCTGGTTTCCCAGCTACTGGTTTAACCCAATCCTCCCCAACATCTCCCATCAACATTTGTAAGTACTCTTTCTCCTGTAAATAATAAACTGCTTACAGTATTTCATGTGTATTATTCTGTTGCCTCTTCTGTGTCTCTCCTGAATCTAACTTTTTTCCTAGTCAGGACTCCCCTAGAGAGTGACTATCTTGGTAACACTGAAATAGACACAGGGGAGAAAAAAGCCATAGGGCATCTGCCAGCATAAACAAGTTTCCTGTGAAAGGGACACTCAGTCAAGGTTGGGACACTTAGACATTAGGCTTTCTACCAGAATTTTAAAAGTATCCCATGAAAAGGACCATAAACATCCACAGACTAATTCCCTGGAGCCCCATCAGAGCAGGGCTACAGGTATAAACACATCTACCTTTTCTATGATGCCTTTGTTAATTCCCAAGGGTTATTAACCTTTATGAGCTCATTATCCTTCATAAAGACTTCTCTAATAGAAGCTTTGACAGATATTGCAATTAGCATGTGTATCTTCTCCGAAGAAATTTTAAAAATATGGAGGACAGAGATGAACACTTGTTAGAATTTATAGACCCATTCTTGGTAGAAATCTAAAGCGGTTTATTGAGTGAATGAATGAGTAAATGAGTGAATGAATTTGCAGTGATTTAGAGAAAGAGAGAAATTGAATAAGGCTTCAGCAAAGAGTAATATCTAGGCAGGTTCTTTAAGGATTATTAAAAGTCTACTGAGATAGAGAAGTCACTTCAGGCAAAGAAATCATTATATGCAAATAAATGAAGAGAATGAATTTATATTCAGGAAAATGTTGTTTGTTCTTTTCAGTAGCAAACATTTATCTTTCCTGTATAAGTGAAGTACTTTTCCACTCTTGCTCTTGAAGCATTTTAGAAGTCCAACTTCTAGGAAGGTCTTTAAAAAGAATGACGGAACTGCACTGTGATAATCTTTACCACAGCTTCTCCCAGAGTAAATATAACCTAAAAGCAGCAGTAAATGTTTCATCTGAAGCAATTCAGCCTTGAGAGGTACTAACACTGCTGTCATTTCCCTCCAAAGAGGCCATAATTGCATTGTATCTTCTAAGCAATTAAATTTTTCACACCACCTTCAAGGTTGGTGAATATACAAACTAAATAATTAAAGTAACTCTTTTTTAAGTCCATTACCAGAAAAGCCAAAAATAAAAAGAAAAAAGAAAAGAATAAAAAACCCTCCCTTTTTATCCTGGTATAATGTCAGAGTTTCCATAATATAAAATAACTTGTTTTGTCAACCTAATAATGAAAGTCTGAATATCTCCGTCATTCATTCATGTGCTTTGCTGATTTTTATTTTAAAGCTGAGAAGTTAAAAATAAAAAGAACTGTCTCAGGCTGGCCAGCTGAGAGATGCAGAAATCTGAGTAATTGAATAAGCATGATAACTAAGTTTACTATAAAAGAATACTTTGGCGTAATCAAGAAATGTAAATTGGGGAATTTCTTAAACTGGGAAATTTAAGATTTATAACATATCTTTTTTTTTTTTTTTTTGGAGAGGTTTTCGCTATAGGGTGCATGCGCTTGCCAGAAAGACAGAGAGAGACAGAGAGACAGAGAGAGAGATAGAAAGCGAGAAATCACTCCCCAGGGGGGATGGCCATGTTGCAATCCCTTCTCCTCCATTCTCCTCTTGGGATCTTGGGCACACACGCACACGCGCCCAGCGTGAGTTTAAGGCGCTGGGTCCGGGACATGAACTGCAGTCGACTATGTGAGAGTCCAGCGACAAAGCCATTACACTAACTGCTGGTCCCAGGATTTATAACATATCTTTAATTACATAGAATAAAGAAAATATCAATGCATTTCTACCCTATAATGGAAGCAATGGGGAGTGTGGAGAACAGTCTGGACTTGATCACAAGCATACCAGGTCCTCTGATAGTTAGACTCAATCGGTCTACCAAGATAGAGAAAGCACTTCAGGTAAAGAAATCAAATCAACTGAAGGGATAAGACAGGAAAACAAGACTCTGTGGGGCTGAAGCTGAGGCATGAAAATACGTATGGTTAGACCCCCGAAACACTCAGACAAGAAGCCATTTTAAATCTGAGGTGTGTCCTGGTGTGTTAAGGGAAGCCACACTCTATACTCCATCTTCTAGACCCCTGAAACACTCAGATAAGGATTTAAATGGAAACATCAGACCATAGTAACACTGAAAATTCAACAGAAGAGAGAAAATTACATAAGCCTGAACTAGTGAAATAGAATTTTATAACTTTTGAGTAAAACATTACTGATTTTTTTCTTTATTATGCTTTGTTTTCCCAGTTTAATAATTTTGCTTTCTTTTGAGCTGTTGATAGCTTCAATAATTTGTTAAAGTATTTTCTCTTCTTCTTTGTTTCTTTAAATGGAAACATAAACTCTTCTCCCTTCCTAACCCCTTTGGAACTGGAAAATATTTGGCAGTATTATTTTGTAGCAAAATGATTATTTGTATACGTTCAATAATACCTGTTGCCGTGAATCAGAAATTGGAAAACTCGTTATTGAATAGGTCTTTGACTGGAATGTCATATCTGAAGATTAAACCAGAAAACTATGGATCTAAGGTGGATCTTAAGTAAGCCAACAGAGGCTCTTGGAAAGATGGCCTGGCACCATAAACAGTTCTGCCTGGCAGAGAGGATTAGAGAAGCTATATGAAATAATTCTTACCATAAAATAACCTGGACTTTTCCAGTCTGGCATCATAATCAGTAAAAACTGCAAAAGAGCAGTCACAACCAGAGGATTACCTTGAGGAAGATTTTGAAGGAAGAAAAAGAGACTGATCTTTGCTAGTTAATGGTATATCACAGAATACTTGGTAGGCAGGGCTGAATTGAAAAGGTTTATGTGTGAATTATGTGTTGGGTGTTTGCTTTTCAACAGTTTTGAGTAGCTGACATGTAAATATTTTCTCAAAAATATTTAATACCATACTGTCTCTGTTGTTATTGAGTCACAAACGAAATTATAACAAATATTTTAAACATTCTCTTTAAAATTCAGTTTTTGGAAATTTTGAAAGTTGTTTATTAACTGTCAAGAACTCTGGAGTCTGAGCAAAAATTTTCTGATATGTAAATTAAATTTTTGTGGGAAAATGTAAAAAGAAATAAATAAATGATAAACAAATACATGGTCATTGAGGGGTGATTCATCAAACTAATGAACTTAATTCAGGAATGTGGCAAACCCAGTCTTGACCAGGGGATACACTCATGTCCAATGGAGAGAAATCATGATCTATAGATGAGTATTTGTGTGCTTGGTGATTGTGATCAAGTTCTGATGAAGAGCCACACTCTGGATCTGATTTATTCGGTTATTTTGGACTGAACACTGTTCAGTCTATGTATCCAAGGAATGGGATTACAAGTGTCTGTTGTAGATTTCTCTTGACACTAAAAAGATCTTGGTTATTAGGGTTGATCCAATTCTCTTATTTTTCTCTCCCTATTTCTGTATGACTTTTGATGATCTGATTCTGTCTAAACTTCAGTTTGTTATCTATAAAATGGAGATATTAATAGGTTATAGTAGCTTGGCGAATTGTTTAAGTATTAAATCCATGACTGCAGAGCCCAGTGTCTGGACCACTATGAATGTTCAAATGCTTTTCTTCTTTCTGTTTTCTCTAAATTCAAGAAAATTTAGTCAGATGTAAAGTCATATTTATTCTCCCATAAAAAAAGAAATTTTGGAAACCGTGGCTGTCTAAAGTTCTCTGTGAATACATACTATACCAGGTCTCTAACCTTTATCAACAGGACTAATTTTATATTTATAAAGATTAGAAACACCAAATGCACTGCCTTCCATGGCCAGAATTAGATTGAGAATTGGTGCTAGGATGGCTACAAAAAGAGGATGTCTTACAAGGTTAAGGTGCCTGGGTTACGAGTCTGCTAGTATCTACACAAAAAATTGAACATACATGAACAAATCGCATTAGAGAGTAACGGAATGAGGTCCAGCTGTGCTGGTTAACCCTGCTGTTCAGTGGGCTAAGGCCACATGGGAAGCCTGAGTTTGATTTCTGGCCCACACAAACAAAAGCCAGGTATGGTGGTGCACACCTGGAGCCACACTTACTTGGGAGGGTGAGGAAGGAGGACTGCAAAGTAGTGAAATCTTGCCTTTAAAAAAAAAAAAGTGTAACCACATGAGAAAAAATAAAAATAAAAAAAACTTGTTTCACTCTTCTCACTTGGTGAAAAAAAGTTCAATTTAAATGTAGGTACGTTATAATGAGTTCCACCTATTTCTTAACAAACTAAATGAAAAGACAGTCTAAAAACAATATTTTAAGCAGGGATTCTCTTTAAAATACCATTATGAGTTTTAGGGGGAAAAATCAGCTCCACTTGGTGGAGGGAACCTAGTCAAGGAACTTAAATATGGTCTTGAGATCACCTCACTGACACTGGGACAATAGGTTCAAAATTTTAAAAGACATTGCTAAGTTCAATTCTGTTCACAGACTTGCCTTTTCTACCAAAGTTCCACTGAAAGAAGTCTCTTTATCCGCAGTGGTTCACTGACTGAGGAAATACAATTTCCTGGGTGAGATGTGGCATGCTTTACAAACACTGGTATTGTTCTGGGGAAGTTGAATGGTCTAACAGAATTTTATAAAGTCAATGTACCTCCAAAAGTGCCCAAATCTTATTTTTAGCACTCAATTATTTTACAGTATTTCTCGCCTCCTCCTGTAGTCAAAGTCATTAATTTTGGGTAGAAGAATATGTTCAAGCTTCATCTAATGTTAAGAAATATAAACACTAAGAAAAACATAGAAAAGATATTGAATGATGAAGCGGGGAGATTAATGTCTCTGTACTGACTGACATGCATGGCATTCCCTTTTGAAAAAGCAATGTAGGGAACCAGCAGTCAGCGTAATGGCTATGTCGCTGGACCCCCACGTAGTCGACCGCAGTTCGTGTCCCGGACCCGGTGGCTTAAAACTCATGCTGGGCGCGTGTGCGTGTGTGCCCAAGATCCCGAGAGGAGAATGGAGGAGAAGGGATTGCGGCGTGACCATCCCCCCTGGGGGGTGATTTCTCGCTTTCTGTCTCTATGTCTCTCTCTGTCTGTCTGGCGAGCACACGCGCCCTACAGTGAAAATCTCTACAAAAAAAAAAAAAAGCAATGTAATGTACTGTAAAGTTATATGTAATGCAATGTAATATAAAGAAGATTATGATGATAATAAAAATTTAAAAAATTTAAAAAAGAAATATAAACACCAAGAAAGGAAAAATGAATTGTTTCTACTCAATTGATATGAACAATTAATAAGCCCTTTATTGTCAGTAAAAGCACGGCTAGCCATTTCCATATGTTTCACCTCACTTCACTTTATAAAAATGCGAACTGTCAAGTTTTAAATATACAGCTTTAACAATTCATGTGGATTTTAATAAGAGCTGTGTGAAATGACAGATACAGAATATTTACTATTATAGAATTACAGTCTAATCTCTCAAAGATTAGAGAGAATTGATTTATTGAGATGTAACTGAATTTCAGGGAAATGGTAGACTTAATAACTTTGTATTAATAACTGTAAATAGAACATATTTAAAATCATGTCCCAAAGGCATGAAACAGAAGAATTTAAAATATATGTATAAAAGCTAATAAATAAAATTAAACCAAACAAGACAGATTTGCTGGTTTTCAAATTTCCTTTTAAAAGACGAAAGACAAATGAGATATTAGCAATTCTGCCTCACTGGCTATTCATAGTTAATCCAAAGTTAAACCTGAGGCCAGCAGGTAGCATAGTGGTTAAGGCACTGGACACCCACGTGGCTGACCACAGTTGGAGTTCTAGACCCGGCAGCTAGAAAATCATCCTGGGTGTGTGTGTGTGGGGGGGCATACCCAAAAATCCCAGGAGGAGAATTGGAAAGAAGGGATTACAGTGTGACCATACCCTCTGGGGAGTTATTTCTCACTTTCCCTCTCATCATCTCACTCCAGTGAGCATCTGCACCCTATGGCAAAAACCTTTAACTCGTTCATTCTGAGCCATATGAAATATCTAAAGAAATGTAGTACAGGACATACCAAAATTGCAAGAGGAACTAGGACTCATTGAAATGCAATTAATCTGCCCAAGTTTGTTTATAATACTTTTTAGTTATCACAAGCCCTCCTGTTTTAGTATTTTAATATAGATGTCGCCAGCAAAATCAATTCAACTGAATTCAACTTCCCCATCTCCTTCCAAAATTAGTGGCATAGTCTTAAAAGTGAACAAGGAGATGTGAACAGAAGGAGAAAAGATGAGAAGAAATAAGAGGCAATAAAAGGAGCAAGAGGAGAAAACAAGGGTGAAGAAGAAGAAGGTGATGAGGTAGAGAAGAGAAAATGAAGGGAAAAAGATAAAGGAAGAGAAGTAGTAGGGTCAGAGGAATAATGAAAGAGAAAAAAAGAGGAGAAACAAGGAGTAGAAAAAGGAGAGAAGAAAGTAAGAAAGGATGAAGGAAGGGAAGACATGAAAGAGGAAGATTCGGAGTGGACTCCCTCCTGCGAGCTGATTCTGCAGTGACATGAAATCTTCATGAAGTTGGTGTGCCAGATTCTCTATTAATGCAGAACGATTTCCGGATGCCGGCGCCTTCACTCACGGTATATCCTGTTTCTAACATCCCTCGCCATGTACAAACTTCTTAGCATGGAAACCATGACTCCACTTTCATCTCCAAGTGTTGTGTTCTCTTTTTTCTCTCTGGATTTAATTTACTTCTACTAGAACAAAGCCTTACTATGCCCTCTGGCTAACAGACACAACTATCTAATACATGAAAAAGCTAAATATCTTTGTGTGTGTGTGAGAGAGAGAGAAAAAGAGAGAGAGATTTCTTCTTCATTTTCAAAACTTCAGTAGCATTTATTTAGAAGGAAGGATGTATAAACATATCTGAGATTAAAGGATCAGGAAATTTTTTTTTAATTTTTAGGAATATTTTCAAAATGGGATTTTTAGGCTAAACTCAGCTCACCCATTTAAAAAAAAAAAATATATATATATATCAACTTGATTTTCCTCCATGTCCTTATTGCTTCAGAAATAGGCAGTAGCCTAACTATCCTCCATTGCCCAGAAATTGACCCCAATACAGACACACAGCTCACATGCATTGAAAACTTTTCTGGGTCATACACGGTGCTGAGCACTGTAACAGAGAGGCTGTGCCTGTCCTTGCACTGTCTCTGAGTACAGGGAGGAGAAGGGATTGCGGCGTGACCATCCCCCCTGGGGGGTGATTTCTCGCTTTCTGTCTCTATGTCTCTCTCTGTCTGTCTGGCGAGCACACGCGCCCTACAGTGAAAATCTCTACAAAAAAAAAAAAAAGCAATGTAATGTACTGTAAAGTTATATGTAATGCAATGTAATATAAAGAAGATTATGATGATAATAAAAATTTAAAAAATTTAAAAAAGAAATATAAACACCAAGAAAGGAAAAATGAATTGTTTCTACTCAATTGATATGAACAATTAATAAGCCCTTTATTGTCAGTAAAAGCACGGCTAGCCATTTCCATATGTTTCACCTCACTTCACTTTATAAAAATGCGAACTGTCAAGTTTTAAATATACAGCTTTAACAATTCATGTGGATTTTAATAAGAGCTGTGTGAAATGACAGATACAGAATATTTACTATTATAGAATTACAGTCTAATCTCTCAAAGATTAGAGAGAATTGATTTATTGAGATGTAACTGAATTTCAGGGAAATGGTAGACTTAATAACTTTGTATTAATAACTGTAAATAGAACATATTTAAAATCATGTCCCAAAGGCATGAAACAGAAGAATTTAAAATATATGTATAAAAGCTAATAAATAAAATTAAACCAAACAAGACAGATTTGCTGGTTTTCAAATTTCCTTTTAAAAGACGAAAGACAAATGAGATATTAGCAATTCTGCCTCACTGGCTATTCATAGTTAATCCAAAGTTAAACCTGAGGCCAGCAGGTAGCATAGTGGTTAAGGCACTGGACACCCACGTGGCTGACCACAGTTGGAGTTCTAGACCCAGCAGCTAGAAAATCATCCTGGGTGTGTGTGTGTGGGGGGGCATACCCAAAAATCCCAGGAGGAGAATTGGAAAGAAGGGATTACAGTGTGACCATACCCTCTGGGGAGTTATTTCTCACTTTCCCTCTCATCATCTCACTCCAGTGAGCATCTGCACCCTATGGCAAAAACCTTTAACTCGTTCATTCTGAGCCATATGAAATATCTAAAGAAATGTAGTACAGGACATACCAAAATTGCAAGAGGAACTAGGACTCATTGAAATGCAATTAATCTGCCCAAGTTTGTTTATAATACTTTTTAGTTATCACAAGCCCTCCTGTTTTAGTATTTTAATATAGATGTCGCCAGCAAAATCAATTCAACTGAATTCAACTTCCCCATCTCCTTCCAAAATTAGTGGCATAGTCTTAAAAGTGAACAAGGAGATGTGAACAGAAGGAGAAAAGATGAGAAGAAATAAGAGGCAATAAAAGGAGCAAGAGGAGAAAACAAGGGTGAAGAAGAAGAAGGTGATGAGGTAGAGAAGAGAAAATGAAGGGAAAAAGATAAAGGAAGAGAAGTAGTAGGGTCAGAGGAATAATGAAAGAGAAAAAAAGAGGAGAAACAAGGAGTAGAAAAAGGAGAGAAGAAAGTAAGAAAGGATGAAGGAAGGGAAGACATGAAAGAGGAAGATTCGGAGTGGACTCCCTCCTGCGAGCTGATTCTGCAGTGACATGAAATCTTCATGAAGTTGGTGTGCCAGATTCTCTATTAATGCAGAACGATTTCCGGATGCCGGCGCCTTCACTCACGGTATATCCTGTTTCTAACATCCCTCGCCATGTACAAACTTCTTAGCATGGAAACCATGACTCCACTTTCATCTCCAAGTGTTGTGTTCTCTTTTTTCTCTCTGGATTTAATTTACTTCTACTAGAACAAAGCCTTACTATGCCCTCTGGCTAACAGACACAACTATCTAATACATGAAAAAGCTAAATATCTTTGTGTGTGTGTGAGAGAGAGAGAAAAAGAGAGAGAGATTTCTTCTTCATTTTCAAAACTTCAGTAGCATTTATTTAGAAGGAAGGATGTATAAACATATCTGAGATTAAAGGATCAGGAAATTTTTTTTTAATTTTTAGGAATATTTTCAAAATGGGATTTTTAGGCTAAACTCAGCTCACCCATTTAAAAAAAAAAAATATATATATATATCAACTTGATTTTCCTCCATGTCCTTATTGCTTCAGAAATAGGCAGTAGCCTAACTATCCTCCATTGCCCAGAAATTGACCCCAATACAGACACACAGCTCACATGCATTGAAAACTTTTCTGGGTCATACACGGTGCTGAGCACTGTAACAGAGAGGCTGTGCCTGTCCTTGCACTGTCTCTGAGTACAGTTCCTGGACATGTTTCTTTTAGGAGTGTATACATACAACGGTCCCAGCCCTGTGCAGTGCACAGGCCCATGTGTCCCATTGGCCTAGGTGCAGTTACTAACCTCGAGATTGCAATGCAGGGCCCAGGCAGTAACAGAGTAGTAATCTAACTGGACCCAAATGAAAAACATCCTGGGTTCACATCCTGGACCTCCACAGACATCTGTGCACAGTTGGGGTACCGAAGATCCAGCATGGAGACAGATCCCTATTAGGGATTTTCTCTCTCTCTCTCTCTCTCTCTGGAAATAAATTTAAAAATTCTGAAAAAGATTGTGATCCAATGTGGTAAGTGCTGAAATAGAGGCAGAATAACTCCCCACTTCCACTCCTAGGAGATAAAAGTGAAACACATAGGGAAAATAATATTTGAAGGGAATCTTGGAGGATATATTGAATTTAGCCAAGTAAAAGAAAGAGGTGGGTTTCTTTTTTTTTTTTTTTTTTTTCAGAAAACAAACAAACAAACAAACAAAAACAGCAAGCATGAAGGATTAAAAGAGAATGAAAAGTTCTGGAAGTCCACATAATGGTCCACAATTTTCTAAAGCATAAGAAGATCTGCCTATATTGAGGCAGCAAGCAAATAGCTGAATAATAGATGCACTTGGAGATGAGGCATGCATCTCCAGTGTGTTCCAATGGCCATTGGCCACTGGCTTTCCTTGCCTATCCCAGCCCAACTCCTTTCTTTACCATAGCCAGTTGGCCCACAGACATTTGGCTTTCTTATCTCTGACCTAACATGACAAGTCTAAACTCTTCAGTCTTGCACTCCTATCTACACAGTCTTAAAGACTCACATCAAAGATTTATTTCTTCCATTAAAACTCTCAGATCAATCTCTACTTGAATGCTATAATGGTCTTTTTAAATAATTATTTATTTGATTTTATTCATCTTCATTATTATTACTTTAATTTGACCAGAGAGAAACAGAGAAAGAGAGAGGGAAAGCTAGAAAGCAAGCCACCAGGTCCGGGATTTAACTACAGTCAGACATGTGGGAGTCCACTCCCTTAACCACCATACCATCTACTGGCCCTAGAATGTTTTGAATTATGTTAGAAAGAAAGAAAAAGAGAGAAAGAGAGAGGAAAAGAAAGAAAAAGAGGGAAAAAAGAAAGAAGAAACAAAGAAAAAGAAAAGGAAAAACAATGAATGAAAGAAAAAAGAGAAAGGAAGAAAAAGAAAAGAGAGAAAGAGAAAAAGAAAGAAAGAAAGTGAAGAAAGAAAAAGAAAGAAAGAAAGAAAGAGAGAGAGAGAAAGAAAGGATAGAAAGAGAAGGAAGGAAGGAAGGAAGGAAGGAAGGAAGGAAAGAAGGAAGGAAGGAAGGAGGAAGAGTTAACAAGATTGAAGTCAGGGTTTGAATCCATGATATCTGATTATGAAAGACAAAGTCTAGCGCCTATATGACAAACAAAAACAAAGACAAGGCGTATTTGTGCTGTTGAATGCAGTTTTCATTCTATCCTCTTTTTGTTTCTTTGCTTTTGAATTAACTTTGTTCCTTCTTAGGTTAGCTTTAATTCTTTAAATTCCAAGTACTGAATCAACTACTTTGTGTATCTTATATTATTTAAATTTAAATTCAGAATCAAAATGCAATGAGATCAAATCAGTTAATCAATAGGCCCCAACAAGGAAAAGCCCAGGTCTCAATGGCTTCACTTCTGGACTCTAAGAAAGTCTTAAAGAAGAGCTAACTCTCATTCTACTCTATTTCTAAAGATCCAAAAGGAAAGAAATTCATTATATGAAACCTCCGTCACCCTCCTCCCAGAAAACAAAGAACTAACAAGAAAGAAAACTATAGCCCCAAGTCCCTGATGAATACAGATGTAAAAATTCTTGACAATCTAATTTTAATCTTGGCATCAGTGACTTTTTTTCATGTGTAGTAGTCCCCCTTTATCTGTTATTTCTATGGTTTCACTGCAATTCAAACATGGGTGAGTACCATATAAGCTGCTTTGAGAAAGACTACAACACAAAACTTGTATTAGATATATTGTTATAATTATTTTATTATTGTTGTAAATCTTACTGTGCCTAATTAATAAATCAGAAGTATATTCAGAGTTCAGTACTATCTGAGATTTCAGGCATGCACCGGGCCCCTGGGAGTGTTGGAACAGTTAGTATAATGGCTGTGTTGTTGGACTCCCATATAGTCGACGGTGGTTCTAGTCCCAGACTGTATTAGATATATTGTTATAATTATTTTATTATTGTTGTAAATCTTACTGTGCCTAATTAATAAATCAGAAGTATATTCAGAGTTCAGTACTATCTGAGATTTCAGGCATGCACCGGGCCCCTGGGAGTGTTGGAACAGTTAGTATAATGGCTGTGTTGTTGGACTCCCATATAGTTGACGGTGGTTCTAGTCCCAGACCCAGTGGCTTAAACTCACGTCAGGTGCATGTGCATGTGTGCCCAGGATCCTGAGAGGAGAATGGAAGAGAAGGGATTGCGGCGTGGCTATCCCCACCGAGGGGTGATTTCTGTCTCTCTCTGTCTTTCTGGTGAGCACATGTACCCTATAGCGAAACCTCTCAAAAAAGAAGACTGAATCTGAATACTTAGGATCTGGCATCAAGGTCCAACTTCTTTTCACTATAAAACTCACTGCTTAGCATCATGCTAGGTACAAAAAGGACGTTTGGTTATTGTTTGTTGAATGAATGAGTAGTTAAAAGGAGAGTTCAATGACAATGTAATAAAAGTCACCCAAGTGAAACTCTGTATTATGACAATACGAACTTCTTACCAATCAATCAATGGCATGGTTATCTTCCTGAAGGGACTGAAAAACCACAGAAAATTGTTTGAAGAGAATTAAGCAATGGTTTCTGAAAGATTAAATAGTGCAGATGTATAGGACGAAATAAAATGGAAGAGATTAAGGACAAAATGGAGTTAGGAGGCAGATGTAACTCAGACATGACTTATTAAAAGAATGCCTTTGCTGAGTCTGGGTTTAAAAGTATCCACTTCTCACGTAGTACTGATGCTGTCAATTGGAACTTCAAGATTGGCTGTTCGCACATTCAACCTCTCTTATTTCTACCTACCCTCGCTCATGTATTCCCTTGTGGAACTTGTAGATGGCTTTTTATCTCCCAGTGGATTTGGTGGGAGATGGGTGGAAAAGACCATATTTACTAATGTTTAAATACCTTAAGATCATATTTCCCAACTGTGTCCAAATAGAGTTCAATAATACTGGGGTTGGGGGAATAAAGTAAAATAGTTGTCTAATATAGATCTTCTCATATCTTCACTTTCTTAATATGTCATTAATTTCCAGGAGAAGGATACATTTTACAGCTTTTCTCAAACTTTTAGGACCACAGCTTCCGCCCCATATCCTTCCAGTGGTGTTTATTTCCTACAGATCAATTTCTCTGAATACAGAAGAGAGAACACTGTTCCAATGATTTCTCACAGTGATGCAGTTGGAGAAGGTGTCATCTAAATACTCATCAGATGAAGGAGTGCTCCATAAAAGTCAATCACGTTTTATATTATAATTATGTTCTTTTATAATTTCCCTGGCATTTTAGTACTGCTACTTATATTGTGAGGTTTTCTTTGTTTACACCCTTGTATTTGCAGTGCTTGATTATGGACTCTCAGCTTTGCTATTATGCATAAGAAATTCTCCCATTTAAACAAATTAATTTTCTCTACATTAGTTGACCCATATCAATATAGAGCACACAAAGCATTTCCTCGTTTTGGCTGGTCTATCTCTCAGCCTAGGTATAGTTATTCTGTTCGAGCCTCAGTGGCTTAACATGACAAAAACTATTTTTTTTTCTCATGTTACCTGTCCTGTGCAGGCTGTCTGTGGCATTACTCCATACTATCTCTTCATTCTGGAACTCAAGCAAATAGAAATATTGAATATACCAGTCTTCAGATAAATGGAAAAATAGAGGCTGGTCTATCTCTCAGCCTAGGTATAGTTATTCTGTTCGAGCCTCAGTGGCTTAACATGACAAAAACTATTTTTTTTTCTCATGTTACCTGTCCTGTGCAGGCTGTCTGTGGCATTACTCCATACTATCTCTTCATTCTGGAACTCAAGCAAATAGAAATATTGAATATACCAGTCTTCAGATAAATGGAAAAAGAGAACGTGGTAAATCCTCACATGGGCTCTTAAAGCTAATGCTCTGATGTGGTCATCCTCACTTCCATTCATACACCTTTGGACTAAGCAAGTCGTGGGTCTAAACCTCATGTCAATGGGACAGGGAGGTATATGCTTGTCACAAGGGAGGGAATAGCAAATATTTTTAACATAAAGATTCCCACTCACTATACAAGGTTTCCCCTCTCTCGTTCAGCTCTAAGTGTATACGCAGATAGCAAGCTCATTTATTAAGTCATTCTGACTAACACATTTAGGGGACACAGTAAAAAAATGAGATTACTGGGGCCAGCAGGTGGCGTGGTGGTTGAGGTGCTAGACTTCCACATAGTGGACTGTGGTTCTAGTTCCAGACCTGGCAGTTTGCTTTCTCAATTTTCTCTCTCTCTCTCTCTCTCTCTCTCTCTCATGCCCTATAGCAAATTCAAGGTAATAATAATAATAAATATTTTCTTAATGAAAGTTTTTTGTTTTTTTTTTTAAGAGAGGCTTGGTTTGGTTTTGGGTTTTTGGGTTTTTTTGCTATAAGGCTCATGGGCTCGCCAAAAAGACAGAGAGACAGAAAGCGAGAAATCACCCCCCTAAGGATATGACCACGCCACAATCCCTTCTCCTCCATTCTCCTATTGGGATCTTGAGCACTCACACACATGCGCCCAGCATGAGTTTAAGCCACTGGGTCTGGGACTTGAACCACGATCGACTACATGGGATTCCAGCGACATAGCCATTACACTAACTGCTGGTCCCATGAAAGTTATTTTTTAATCCCATTTTCTAAAAGACACAATCTTCAGATACACTCTCCTGTGAATTTACTATTAACCAGATTCTGGGCAACTTACTCCTGCTTGAACATGAAAAGCCCATCTCTTCTTCCTCCATCTAAAGGTATAATGAATTTAGAAACTAATACATTCTGGTTTAAGCAATAGTAAATACCTCATTGTGAACCACTCCTCGATTGCTAAACATCAATGATGTCAACTCAAGATACAAGACAGCTAAAAATATCATTTGTATAAAAGTAATTTTAATCATGAACCTTAAATTGAGCAGTTTACAATTTATGCCTATTTACCGTGCAATACAATAAAGATTATGTGTTCCATAAAAAGAGAAATTGTGTTGTGAGTTTCATTTTATCACTACAGTAAATTGTTCATATATTTACTTATTGCTCAAGAATGATGAATCATCTGCTCCCAACATAGCATAATAATAACGATGATGATGCACAGCACGTGGTTAGTAGGGTCGCTCACGGTTACCTTGATGAACTACAGCCCTCCTCACCATGATGATTGTAAGCCTCCACCATCTTGTTCAATTGAATAAAAGTTACACTATTTTCTCTGCAAACATAGACTATTTCTTGCATAGTAAATCGTTTTATTTACAAAGTCAATAGAAAATTATGTGGAAGCAAAATGTCCAAAATCCGAGTTGCTTTTATCCAGATCCTAACCTTACTTAAGCCCTACTTTAACCTTACTTACAAGAAAAAGTGGTATATATCCTGTAGTTTATGAACTAGATTAGTTTTCAAACCCAAAATGATGCGAGTTGTAAATAATTTGTAATTAAATTTATTTAAAGCATTCATTTATAGGTTATTCCCTTCTGTATAAATCAAAGCAAATGTAAGTGTAACCCTAGAGCAATGTCACTCTCATCTATTTATTTTATGGTATGCTTTCTTGGGATAAAGGAAAAGAAACAGAGATAGAACTAGTTTACCCAAGACCAAGTATGACCAGCCTATACTCTGGAAGTAGACTGAGTGCATACTCATTACCCAAAAGATGTCTTATAGGTATCCCCAGCCCACCAAGAAAGTTTGAGGGCAGTAGACAATCTGGGATTCAGAATTTTTAGAACTGAAAGTTTAGGTATTATCTAGGACCATTATGTTACCTAGTTCTATAGAAACCATCTCCTTTTATTTTATATGACTGGCACATCTTTGTGATACATAGACTACAATGCAAACGGCGCCCCCTCGAGTATGAAATTGGCAGTATTGAGTCCAACCTTCTCATTGAAAAGATTTGGAAAGACAGACTCAGAGAGGAAGTCCTCTACCTTGACAGGTTTGTAAGCCTGGTTTTGATTCAGAATGAGTAAGTCCCATGACTAAGTGGTATTGACACATCCTCTCTGCTGTTGTTCCTGGAAACACATGTGATATTGCACCTGTATGCAGGGCTTGATTCATCTAGAATTCAATTTCAGTAAACTGATTGCCATCATTTATTTATTCACTGTTCTCAAAACAAAAAAGAAAGATTTTGGTAGAAAGAATGAGTAATATCTCAGTTTATGGTAGCTGGAACAAGAGGTAACGTGTAGCTATGTGAGGAATAAGTGGGAGAAGGTTGTATCAGGAATCTGATAGTACAAAAAGTAAATTCAATAAATACAATGTGGGCCATGGTCAGGTCTGCTGATAACTGCTCTTCCCATTTTCCTACTATCCCTATAACTGAAATATCTAATTTCTTCCTAAGTTATGAAAAGTCTGAAATCTCTATCCCAAGACAGATTTTAGTTTGTTCTAATAATTACTTAAATATTAAGTTGCATTATATAGACACATACTAATATAACAAAAATCTAACAAAGAATGTGGACATCAGGAATCATGACACACATAATGCAAAATTGTGGACATCAGGAATCATGACACACATAATGAAAACTTATACCTGAATTATGTGATTAAAAAAAAAACATGATTTAGGAAAAACAGGAATGGATCAGAAAAACAAAAACCTTAACACTAATTTAATGAATAGTATCTTCGTCTACTATCGTATTGCTAACAGAAACACCTGAGACTGGGTTATTTACAAAGAACAAAAGTTCATTTGCTTATGATATTGATGGCTGTGAAGTCCAAAGGCCTGGGGTTGGCATCTGGCCAGCTTCTGGTGCTACATCACAACATGGCTAACAGAAGCAGAAAGGATAGCAGGTGTCTGCCAAAATAGACCTGGATTACAGGGGCCAATAGGTGGTGAAGTAGTTAAGAGGCACTGGACTCCCACATGGTGGACTGTGGTTCAAGTCCCAGGTCTGGTGTCTCGAAATTCATGCCGGGTACATGCATGTGCATGGTCAAAATCTCAGGAGGAGAATGGAGGAGAAGGGATTATGGTGTGGCCGTCCCCCCTGGGGGAGGTGATTTCTCACTTGCCCTCTCTCTGTCTCTCTCCCTCTGTCTTCTTTTTAAAAAAGAAAGACCCTGGGGGCAGCCATCTTCTTTTCACAACAATCCACTCCCTTGAGAGCTATGCCTTCCCATGAGAGCTAGAACTCATTCATTTCAGGAGTCACTATTGGTCCACCCATAGGGGTGACACTTCCATGATCCAAACACCGCCCACCATGAGATAAGTACCTTGTATGTATCCTGTGCCAGTGCTCACCAACCCATATTTTCTCAGGGTTTTTACATGTTTTTAGCAAATTGTCACTAAACACTTATGGCACTGTATTGCAATCAGAAACAGACATTATCCTTGACCACATGGATCTTCCATTCTGCTAGGGGAAGTGGTCAATTAATTCTTCTCATTAATTCAAAAATTTTTAAATTGTGATCAATTTGATATAACCAGCTTTTTTGTATCATTTATGTCCTGGCTGTCTTTGGCAGACTGCTACAGCTTTGAGCCCCCTTCTCAGAATAAAGTCTTTAAATTTATAAACTAAAATACATAGTATTACAATGAAATAAATTATAGCAAAATAAAGTTATAAGTATTAAAGAAGTTTGTGACAAATTAACATATGTAATAAGTCAAATAGAAATCTCATGGATAATCAAAGAAAACTATAATTTGAAGAAACAATGACTGCAAACAATATTGTAAGGGAGTCATAGCTGTAGTGGATATTAAAATATTTATTATTCCTAGTGGTGGCAAAGCCACAGATGCTGCTAAAGCTGCTGTGACTTTTTGCTGACATGCATAACTGAAGAAAACATTACATTTAAACTAGAGGGTAGAGAAAGTGCAAGTGTGATTTTATCTCTTTTAAGTCAGGAACCAAGTGAAGAAGCCGTGTGATGTAAATGAGATTCTGATTCTAGCGAGAGTACCTGATGGGCGGCTGAAGTCCAGCAGGCACCAAGTTCTTCACCCAATCCCTCTGAGCTCTGTTCTCCTCCACTTCCATCCACATAAGACAGATCGCATCCTCTGTCTCTAGGAACACAGTCTTTAATCCCAAATGACCAGTAACGTTATCTGAGACTCCTAGGAGATCCTCACTCTTTACCCACAGGATGACAAATATAATGACTGAAACTACTGATGCCATCTTGTGACACAAAGGAAAGAAAGTTTTTAAGAATAGAGCATCTGGCCGGCAGGTGGTATGGTGGTTAAGGTAGCTGGAGCCCACATTGCCAGCTGTGTGGTTTAAGTTTCAGACCCAGTAGTTAGAAAAGCTTGTGAGCACATGTGCACTTGGGCCCGAAGTCCTGATAAGAGAATAAAGAAGGGATAGCAGCATGCTGTCCCCCTGGAGGAGGGTTGCCACTTTCTCTCTCTCTCCCTCTTGGTCTCTCTGTCTCTCTCCAGCAAGTCCACACATCCTATGGCAATTATTTTTTTGATTGGAAAGGAGTGGAGCTGCTGTAGTGTAAATATATGTCTACTCCCAAAAGTCTTCATGATATAATCTGATACCCAATAAGGTAGTATTGGGAGATGGGGGCTAGTAGGAGGTGTTTGGGACATTGGGGAAAATATCCCTTATGGATAATTAATGCCAGTTCCTAGGAAAGA
>NW_006159457.1:0-14932 GCF_000334495.1 Tupaia belangeri chinensis | reverse complement strand
CTAAGGCAGCGAGGTGTCATGAAAGCAAGCTGAGGGCTGCCGTGCAGCACAGCATACAGGCTTGGATCCCACTTGGCCAACCGTGACTGGAGTCCCAGACCCTGTGGCTTGAAAAACACATCAGGCACTTGGGAGCATGTCCAGGATCCTAAATATAGATAGAATGAAATGTACAGTGTAACCAGTTAAGAAGTTATTGCAAAAGTGTTTTGTTGTTTGTTTGTTTGCTATAGGGCTTGCCAGAGAGAGAGAGTGAGGAAGCACCCCTAGGGGGAATGACCATGCCATAATTCCTTTTCCTCCACTTTTCTCCTGAGACTTTGGGCACTCATGCATACATATCTGATGTTTTTTAAGCCATTATGTCCGGGACTTGAATTGCACAGACAACCATGTGGGATCCTGCTGCCTTAACTACCATGCCACCTGTATCACTACTTGTTTTTGTTTGTTTTTTTCTTTGTTTGTTTGTTTTTAAGTGAAAAAGTGAGGCAGGAGTGTCAGAGTCAGAGAAGAGATATGATGACAGCAGCAAAGGTCAATGTGATGAGGAAACAAAAGCTGAGGAGTATGGATGCTTCTAGAAGTTGGAAGACACAGGAAGTAGATTCTCCCCTATATCCTTTAGAGGAACACTTTGACTTTAGCCTTATAAGACTCACTTCAGACTTAGAATTATAAAATAATAAATTGGGTTTCTTGTGTAAACCAAGAAAAATAAATAACAGAATGCAATTGCAGTGGTTCATGGGAAAGGTAATGATAATTTGTACCAGAATGCTAGTAGTAGTAGACATGAAAAGAAATTAAGAAAAATTTGGACCACCAGATGGCATAATGGCTGTGTTGCTGGACTCTCATGTAGTCCACCGCAGTTTGAGTCCTGGACCCAGTGGCTTAAACTCACGCCGGGCACATGTGCGTGCTTGCCCAAGATCCAATGAGGAGAATAAAGGAGAAGGGATTGTGGCATGGCCATCCTCCCTTGGGGGCGATTTCTCACTTTCTGTCTCTCTGTCTCTCTCTGCCTTTCTTATGAACGCATACACCCTATAGCAAAAACTTCTCCAAAAATAAAATAAAGAAATTAAGAAAAATTGAGAAATATTTTGGAGCTAAAAAATAAAGAAATCGATAGGATTTGCTGATGCCTTGGACTTCATTCTAGGCTGCTTTCTCTCTATCTGCTCTTTCAAGCCTAGAGGATATCATTCTATTTCAAATATATTTTTCAGCCCTTGCCTCTCTTTTAAACTTACCATTGCATTCATTTGACTCCAATGACTCACAGGCGTGCCCAATTTATATACCACCACTATCACCACCACCACCACCACCACCACCACCACCACCACTGCCACTTCCCCTGGCCCATGTCATCACCACTGCCTGTATCCATCTACACCAGTAAATTGTT
This sequence comes from Tupaia belangeri chinensis, assembly GCF_000334495.1. Classification (NCBI taxonomy): domain Eukaryota; kingdom Metazoa; phylum Chordata; class Mammalia; order Scandentia; family Tupaiidae; genus Tupaia; species Tupaia belangeri. The sequence continues at coordinate 13,515 of NW_006159457.1, read as the reverse complement.
CCACCTTTTCATCTGGTTTCTCAAGCCAAAAACATAGGGGTCACCTTTGATTTCTTTTTCCCCCATTTCCCACATTCAATATATTTTTTAGTTACAGTTTTCTCTATTTCCCAAATACTTCTTTACTCTACTTAATATTCCTTACCTCAACTACATACAGTCAATCCAAGAAGCCATCATTTTTCACCTGAGTTACTCCAGTAAGTGCATAAATGAAGTTCTTACTTCTGCGCATCCTGGTCCATGGATGTAAAATGAAAGTAATAGCTTAAAATGTAAACTTCCAGCAGCTTCCAGCAGATGGGGCAACTGGATCCCACACGGCCAAGCTCTTGGTTGGAGTCCTAGACCCAGAAGCACAAGAGACATGCCAGTCACCAGTGCATGCTCAAAATCTTGGAGGGAGAGAGAGTTCAAGGAGAAGGGGTTGTGGGGCCAGCAGTTGGCGTAATGGCTATATCACTGGACTCCCATGTAGTCGACTGCGGTTCCAGTCCCGGACCCGGTGGCTTAAACTCACGTTGGGCGCATGTGTGTGCATGTCCAAGATCCCGAGAGGAGAATGGCGGAGAAGGGATTGCGGTGTGGCCATCCCCACTGAGGGAATGATTTCTCACTTTCTGGCTCTCTGTCACTTCTGTCTTTCGAGAGAGTGCACGAGCCCTATAGTGAAAACCTCTCCCCAAAAAAAGAAAGAAAAGGAAAGAAAAAAAAAAAAAAAAGGAGAAGGAGTTGTGGCATGACCTTTCCCAGTGGGGGATGCTTTCTCCCCCTCTATCTCTATCTCTCCTTCTCTGACCAGCTCATGTGCCCTCTGGTTAAAAAAAAATAAAAGAGGGAAAAATGTAAACCTTACACCATTCCCTCTATGTTAAGCTTCATTAACTTTCCTTTCACTTAGAATACCACCTAAACGGCGCGTGCACTCACCAGACAGACAGAGAGAGACATAGAGACAGAAAGAGAGAAATCATCCCCCAGGGGGGATGGTCACGCCGCAATCCCTTCTCCTCCATTCTCCTCCCGGGATCTTGGGCATGTACACACATGCACCCGGCGTGAGTTTTAAGCCACCGGGTCCAGCACCTAAACTCTTTAACTGGCTTATAATGCACCACATGGTCTGGATTGAGCTTTGTTCCTTACCTTCTCTTTTCCCCTCGATCACTATGTCCCAGCCACACTGGTTAGCTTTGCATTTCTTGAAGATATCAAGCCTTTTCTTGCCTTTAAACCATTGCATTTGCTTTTGCCTTGCCTGGAATGATCCTCACTTCTGGCTGGCCACTTCTCTGTTCATGAGCCACCTCTGTGAGAAGGCTTTCCTTGAGCACTATACTTACATTAGGCTTCCCCCGCTCCACATCCAGTTACTCCCTATGGCATGGCCAGTTTCATTCTCAATGTTTTTTACCATGTGCTTGTTACTCTCTCCCTTCTTCTGTTCAAATATGCAATTACTGGCAAGAACCTCCATGTCCTGAGCCCTTAGAAAATGGTAGTTACTAGTAAGTGCTCAATAAATACTTGATAAATATAAATGGTTTGTAGGTTATAGATATAAAATTTCAAAAATTATTCTTGTTTTGGTTTTCTCCTCAACAGATGGTACCTATTACTGAGAGAATGAATTCCGAAAAACCAATCTTGGGAGAAACATCAAGAATTTTGAACATTTTGACTTGGGTATGCCATTGAGACCGATAAAATGGGTAATTGGATTTATGAACTGGGAATGCATGGTTACAATAAGTTTGTACATGTCTTGATGACATATTTCTGAGATTCTTCAGCTATATCGCCTGTGTGTTTTCTCTTAAATATTGCTGTCAGCATAACTTCTATTTCCCAAAAGTATCTTACACCATGTATTGTCTTATGCCTACTGTCAACTTCAATCAGATCTTGCCAAATGAATATCCTTGAAAGAATGCTTATTTACACAATTTTGTTCATAAAACCAGACCAATAAAAAAAAGTATCCCCTTTTTCCTCTTATTATTCAGTATTTATATTTTTTCAGAATTATTTACTTAATTTTATTTATTCATTTATTTATTTTAATTTGACACGAGAAAGAGAGAGGAAGTGAGAAAGCAAGCCACCAGGTCTGGGACTCGAACCATGACCGGCCATGTAGGAGTGTCCAGTGCCTTCATCACCACGCCACCTGCTGGTCCCTGGTATTTATATTTTCTTCATCTCACCTTTATTTTCTCACAATGAGTAAGAGAAGGTTATAATGTAATGCCTCCCATTGATTTGACAAAGAAAGAAATCTTTATTCCTTTATTAGTTTGACATGCTCCCATTTGGGGACCCTGTATTTAAAACCAGTGTGTTTTGATTCAATGGGAGGAAATACTATCCGAGGAGAGGCAATCAACATGTAAAAGATCTTTTATGACTACTTTCTAATTGTTTTTGTTTTGCTTTGTTTTAAGCAATATTGCCTGTGGCTTTAAAGGTTACCTGGTCAGGCAAATAATGCGATATCAGCCCTCTGGAGTCAAACGCCTAGAATATTCAGTCAGAGAAAGTCATTTCAGGAAAGCAATTAGTTCAACTAACTGCTTGACTGCTTTGATAAAATTGGCCAGGTGTCTGACCTTCCTTAGAAGCTGGGAAGAAATTTTCTTCCCTCCATGACTCTCACAGGGATATTATTTCTGTGTTCTCCAGATCAAAGGGGAGCCTCAGACTCCTGGTGCTTAAGTGACCCAACATTTTGTTGCATTAACAGATTTCGGGGAAACCAGGGGATATACATTTGTGAACTATGTGGGAAGAATCTCTTATTTCAGGATTTAGTGAAAATCCAATTGGCAAACTTTGAAGGCACTTTTTGAATGATCATACAGTAGACTTTGAAGTGGTTCTCTTAGTCACATATAGAAAAATTCAGCAGGTATATTTCACATGTCAATGAAAGTTTCTGCAAGCTGACCCTGAGCTGATGCTTTTGGCTAGTGGTTTCCACACAGCGGATCCCCAGAATTGTTAAGTAGACTCCCAGGATGCCACAGGGGATAAAATAATGCTAGTGAGGCAAGACTGACATTTGCATAGTACTTTACTTTTTATACAACACCCTTCAATTATCTCAGTTGATTCTTAAAATAATACTGCAATGAGGGCAGGATTCTTCATTTTTAAAAAAAATGAAGAAATAGCCGTTCAGAGCCATTTCTATCCTAGCAGCTAATTAAGGAAAAATCCAAGCCTGTAACGTATGTCTCATTCCCTTGTCTGTAAATCTAGACAAGGATTTTTGTGAGACAAGTTGTTCCACAGTAAGCTCACTCAACAATAAGCTCTTGAAATCAGAATATATATATATGTAAATATACTTAAAAGACACTGTGAAATACTTAAATATAGCACCAAATGATTTAAAACACAGAAATTGAAACAAATTACACCTGTCATATACATGTATTTTCATAAATTCTAAAACTTGATAAATTCTCACACCATTAGAAAAGGAGATATTATCGAATTCATTGAAAAATGCATATTGGGAAAAATTCAATACTGCCAAGATCAGTTAGCTGGCATGTGGTGGAAGTTAGTTATCCAGACTTATCTTTACTGATGCTGGTGTATGGGTGTTTTATGAAAAAGGGAGGGAAGCACAGTCTTTAGTAGGATTACTTAATAGAGGACCTTTAATAGTCAGTATTTGAATATTCTGAATATGGACAGTCTGTTCCATGACATTCACTGGGTGGGGGGGGAGGGAGGGTCATGTCAGGAGCTCAGTTTCAACTTTAAAGAAACCTCCTTTTATAAAATCTAAGAGTAAACTCACCTTATATAAAATCTCCTTGTAGAGCAAATCAGGCATAGCAAAGTCTCAGTGTTCTCATTCAGGAAGACACTGGAAAAACAGATGCCATTTTTAAAAAGGAGATGGGCCAAAACCAGTAGAAGAGGGGAGCCTGACAGCTTTGTGGGAAAACATTTTACAAATAATAGGAAAAAGTAGGTCAAGACCTGCCAGAGCCGGAATCTGTCTGTCTGCAGTCTTGATGCTCCTTCAAATCTCTCTACAAATCCTGATGGCCTCAGGCCACACTTACGGATTAGCCAGAGCTTTCAAGTGCAGTATGGTCTCATTTTGGGGGTGAGGCAGGGCATGCCAAACTGATATCCAAGGTCCTTGGGCCTGTGAAGCTGCTTTCCTCTGATTTTTATACCCTGTCTTACTGGGTTCTCTATGATTTGCAAATCCAGGGTCAGCAAACTACCCCCCACTCCCAGTTTTTATACTTCTAAAAGTTAATTTTTCACTTTCAAATTTTTTAAAAAGAAGATAATTTAAAATTTGAGTCATAATGACCATAAATAAAGTTTTACTGGAACACAGTTATGCTCGTTCATTTACACATTTTACACACTTGCTTTTGTTCTGCAATGGCAGAGTTGAGTAGATGTGACAGAGGCACAACAGCGACCTAAGATGCTTTTCCTCCAGCCTATTACAAAATGTGACAACCCTACCTAGACCTATTGTTTTCCTTTAACCTCTCATTTTTTAGGGCCTTCTCACCTTGCCTACTTGCTCTGGCCAGGAGCTTCTAATTCCTGCCTCATCTCTCAAGTTTCTCTGTAATATCCTGCTCTTAATACTTGCTTATATCCACAACCACTAACACCCCGCTTCACAGCACAATACCATTAAAAATGTAAGCCTTATTCAATTAGCATTTACTCTGCCGATTGAAAAAAAAAATGATCACTGTCTGTCTCATGGCTCCTCTTAGCTTAATTAACACATTAGCAGCTAATGAAGATGCATAGATATTATCATATGATATGGTGGTGTGTTTGCCCATTTTTGTCACAACTGGAGTTTTCAATCCATGTTCAGTGAGAGAATATTCCTCCAGAGGACAGTCCAGAAGCATGGCAGACAATTAAGAGAATAAAATTAAAAAATTAAAAAAAAAACAAGAAACACTTTTCAAATCTGTCTTCTTGATGCTAAGAAATGACTTAATTTTCTGTGGAAAACCAGACATTCAAAAAAATATGTCTTTAAAAACATTATGTTCCAACTGATATGCTTAAAATTGTATGGCCATTGTCACACTTCTTCATAAAGATTTTATAAAGTAGAAATCATGCTTATTTTAGAGACTGAGGCACATAAGGATCCCATAGATGCTGCTAAATGGCAAACCTAGGACTAAAAGCCATGTCTCTCTAACATCATGGTAACCACTACACTGCACTGCCTCCCTCAGCTCCTCTCGGTGAGATCTGGTTAAGACAAATAGAAATGTCTTCTGCAAATCCTCAAAAACCAGGGCTCACAGTGCTTAGGTACCAGTGGAATAATGAGAACAAAGAGCAATAACAGATTGGGTAGAAGCTTGTGTTCTGGGTCCTGTAAAACTTTGCTGATATTTTTCACTGCATGGTAAAATGCAATACAAAATTAGCCTACCTGGGGTCGAATCCAAAGGAGAACTATCCTTCAAGTGCCTAAAAGGCCTTATGCCAATTCAGGTATAGTGCCACAGGCCATAAGTCACCACCGTGTGATACTGGAACTATATGGGGGCCAAGGTTCAGATCACAATCAACCTGAATGTTCTAGGGTCACCCTGGTTGCCTGGAAGGCTTGTAGAGAAGGATTATAAACCCTAGCTTGGCAAAACCTGTCAAGGGTCTCTCTCACACACAATAAATAAATAAATAAACTTTAAGGAGAAACAATTTTTAAAAAAGAAAGGATCAGATGCCTATCAGCAACTCTGCAGAGACAGTAAAGCCCTGTGCACACAGTCACGTTCCATAGGATAGATTCATGGGAAAGCATGTCCGGATTATTGACCATCCAGTTAAGCCCATTATTTTATATATGTGGAAAATGAAGTTGAAAAAGGGAAGATGACTGGCCTAATGTCACACAACTGTCAGAGGCAGCCACCAGATTACATGACAATTTTCATCACACTGTGGCCTGTGACACAGTGACAGGAGCATGGACTTTGGATGCAGACAGATGTTGGGTATGATGGCTGGGGAGTTGACCTGATGGCCCAAGTCAGCAGATCTTCTCCTCTGGACAACACTCTGAATCTCCAGAGCACAGAGAGCTCGTGCGTTCTCATTGACACTTTAGACTAGTTCATCATAATCCACTCTACACAATTACCACTAGCACAGGGCTTTATAATCTACAGCAGTGGTTATTATTTGTGTTAAACAAGAGTGCACATTTGGGTGAAAAGAAATAAAGGAATTGGATCTGGGTCATTCAGTATGGCTAAATGACCTTCCTCCCACCTGGGCCTGACTCCCAGTAAAGAAAAAGAACATCCTCATGGGTTCTCACAGGTCCTTTAGAAAAATCTCTCCTTCTTTGGTACTTTCATCTAGCACGGTCTTTCATGGGCTTAAAACTTATTGATAGGTCAGATACCATGTTAAATTCCTTAGGAAATTGATTGTTAGAGATACAGAAGTGTGTTCCTGAAATCCCATTATCCTTTGCATCTAAATTGTGTACATATTTTTCATAGTCAGGGTAGAGATAACTGCCATGAGCCATAGAACAACCATCTGAAAGGGAGTTCTTCAATGTTGAGGTTTCTCAGGAGATTTAATCTGCATGCTAAGCCCATAAAAACCATTCTGGATGCTCATATAATAATCCAATACATTTGTAATATTATTTCTCTTTCATTTCCCTGTTAATGGGGATGCATTGCTCAAACAGACCTTTTTTATTTACCTTGTGAATCATATGTGGGAAAATACAGCCCATTTCAAAGCAGACAGTATTTCCATGGGGCTCTCACTGCAGAGACTACATAATGCACCAGATTTGATGGCAAATTAGACACTGAGGAGCCCACCGATGCACCAAATCCCATTTTGGGAAGTCTGTTTCAGTGGAAGATTGCAAACAAGCCATTATTTTGTCAGTTAGAACAAAAGCTCTGATTAAAAATTAAAATACATTCTGTACCGATAAATATACAGTTGCCTAATTACTTGCAAGATTTATATTTTGCTGTGTTAATTCCCTCATAATGGTTATTTCTTACTCCCTATAAACCAGAACACAATGAGCTTGACAGTGACAAGCTTCAGTAAACATTTGGTTGTCCCTTTCAGAAGATAGATCAGCTCCTGATTATTAATGTTTTCAAAATCCCATTTAAACACATTTCACCAGGAGACTGTGCTCCTTCCGTCACATGGCATTGAATGTAGAAAGGTATATTTAGAAATGTAATTTAAAATTTCTGTCATTTGGGTCTTCTAATTGTCATCGCCCCACCTTCTTCAATATTCACACACATGCACACACAACTACAACATAAAGTGACCTTCTTCAATATTCACACACATGCACACACAGCTACACGTAAAGTGGCAAGAAGACTAACGTAAATAAAATAAAACAAAACAATAGCTTTCAGTAGCTTAGAGATATTTTTGCAGGCTGAGACGGAGGGGTAAGCGAGTGCTGTGATCAAACAGAGATAACAATAGCTTTCAGTAGCTTAGAGATATTTTGTAGGCTGAGACGGAGGGGTAAGTGAGAGCTGTGATCAAAAAGAAATCACAAGAAAAATCACAAAGAAGGAAGTGACGTCAGTAAATCGGTGGCGTGGGCAGCCCCTCCCACCACAGAAACATCTAAAAAAGAAGCAAAAACTGTCAGAATCAACCTTGTCAGAACTACAAAGAAAGAGTCGAAAGTTTACAGCCACAAAGTGAACACCTAGTCAAGGAACTGCACCTTTAAAATTGTAGGAAAGCGTTGTGGTCTTTTCATTCACCCTCCGCACACCCCCTCATTGGCTCAGCTCGGTTGCAGCTGACTAGAAGGTACCAGCGCACAGGCCCGTGTAGGACACTGGACCTGGATCTAGAGAGAGCAGAACAAACCTTGGTTGCAAAGGATTGTGTCTGTCTGTTCAAACCCATCTGAGGCTACTTGAAAAGGCACGTGTCTTGTTTCACCTGATTCAGAACTCATCCAGGGCAGAAAAGCAGTAGGCATTACTCAGATAAGCTGTCGGTTAAATAATATCGTCAACTGGACTGGTGAGAAATGTCCCCATGTTGAAATGTTCACTGTGCAAGCTAAATAATGTGATTGAATGTATTTAAAAAATTGAAATAAAATAAAATAAAAAGACAAAAAAATTAACAACCCCCAACCGTGGTTGAAGTATGCAATAGAGTAATAAGCCTAGAAGAAAAAGCTGGGGAGAAAGTTTCTTTAGGAAATTAGGACATTAAAGGTGCCTGCACAGTGGCACAGGGTAGCACAACTGGACTCCTATGGAAAAAGCCCTGGGTGAATGTCCCAGGCACATGGGTGCCTGTGATCTGGGTCAGCTGAGCCTGGGATGAATTGTGGCATCGGGACCCTGCTGAGGATGCTTCTCTCCATAGATCTATCTTTCTGATGGAAGAAGTAAGTAAACTTAAAAACTTTTAAAGTCTGTGCATACATCAGAACCTAGAAAATCACACCGTACATGTGCCCATTATAGGAAGCACGCTCAGAAAAGATTCAAGAAAACCCTAAGTCTTACTGGCTAATCTCTAGTGTCAGGAAAGAAAAAAAATGAAGCCTAAGGCAGTTGTAAAGAGCCTGGCTAAGCAGTGAAGGAGTGTCCCAACATAGAAACAAATCTGCAAAGATTGAGAAGTGTTAGGGCTGGCAGTTGGTGTGGTGGTTAAGATGCTGGACTCCCACATGACCAACTGTAGTTCGAGTCCTGGACCTGGTGCCTTTCTTTCTGCCTTTCCCTTTCTCTCTCTCTCTCTCTCTCTCTCTCATCAAATTAAATAATAATGATAATAATAATAATAATAATAATAATAACAAATAAAATAAATGCTAAAAAAGAATGAGAAGTGTCTCTCTGTTCCTCTCTCTCTCTCTCTCTTCCTCTTTCTCTCTCTCTCTTCTCTATCTCTCTCTCTCTCTGTTGGCAGCTGGCATTCAGGAGAATTTCTGTCACTACATCAATAGAAGCTGAAATAAAGAGTCTAAAAGTGACTATACATGAAAAAGAACACAGACTTCACAAAAATAGTTTACAAAATTCACTGAAATGAATAGCTATAGTCTATTGTAAGCAATAAAAACAACCTTGGAGGAGGAGAAAACTCTAATTTTCAGAATTCCACAATATAATATTAAAATGTCCAGTTTTCAACAAAAGTTGGCAAAGCATGCAAAAAGAAAAAAAAAAAAAAAGAAATGCGGCATATCCCTCAAAGAAGTTAACAGAAACGTCCTGGAAGAAGCACAGACATTAAGCTAACCAGACAACGAATAAACTCTCTTTTTGTTTGTTTTTATTTATTATTTACATTTAAACATCATGCATCTCCACAGAGTACAACACATGTTTTTTTTCCCCCAGCACAAATACAGTACATATCAGTCAAGACAAAGATATTATCTTATATATTATGTCCAAAGTCTTAAAGGAAACCACAAAAAGCTAAAGGAAACCAGAATAGTAAAAAAACAAATGGAAAAATAAATAAAAAGGTAGAAATTATAAGAACTAAACAGAAATTCTGAAACCAAAGAATACAGTACTTGAGGTGGAAACCCATTAGATGGTTTCACTTGCAAATCTGACAGACATAAAAAAGAATCGGTGCCACTGAAGAGAGATGAATTGAACTTACCCAGTCTGAGGAGCAGAATGAAAAAAGACTGAAGGAAAATGGACAGAACCTAAGAGACCTGTGATGCATTTCTACTGACCTTATAGCAATAAAAGGATCAGGAAAGAGCATACAAGACCCAAGACCTGGGACTGGGGTTGAGGCAGCCACGCCTCACATGGCTTATTGCATGGTTAAAACTCAGCAGCTTGAGAAACAAGCTGGGTGGTTGTCCATGTTTGCCAAAATCCCAAAAGAAGGGAAAGATGGAGGAGAAGTGATTGTGGCATAACCATTCCCTTTCCCTCTCTCTCTCTGTGTCTCTGGGAAACACATGTACTGGCTAGGTAAAAATAAATAAATAAAAAATACATATGTATATCATATATATATATATATATCATATACATATATATGTTTGTGTGTGTGTATACACACAACTGTATGCCAACAAACTAAATAAAACAGAAAAATTCCCAAAAATACACATATTGCCAAAACTGAATCAAGAAAAAATAGAAAATGTGAACAGACATACAAATAAAGAGGTCGAATCAGTAATTAAAAATCTTTTAACAGAGGCCAACAGACAGCATAGTAGTTAAAGTACTGGATTCCCCATGAAGTCAACTGTGTTTCAAGTCCCAGACCCAGTGTCTTGAAATTCATGCCAGGCATACATGTGTGCGTGCCCAAAATCCCAAGAGGAGAATACTCCCACACGGCCCACAGCAGTTCAGTCTCAGACTTGGCGGCTAGCTATCTCACTTTCTCTCCCTCTCTGTCTCTCTGTGGTGAGTGCATACACCCTATAGCAAAAAACTTTAAAAAACAAAAAATAAGTGAAAACTTTCCATAAATAAAAGCCCACAATCAGATGTCTTCTCTGATCAATTTTACTAAACTATGAGTTAAGAATTAACACCAGGGTCTGCCGCCTGTGATGTGGTGCATAAGGTGACTAGATTCCACATGGTTGTTCAAGTCCTGGATCTGGTGGCTTGAAAAATGCTCTGGGAGTGTGGGCATGCATGTCCGAAGTCTTGAAAGGAGAATGGAAGAGAAAGGATTATAGGATGTCCACCTCCCCTGGTAGGGGCTGCTTTCTCACTTTCTCTCTCTCTCTCTCTCTCTCTCTCTCTCTCTCTCTCTCTCTTTCTCTCTCTCTCTCTCTTCTCTCTCTCGTACACACACTCCATAGAAAAATTTTGAAAAAGAAAAAAAAGACACCAGACACCAATCTTAAACAATTGTTGAAGATAAAAGGAGGGGAAGACTTTTTAACTCATTCTATGAAGCCAGCACTACCTTGCTACTAAAGCAACACAGAGATACCACAAGAAACTGAAACCACAGACTGATATTGTTTATGAATATAAACATAAAATCCTCAGCACGTTGCTATCTAACTGAATTCAGCAGCATATTTGAAGGATTACATACCATAAGAATTTCTCCTAGGAGTGCATGTGTGCGTCCACATAATAAAATCAGTAAATTCAGTAGACCTCCCAAGAGAATAAAGGGGAAAATCCCATGATTATCTCAACTGACACAGAAAAACATTTTTAAAGACCAACACTTTCATAACAAAAACACTCAGAAAACTAGAACTAGAAAGGAACTTTCTCAATATGTTATTGGGCATTTAGGATAAAAACACATTTAGCATTATACTCAGTGGTGAAAGACTGAAAGATTTCCCCCTAAGATCAAGAACAAGACAAGGATGTCTGCTTATATCATTGTTATTCAGCATTGAATAGAAAGTTCTAGACAGGACAACTCAGCAAGGAAAATAAATAAAATGTACCAAAATTGGTAAAACGATCTCTGTTTGCAGAGCCTATGATTCTATATTAGAAACTCTCAAAGAATCTCCTTTTTTTTTCTCTACAATATTACTTTATTTTTCTATTTTTATTTTTTCTTATTTTTTACACTCAATTACTATATATATTTACAACATAGAAAATGAATTTTCTCAGCATGAATACACTTTGTTAATCTAGTCAAAGATATTACCATACACATTGTCATTAACAGATAATTTTCTATTTTTGTGTCCCTTAAATGTGTTGCTTCTTTTTTCCCCCTTAATTCCCTCCCTTCCATCCTCTCCCCCATTCCCCACATTTCTCTCAAACTGTCTCTGGTATCCACCGTCACTTTCTATCCTTTTATACCTTCCAGTCTTTGAGTTTCTGCCATTGAGTACAGACATTCTGTATATATTAAGCAGGAACATATAATTCCTCTCTTCCATAGTCTGGCTTGCTCACTTAGTATTAAATCTTCCATATTCATCCCCTTTCTATCAAATACCAGGGTCTCATCTTTTTTATCACTCATTACTCTTCCATAGAGTATATGTGCTACACTTTTTCAATCCATTCATCTGTTTTTAGACATTTTTGATTATTCCATATCTTATCAATAGTGAATAATGCTACAATAAACAGGGATATGCAAGTGTTATTCTGATTGAGTGTATTCCTATCTTTCGGTTTGGTACCCAGGAGAGGAATTGCTGGATCATATGGTAGTTCTATTTGTAGATCTCTGAGGAACCTTTGTATTGTTCTCCACAATGGCTGTATTAATTTACATTTCCACCAATAGTGTAGGAGAATTCCCTTTTCACTATAGCCTTGCCAGCACTTATTATTATTATTATTATATTTTAATCTTAGGCATTCTGATCGGGGCTAGGTGGTATCTCATTGTAGTTGTGATTTGCATCTCCCTTATGGTAATGGAAATTAGGCATTTTTTTCATATACTTTTTGGCTATTTGTACATCTTCCTTGGAGAGTTATCTATTCATTCCATTTGCCCATATTTTAATTGGATTGATTATTTTTTGCAGGTAATCTGCTTAAGTTCCCTGAATATTTTGGTTATCAGTCCCTTATCCAAGGGAGAGTTTGTGAATATATTCTCCCATTCTGTGGGTTGTCTCTTCACTCCAGAGAATCAGTTTTTTTAAAGAACTGTTATAATTCATAAAGTAATTGAGCAGTTGCTGGATGTAAAGCCAATATATCAAAATTAATTATGTTTCTATACAGCAGTAAGTGAACAACACATAATAAAATATTTTTAAAAATCACAAACCATTTTATATTAGCATCAAAAAATTCTTAGGAATAAATTCAACTAGGCAGGTGTAAGACTTTTACAATGAAAATTACTAAACAATACAAAGACCTCCTATGTTCAAGAATCAAGTAATTCAGTCCCGCATGTGGTGTGGTGGTTAAGGCACTGGACTCCCACATGGTTGACTGCAGTTTGAGTTCCAGACCTAGTGGCTTGCCTTCTCACTTTCTTGTTCCTCTCTCTCTTGCATGTATTCATACACCCAATAACAAATTAGAAAATAATAAATGAAATTAAATAAAATTTTCTTTAAACAAATAAAGAATTGGAGGGGCTAACAGATGGCATAGTGGTTATGTCACTAGACTCCCACATGGCTGAACATAGTTTGAGTTCCAGACCCAGTGGTTTGAAAATCATGCCAAGCACATGTGCATGTGTGCCCAAGATCCTAGGAGGAGAATAGAGAAGAAGAGATTGTGGCATGGCCATCCCCTGTGGGGGATGTTTTCTCACTTTCCCTCTGTCTCTGTATCTCTCTCTCTGGCAAGTGCATATATCTTATGACAAAAAGAAAAAAATCTCTTAAAAATAATTTGAATATTTAATATTGTTAAGTTGGCAAAACTATGAAAGTAATATACAGAGTCAATGCAGTCTCTATAACAATCCCAGGTCATTTTGTAGAAATGAAAAAGCTGATGCTTGGGCTGGCAGGTGGTATGATTATTAAGGCACTGGACTCCCACATGG
>NW_006159456.1:2189396-2191802 GCF_000334495.1 Tupaia belangeri chinensis | reverse complement strand
CATGCCACAATCTCTTCTCCTCCATCTTTCCATCCTGTCAGAATTTTTTTATCCACGCATGCACATGTGTCTGGTATGTTTTTCAGGCCACCATGGTGGGACTTGAACCACTGTCACTCATGTGGTTTCCAGCTATCTTAACCACTGTGTTCTGTATTTCTAACCACTCTTTAATATTATCAAGGCCTATTTTTCTGTGACTCATTCCAAGTCATTTCCTCAGATGAATATGCCAGTCCATCAAGTCTATCATTGACTGGTTATAATCTGTTGCTTAATTAATTATACCAAGTTTTCAATTTTGGTAACTACATATTTCATTTCTCTAATTCCTACTTAGATCTCTTGAATCGGCTTTTTTTTAATTCCATTTTATTTCTTATTCTTTTGTTGTTTTTTTATTCCAACTTTTTAAAACATTTTTATCTAAAACAATATTATGGTTTATTTCAGATTGTTTAAATTGTTCCATTATTTCTGCTTCTTAGGGTGATATTGCTCTGCTTTTTGCATTTGTTAACCCTCTCCAAAGATGGTTAGTTTCAGGAACAACAGAGGGCATAATGGTTATGTTGCTGGAATCCCATGTAGTCGACTGCAGTTTGAATCCAAGACCCAGCAGCTTAAAACACACCAGGCGCATGTGCATGCATGCCCAAAATCCTGAGAGGAGACTGGAGGGACTGTGGTGTGGCCATTCCTCTGGGGACTGATTTCTCATCTTCTGTCTCTCGGGCGAGCACATGCACCATATAACAAAAATCTCTCTCTCAAATAAACAGATGATTAGTTTCCTCTTGTAATTTTAATTTGTATTTTTGGTGATAGTCTCAAGCCTCAGATTTTGAAAGTAATTCTAATATGCCCTTTTTCATTTGTTTCTACCAGAGTCTACTATAGTCATGAACTATTCTTATGTTAATTTCACAGTTTGGGGTTTCTACTTCATACACAGCTAGAGGTTGTATTTATTTAGAGTAACCCTTTGGCCCTTCTTAAATTTAGGACTTAAGTAGATGCAAACTTCCTTGTCAACACCCTCATTCAAAGGAGAGATTTTTTTCCCTAGTTTTCTTTTCATGGAGACACAGCTATCAAGGCTCTGTGCTTCACTGGGAAACTGACTTCCAGTTCCCTTTGCACAGGGGGTATAACACCACATTTCTTGTCTCCATGAGAGTGGCTGGAACCACATGCCTGAGGATCCCAGGGCTGTCACCATCTGCTCACCATTCTGGCTTTGACTTCTCTTCATTCCTTCCTCCTTTAAAACTCAGTTATCTAAACTTTCCAAATTGTATTTTAAGTCTATCTATGTGTTTGTAGCAAGAAGGGAAAAAAATCCTGTCAATTCAGTCCACTGTATCTTTGGTACTCCTTCCTTTTTTCTAGCCATACAATTTCCCTAGCTTAATTTATTCAGTCATGTGACTGTCAGTATCTATATTATGTGACATCCAAACTACATCTGCCCATTTTAGACTTGTATATCAACTGCCTACATGACACCTCCACCTTGACTTCCACTAAACACTTCAAATTTATTATAGCCACACCGAACTCTTAATTTCCAAACCCGAATTGCTTTTCTCGTAGTACTGGTTATCTCATTAAATGGTTCTATGTCTATGAATTGAGAAGTTATTTTTAGTTCCTTCCTCTCACACTCTACCTCATTCAAAATCCTGTAAGCACATTCAGTCATGCTTAAACCTAAAACATATCACAAATCTGTTCACTTCTATACATCTTTACCACCTAGGCCAAATTACTACCTTCTCTTGATTCATTAGAACAACAACCTTCCAACAATATTCCCCCATCTCATTTTTTGCATTTTCCTACCCTGTGAGAATTCACTCTGCCCACAGCAGCCAGGGAATCTTTACGAGATACAAACTAGATTATGTGTGATCATCCCCATCCCAATTAAATATGTCTAACGGCTTTCCACTGCATTTAGGGAAAAAAAAAATCCTTCAACTTCTTACCTTGGCTTATTTACATTACAAAAGGTCCTATAGGATCTGACCCCTGCCTTTCTTCCTAGCTGTCTCCATTTCATATTACTTGCCATTCTGCTCAATGTCATAATAATAGCAAGACTTTTTTCCTATTCCTCAAACACACCAAGTTTGGGTACACTAAGTGTTCTCTCTGCTTGGGAAACGTAAACTGAAAGTTACCATGAAAAACCAACATACTCACCAGCATGCTAAAATAAAAAAGACGGGGGATCAGCGGATGGCATAATGGTTACATCACTGGATTCGCACGTGGTCGACCACGGTTAGAATCCTGGACCCAGTGGCTTGAAACTCAGGCCGGGCGCATGTGCATATGTGCCTGAAATCCCAAGAGAATGGAGGAGAAGGGATTGCAGCATAGCCATTCCTCCTGAGTCGG
>NW_006159456.1:2170859-2189367 GCF_000334495.1 Tupaia belangeri chinensis | reverse complement strand
TTTCTGTCTCCACCGAGCGCATGTGCCCTACAGCAAAAATTTCTCTTTGAAAAAACAAAACAAAACAAAAAAACTGATGACACCAAATGTTGGTAAAGAGGTGAAACTATGAAATTTACACACTCCTGATGGGAGTGTAAAATGGTATAACCATTTTGGAAAATATTTGTCAATTTCTTGTAACATTAAAGATATGTCTTTGCTACAACCCAACAATTCTACATAATACTTCCCCCAAAGAAATTAAATTACATACAAGTCCACAAAGTCTTGTACAAGAATATTCACAACAGCTTTATTCCTAATATCCCCAAACTGGAAACAACCCAAATGTTCATTAACAGGAGGATGGCTGAACAAATTTTGGTAAATTTGTACAATAGCATACCATACTACTCACAAACATGAATAAATTACTGAGATATAATTACTGACACACAGATGAATGCCAATGACAAGCTAGTGAAGGAAGAAAAGTGTACCACTTAATTCCTCTTATATGAAGTTCTGGAATAGCAAATCTAATTTGCAGTAGTAGAAATAATAGTGTTGCTTTGCCAAGGAAATGATTAAACTTACAAACAGAACAAACTTTCTGGGATAATGATAAAAACATTTTTTATCTTGCTTGGGGGTGCCACATATTCAGATAAAAGAATTATTGACCTGTTCACCAAAAAAACAAACAAAAAAACAAACAAACAAAAAAAACTGTGCATTTTCCTATATGTAAATGTTATTAACCTTAATTTTAAACAACTATGCATCAACATATTATCTGACAGTATCAACCTCTATAATTTTAAATGCCTGGTTTTTATGTGATCATTACATACTTGGACAATAAATAAAGTGAGAAAACCACACCACAAAGCTAAATACTGAGTATATTCACCCAATTGTTCTAACTAAATATATAATATAAATATGGTCACACACCATATAGTGATTTTTTCTTTTTTTTGGAGAGGTTTTTGCTATAGGGCACGTGCACTCACCAGAAAGACAGAGAGAGACAGAGAGATAGAAAGCGAGAAATCACTTCCCAGGGGGGATGGCCATGCCGCAATCCCTTCTCCTCCATTCTCCTCTCAGGATCTTGGGCACGCACGCACACGCGCCCGGCGTGAGTTCCAAGCCACCGGGTCCGGGATGCAAACCGTGGTCAACCACATGGGAGTCCTGCAACATAGCCATTACACTAATTGCTGGTCCCTCCATATAGTGATGTTTCACTCAATAGTAAAACTACAGGGGCCAGCAAGTGGTATGGTCTTTAAAGTAGTGGACTCCCACATGGCTGACTGTGGTTCGAGCTCTGGACTTGGTGGCTTGAAAAATCACACTGGAAGCATGTGCATGTATGTCCAAAATTCCAAGAAGAGAATAGAGAAGGGATTGTGACATGGTAACCCCCACGGGAGAGGGTGATTTCTCACTTTCCCTCTCATGGCCCCTCTCTCTCTCTCCAGCAAGTGCACGCACCCTATGGCAAAAACCTAAAAAAATAAGAAAGAAAAAAATCAGTAAACTGCATATACAACAGTGGTGGAAACAAACAATACAATATAGCCTAGGTGTGTAGTGGGTTACACCATTTAGGTCTGTGTAAGTACACGCTATGATTGCGCACTGACAAAATTGCCTTGTGACACATTTCTCAACATGGATATCCCTGTTACTAAGCAACATGTAGATGTATATAGATTTTTATCTTTTGATGCAGAAGGATGTTATATTCAAAGGTATTTTATTTGGCAAAACTATTATTTTGAACACTGTCAAAACCTTACATAGGAAAAACATCTCTTGCCATTGAAACAATAAAAACTGTCTTATATCGATTGCTTGCATGAGTAGTTATTAAAAGCCACATCCTTCTAAATGCAAAGCAGCCGTTCACATTTTGATCAAAAAGATCTCAGGCCTTCAAAAGCCAGGACTGCCCTCACCATGTGTTGGTCACAGAGTCACCTCTCAAGCCTACGCAGGCTGTTGTACTACACTACCTGAGGGCAAACCTGTCTCATTCTACACCATGTGAATGGTGTCCCCAAGGCTTGTACACAGCTTCTGCAACCACTAGGTGGCCCTGATGCCAGCCGTTCCACATGGGTAATTAAACTGATGTAATATCTGATATGACTGTCTATAAGCAACACAAATTAGCCTGAAAAGTTAAATAACCCATGATCAACATGAGTATTAGTAACAACATCCCTGTAATCAACATAACTGTTTTGGTTTTATACTGTCAATTTAACCAGGCTGCAACTATGTTTCCCCCAATTCCCCTCTCTACCTGGTTCTGAGTCATTTGCCACAGGTGACATTTGTGCAAGATTTGAAAGGCGGAGTGTCATGCTCTGGGCTTAGGTTAAGCGCTTTTGCAGCTGCTGTGTGACTTAAATTAAAATTAGAATCACATTCCTTCAAACGACTTCTAGACTTGAATTACTTCAAAAATTCAGAGTCTCTAGAATGAAGGAGGCTAGGTATCCTTCAAGAACACTGCTAGATCTTCTAAAATGCATAATGTAAATTCCCTCTTAGCTTTCCCTAAAGGGAACTATGGCATACAAGGGCAGTTATGCATTGAAGATGGGCACAAGGGGTATCTATCACACTAACAATGATTTCTCGAGACCCAAAACTCTACTGAGTTCCACCAGCAGAGCAGGAGCTCACGCATATCAGATGACCAGTTAGCTTTTAGACCTAGTCCGGTTCACAGTGGAACCAGTGGGCCCGCCAACTCATACCGTGGTTACCTTCCAGTTCTGGAATGCACATACCCAATACCTGCCAGAACCAGGTTTGTTTCCTGGCCTGTGAATCAAGGGCTGTTATTCAGGAAAAGGGCAAATGGAATCCATTAGAACTACCTGGGCTTACCAAAATGGTAAACCAAAAGCAATATTGCCTCATGCAGGATTGCAGAGATTAGTGCCACCATAAAGAACTAAAAAGATGCAGGGGTACTAATTCCCACATGTCCATTAAATGCACTTATTTGGCCTGTGCAGAAGATAGATGAACTGTGGAAAACGAAAATAAGTTATTGAAGCTTCATCAGCTGGTAATTCCAACTACAGCTGCTATTCTAGATATGGTTTCCTTGCAGGATCAAAAGAACACACCCTACAGCACCCAGCATGCAGCTACCGAGCTGATGAGTGCTTTCTTTCCTCTTATTCATTTGAAAAGAACACCTGAAGTGGTTAGCTACCCCACCTCTAGGCTATCTCAAACCTCTGGTTGATGTCATAATTCAGTCCAGGGTTTCTGGACCACATGATACTTCACTGCAGGAGGCCATCCTTTGCACTATAGGATGTTTAAAAGCATTCTTTTCTTCCACTTGCAAGATGCTCATAGTACCCCAACCGTCACTTCTAAGAACTAAAAATGTCTCCAAACATTGTCACATGTCCTCTGGGAGGCAAAACAGCCCCCGGTTGAGAACCACAGACCTAGTCCCCCAGGCCCTGAATCACCTTCTTTCCATAGGACAGCCCACTGGTCCATTACGTTGGCAACATTATGCTGACTGGACGTGGTGAGCAGGAAGTGATAACTACTGTAAACAGCTGGTAAGACACAAGCACGCTACAGGGTAGGAAATGCATTCCACAGCATTCAGGTCCTGCTATCTCACTGAATTCCTTGGTGTCTAGTAGTCTGGGACATGTAGAGATATCTCTTCCAGGATGAAGAAAAATGCACTGCACCTGACACTTCTAATTCTAAGAAAGGGCCACACGTATGTCAAATTTGAAGCTAATGGATACTTCATTACCATAGCACATCCAAAAGTTTGCCATTTCTGAATGGAGACAGAAACAACAGGACTCAGCAATAAGCCTAGACTGTCATGCAAGCTGCTCTGCTGCTTATACCCAGAAGACCTACTGGTGCTTGAAATAAGTGTCTGTGGGACCAGCAGACGCCATAATGATTACGTCACTGAACTCCCACATGGCCAACCATAGTTTGAGTCCCAGACCCAGAGGCTTGAAATTCATGGTGGGCGAGTGTACATGCGTGTCTAAAATCCCAAGAGGAAAATGGAGGAGAAGGGATTGTGGCATGGCCATACCCCCCGGATGGGTGATATTTTGCTTCCTGCCTCTCTGTCTCTCCGGTGAGAGTTTGCCATTTCTGAATGGAGACAGAAACAACAGGACTCAGCAATAAGCCTAGACTGTCATGCAAGCTGCTCTGCTGCTTATACCCAGAAGACCTACTGGTGCTTGAAATAAGTGTCTGTGGGACCAGCAGACGCCATAATGATTACGTCACTGAACTCCCACATGGCCAACCATAGTTTGAGTCCCAGACCCAGAGGCTTGAAATTCATGGTGGGCGAGTGTACATGCGTGTCTAAAATCCCAAGAGGAAAATGGAGGAGAAGGGATTGTGGCATGGCCATACCCCCCGGATGGGTGATATTTTGCTTCCTGCCTCTCTGTCTCTCCGGTGAGCACATGTGCTCTATAGCAAAAATATCTCTCAGAAAAAGAAAAAAATGAAAGAAGTATCTGTGAAAGATAGATATCAAGTATTAAGCCTTTAGTTTGCTTGTATAAAATAAATCACAATTCAGATTTTCAGGACCTTGGAACAAAGATATGCCATCCTCTGAAGATAATTATTCTCTTTTGGGAAAACAGCTACTGGCTTGATGTTGGGTCCCATTAGAGACTGAATAATTGACCATAGGCCACCAAGTTTCCATTCAACGTAAGTTTCCTATAATGACCTGGGCACTGCCTGATTCATCAGGTCAAGAAGTGGGATATGTTCAGCAACATTCCACTACCAATGGAAGTGACAAGTCTTCACAAGTCCCAAAGGCACAAGTTAAGTTGCATGAGATGTCCCTGACCCACGCTCCTACTATCTTGCCACACTAATTCTGTTGAAATCACACCTACAGCCTCATGGAGAATTCCCTATGATCAGCTGAGGAAGGAAGAAAAATTTTAAGCCTCATTTATAGTTAGTTCTGTGCAAAATGCTGATACCACCTAAAAGTGGATTTGGACCACTATGGCCCCATTCTGACATGCCACTGAAGGAACAGTGATGAACAGAAAATTCCCCTGCAGGCACAACTTCAAGTAGTGCACCTGGTTGTTTATTTTGCCTAGAAAGAGAAAGAGTGGGAAGGGAGGTCTATAGAGATTCACAGTCTGGTGCTAATGGCTTGGCTGAGTGATCAAGGACTTAGAAGGAACAGGATTTGAAAATTAATGACAAGGAAGAATTGTGCAAATAGATCTCTCTGAGCACAACGTGTGGAGATAGCTATGTCCCACGTGAATACTCAGAAAAGAGGACCCATGCTGTTTATTATCAGCCTCTTTCTCTAGCCACCTAGCCTTGCCCCATGGTTTCATGAACAAAGTAGTCACATTAACAGGAATGAAGGTTACACATGGCCTAGCAACATGGACTAGCTTTCCCCAATGCTAATTTGCTAACTGTACAGAAACTGAGCTCCCAAAATGGTAGCATGGGAATGTGAAAAGGGGGTTAGCCAGTTACCTGATAGCGGGCTGATTATATTGGTCTACTTTCATCATAGAAGGTATAGCACTTTCTCTATTCTCTTTGGAATAGACAATTGCTGTGCATATGGATTTGCCTTCCCCATCCACGATGTTTATGACAAAACCTTCATTATTGGCCTTACAGAATAAATTTTCACCATCATGGCATTTCTTCACCATGACAAAAGATTATTTCTACACAAGAAACTCATTTTATAGTAAACGAAGCATGAAAATGGACACACTTGGAGACTTTACCAATCCCACTATAGGCTCCAGCACCCTGAAGCATCTGGCTTGATAAAACAGTAGAATGGCAGCCTTGTGGAGCTTCTGTTACTATGCCAAGCGGGTGATAATACCTTGCAGATCTGGGTAACTTCCAGGATGCAATGTGTACTTTAAATCAGTTACTATATGGTGGTATTTCTCTGGTAGTCAGAAATCACAGGTATGGGAAATCAAGGGGTAGAAATAGGAGTGGCTCTTCTCACTATTATCCTTAAGTGATTCACTGGTGTTTTTTGTTTGTTTGTTTTTTGTTTTTTGTTTTTGTTTTTTTCCTAGTACGTGCAACTTTAGGTTCTACTGGTCTAGAAACACTTGTGCCTAAGGAGGAATATTTTTATCAGGGGTCACAGTGATGGTCAAGTAAACTGAAAGCTGAGGCTGCGTCATGGCAGCAAATCAACAGGCAAAGGAGAAGGTTACCACACGGGCTGGGGTGAGTGACCCTGGGTTACTGTTACATAGTAATATGTGTAATTACATATATGCTATATATGTAATATGTGAGGAGGAGTGTATCTAAAATGCAGGAGGGTTTTAGATGGGACACCTCTTCTTACTCATAGTTCTGAGATAAGTCAATGGAAAATTACAATAACCCAATACAAGCAAGACTTCTGATGGCCCAGACTCTTAGGAATGGAGATCTAGGTTACTTCACCAGGCAAAGAACGGTAATGACCTAAAGTGTGTGCTGAGGGCAAAGGAAATACGAAATTAGCAGAAGGTAATTATAAATACCATATATAAATCTTCTTACTCATAGTTCTGAGATAAGTCAATGGAAAATTACAATAACCCAATACAAGCAAGACTTCTGATGGCCCAGACTCTTAGGAATGGAGATCTAGGTTACTTCACCAGGCAAAGAACGGTAATGACCTAAAGTGTGTGCTGAGGGCAAAGGAAATACGAAATTAGCAGAAGGTAATTATAAATACCATCTATAAACATGTGACCAGTTTCAGAAAAGGGGACTATAACATCTACTTCTTCCTTAGTTTTGTATAAATATATTTTCTTTTCTTTCTTTTCTTTCCCCCTTTCCATTTCCCTATCATACAACACTGAAGTGTTAATATTAGTTAACTTTTTCTTTTTCTTTTTTCAGTCAAGGGTGCATGCATTCACTAAAGAGGTGCAGAGACACGGACACAGGGAGAGGAGAAAACACCCCTCTATGGGGCATGGTCATGACACAATTGCTCCTCCTCCACTTCTCCCTCCTTGTGGGATCTTAGACATGCACAACACACATGTGCTCACTATATTTCTTTTTTTCCTTAAGAATTATTTTATTAACTTTAATTTATTTACTTATTTATTTATTTCCATTTGGCCAGATAAGGACAGAGTAAGAGAGAGAGGGAAAGTGAGAAAGCCAGTCACCAGGTCTGGGACTCAAACTACAGTTGGCCATGTGAGAGTCCAGTGTCCTTAACCACCATGCCACCTGCTGGCCCCTCACTGTATTTCTTAAGCTAGATAGTGAACTGTGTAGGATCCAGCTGCCTTAACCACCACGCCATGTAGCCAGCCCAATATTATTGGGTGATCGAAAAAGTCACGATGCATTTTTGCATACAAAAATTTCTGCAGAGAAAAATGCATTGTGACTTTTCCAACAGCCCAACAGTTAAGTTTGTATGTTAATGTTGAAGTTAAAATAATTTTTGAGAAGAGAAATGAACATCAATCCGAGATAGATAAAGGGACTATGTATCTATATCTATATATTTAGTTTATTTCTACTGTGTGAGAGAGAAAAGAGAGACAGTGATACAGGACCCCCACCAGGATCTTGATCCCATCATACACCTCTAGCTCCAGCCAACATAGGCACATGCAAGCCAGGGCATACTCAGAGAGGTCTCCAGATGCAAACCCATAACCTTCCCACACAGTCTGCTTTACAGAATACCACATTCTACCAGAGCACCACCATCTGGTACCCTTTATTTTCTTTTGAAGAGAGTTGGTCTGTTTGGGGCATACCTAGGATAGTTACCTCATCTTAGGCAAAAACATAATTTTGCTGTTATCTTTATCTAAAAGTGAAATTTAGTTAAGAGAAGTATGGCCACATCACATACTTTTAAAAAAAAGACAGCCAAGTTGACAAGGGATGGGCTGTGATAGTTTCTGGTATGTCAATTTAGTTAAGTTGGAACTGTGATTCCCAGAAATCCCTTCCCTCTATGGTCCTGGGTTCATACTGATCACAAAAGAAAATTGCACAAGATCTGGAAGGCAGAAATGAAAACAGTAGTCATTTATATACTCTGAAGGTCAGTGGGGACCAGACACAGCTGCAGCTCATGCCTGACTTAGCTGATGCGTTGGCATGTCTCATGGGCATGGAGCAGCAGCCAGGCCTCACAGCTCAGCTCCTCAACCCCCACTGGGTGGCCAGCTTCTGCTGCATGGAATCTGGCCCAGGTGCAGGGGTGACTGTAATGAATGGCCCCAGCTTCTCCTGCAGGCCGCCCATCTTAAATGTGGGAAAGCAGTGACAGACAGACATGAGAGTTCCCGTTTGTCCTTGCAGTTCCAATTCGTACTCATTCTCCCCATGTCACATTCGTCTTTCCTTCCTGACTGCTGGTCCCACTGATTTAAGCCTCTTAATACTGGACTCTGAAGCAGCAACCATACACAGAATGCTTAACCAGTTCCCACAATTGTGTAAGTATAATCTCATAGCAAAAGCCTTATTCTCTATTGCTCATCGGATTCTGTCTCCCTGACAGAACTCTGATGCAATAATTAAAGTTAAGTTGCAATGTTCTTATTTCTAAAAGGCATTTGAACAAGAGATTGTAATTCTCATTTAAGTCACTATTATGTAAACTTGACTAAGGTGAAATTAATTCCTCTAAATTAAAAAAAAAATCAAGCATTTTTTTAGAAAGATGAAGGGAAATATCTTTGTTTAAAGGAAAGCAGGACAAATACAGAATTAGAAGGACTTACAACTGCACCAAAGCCTTGTTCACCAAGCCATTATTTATAATTCGTTAAGGTAAAAAATATTAGGATTATGAGTCAGAAAAGACAAGAGCAGAAGAACATGATATTCCAGCATAGACAGTGACATCAAAATGATCTTCAACCTATAAATCTCTGACTTAAGACTTGCCTTTACATTTGGGTTCAGGAAGATCAATGCAGTCTCAAGAGAGAGATTCCATCAGTATGTTGAAAGCAGTAATCAATTCAAGTATATTAGCATTTAGTCTCAAAAATAAACATGTTAACATGAAGAAAACAGCCAGCAAGGGAGGAAAGGAAGCCCCAAGATCACAGATTATGTTGTGTATTTTCATCTTTGTCGGGGTAGGTGAAATATGTCTTGAGAAGCAACTGTGAATTTTCTCATCATCTTGGTTTTGATAAGCTCTCGATACCATTACTGAACATCCACTATTTTAAAATACGTTATAGAAGCATAAACATAGTATCTTAAATCCAACAACCTTCCAACCAGGTAGGTATTACCTTTGTTTTACAGATAAAGAAACATACCCAAAATCATACACTTCATAAATGCCTAACTGGGAATAAACACCAGAAACATCTTATCTGCAAAGTTCATGCTCCTAAACATACATAACACTACAGCTCTGTTCAGTCCCAAAGAGGACATCCATGCCACCTAATTCACTGTTTACCAAGTCACCTACATATCATTCAGCTTTCCACTGGCATTCTTTCTTCTTTTTTTTTTCTTTTAAGAATTTTTTGCCTTAGGGCATGTCCACTCACCTGAAAGAGAGTGAAAGGGAAAGTGAGAAGTCACCTACCAGGGAAGGGCGGATGGCCATGCCAAAATCTCTCCTCCTTCTGGGATCTTGTGCACACCACACACCCGAACTCGGTTTCAAGCCACCAGGTCAGGGACTTGAACCGTGGTCAGTCATGGGGGAACCCAGCAATGGAACCACTACACCACCTGCTGATCCCCCCACTAGCTTTCTTATACTTAGTACAAATATTCTAGTAAACTACAAAGTTATACTTCACATTGTTAGTTTAATATTTTTTCTTGGTACAAAAAAAACCCATAAACCCATGACTTAAAATACAGAAAACCTTAAAAATGAAAATGATCTATAATCCAAGAATCCTGAAATGCACTTAAAGTTGGCATAGTACTTCTTCTAACCTTTACCTATAGCTCCTTTCACGTACAGGCACTGTTCTAAGGGTATTACGTGTTCGGTTAAACTTCACAACAACCCTAAAAAGTAGACACTTTTGGTACTCCATTGCACAAGTAAAGAACCTTAGACATAAAGAAGTCAAAGAGCTTCCCGAGGTCTCAACTAGTAAATGGCAGAGCCGAGACAGGAACCCAAGGAAGCTAGCTTCAGAGAAGGCGATCCTCACCAAGAAATTAAGCTGCCTCCATATCTGAATCATGGTACACGAAAGGCAGCTATGGCTATGTCCCGCATGAACAGTCTAAGGGTTGAAATACGGAAGGTCGACAGGGAGTGACTGAGCATGTATGTTAATTTTACAGGCACTCCTTCTTAAGGTACTTCCTTGTATCCAGAAAGGCCCCTCTGGGAAAACGTTCACTACTGCTTGCCAGAAGACATTACTAGCTAACACAGCAGAGTCCCCAAGGAATAAAAGAAAACATCTGCCCAAGTTATATCTAAAAATATGGTGTTAAATTCTTTTCAGATCTTCTTAGTTGTTTCATTCCCACAAGCACAAAAACATTACAGTAAACTCATGCCAGAAATGACAATAGATGTTTTCTCTTTAAATCATTATGTTTGATTTAATTTAACTCTAAGAATCAAAGCTTTATTCTAAGTCTTTTGGTTCAGTTATATTTACGAAATCTAACAAAATCCTGTAATTATTTGTTAATATGAACTAATAGTCATATCAACTTAAACATCAATACATTGGGTTGTCAGAAAACTCATGATGTATTTTTGCATAGTAAAACAGAAAAGTACGTCATGACTTTTCCAACGACCCAATATTTTCTAAATAAACTTTTGAAGCATATTACAATTTCAGCTGATGACCTTAATTTATGAACATGAGCATGAGAAATATTTCTCTAATATATCTAAGATGTTCATGATCAGAATTTAAAAAGCAAATATTGTCACTATATAATACCACCTCAGATTTGTATAGTTCTTCAATATTTTCAAAGACAGAGTGAATGCTAGTTGATGTATTTTTGAATCATTCCCCGAGGAGCGAGTATGTGTCCAGCACTGGGCTGAAGTACTGTGGGAAGGAAAACATGTTTTACTGACAGATTCTCGCAGTTTTAATTCTGCGAACTACAGGCACCAACTGCCACTCGTTTGAGATGGAAATCAGTAATGCTGTGTTTGGTCTTAAAAGAACCTGTAGCATTCATATGTGGGACAGGATTAGAAAAATTATGATAGCTTTTCAAAGTACTGCCACAAAGTGCACACAAAGCAGAATTAACAACATGGCAAATACTTAATCCTGGCAGAAAGTCATCTCCTCCTTGGTATAAGCTTTCCTCTCCTGGGTTTTTCCTCCCCTCCTGGAGAAGAAGGAAGAAGGAAAAAGTGGAAACAATTAAGCTGGTACCAGCCTTCTCTATTCAAGACTTTCCTCCTTTTCCTCTCTTAAGAAGGTCTTTGTCGCAATGATAGTTAAGAGTTGACTAGAGGGCCAGTCAGTGGCATGGTGGTTAAGGCGGCTAATACCCCATGGCCAATTGCACAGTTTGAATCCTGAACTCAGAGGCTTGAAATGCATACTGGGTGCATGTGCATGTACCCCCACAATTTTGAGAGGAGAATGGAAAGGAAGGATTTGCACATGACCATCTGCCCTAAAGGGTGCTTTCTCTCTTTCTCTCTCTCTTCCTGGCAAGTGCACGCAGCCATAGCACAATTAAAACAAACAAAAAAAAGAGTTCACTAGAAGCCAATTCCTGGGCCAGTGCTGTAGGTAAGTGGTTAAGTGCTGTGCAGCGGAAGCAAGATCCCATATGGCCGATCATGGTCCAAATCCCCACTGCTGTGGCTTGAAAAACACACAGGGCACAAATGCCCAGGATCCTGATATGATGGAGAAATGGAGGGAAAAAAGAATGTGGCATGACTAGCCCCACTGAGGGTTCTCTCTCTCTCTCTTTCCTGTGCCCTCTAGCAAAAAAAAAAAAAAAAAAAAAAAAAAAAAAAAAAAAAAATCAATTCTTCAGGTTTAAATAAGTGGCCCGCTGGTACATACCTTATTTCCTTTTAGTTTACAGTATTTAAGCAGTAAGCAGGAACAATCTAGAGAGGCCAAAGAACCAATGGCATGGTTTAGTATTACCATGCGTCAATAATTTCTAGAGAAAAGTACGTGAGAAAGTTTATAGCTAAGTACCCAAATGAGATGTACTGGTAAGACCCATAAGGAAATGAAGTTTTATCCAAGATAAACTAGCTACTAACTCAGTAGCATCATACTTTGACTTCTAGCCGGAGGCTGTTATCCTTGTTACAAACAGGTTGAAACTAAATAGCAAAAACACCCTTTTCAAAGTAACTTAAGAGATCAGTGATAGAAAAATAAATCCAAATTAGAATAAAACAGCAGCTGCATAATCTTTCTCCTTAGGTCAACTGTATTCATCACTGACTAAAGACAGAATGCCATTAAAGGAGGATGAATTATCAATCTGAGCATTTGCTAAATCCCTTCTTCTAACTCTTTTATATCACCCTATTCTTCCACCTTAAATCTAGAAAAGCTACTTTCTTATTTTTCTAAGTGATTCTTTTATGATTACTAAGGGCTTTTCTAATCTTACTCCCAGTACTACCACCATAGCGATACATGCATGGAATGTCATTGTGAAATGTGAATCTTTTCTTCACTGGAGTTGAAAAATAATTATTCTCACTTGTGAAATGGTAAAGAAGACTTTATTTAAGACTCTTACAATAGGGTGAAGTACAATAGAGAAGACTGGTCAGGCTCAACTCTGAATATAGCAAAGATGGCTAAGGATTTATAGTCCTTAGCAGTATAACAGAGGGATCAGCGGATGGAAAATTAAATTACTAACAGGAAACATCAAGGATAAGGGGATTCTTGCTAAAGACAGGCCAATGACTCAGATATAGAAGGTGGGAGATGAAAACCTCAATCAGATATCAAGGAAAGTCAGGTATCAAGGGTAAGGTCTCCTAAACTGATCTAACAGGATGTGTGAGGACTGGGTTGCACAGCAAAGGCAGGAAGGACACCCAAGGCCCAGGAAGAGGCCTAGTGAAGAAGAGGGCTCAGAGGAGCCAGACGACAGCTTGGTTGAGAGTCCATTTCACTAGCACTGGCATCTCCCCTCTTTCGAAGTCTTCTCCTATATACCTAATAGTTTTTATAAATACTATATGTAAAGCTCTTTCATAGGTTATGAGAAAGCAGCCCACTGAACTTCAAAACTGAGGCAGATCATGTGCATACACAGAATACAAACCTGAGCACCTTAACCCTCTCTTAAGTCCAAGGGCTACTGTGGTCTCCAGGACCCATTCTTGTTAAGGCAAGAGAGTTCCTGCCAGGTCCTCCCAGTAAGTGCTGCTCTCCTCTAAGCCACCACTCCCCTCCTCTCAACTTCACACCTAGCCTTCATGCACTATCTCAGCTCAATACTCTCTGCTCCCTATCAACTCACTTTCTGAGAGCCACTTGGCAAAGGAGTATTTATTTATCTTTCAAGCCTTAGCCCAAAGTCTTCTTGAGCACCCCATCCTGCCTCCCTCTTCCTTCTCTATTCTGTGCTCTGATCAGTCGGATGACAAGGACTGTAACTTTCTACTGCTCTTCTTGTCTCTATGTCTATCTCCCTCTTCAGGCTCTGAGTCCCTCCAGAGCAGGGAACAGGTTTCATTTGCCTTTGTATCCCTATCGTCTTCACTTGTGATGAAGTGAATAGAAAAGGGAAGAAAAGCAAACCCTCTTTTCAAATTGTGAAAGCAGACTGCTGATCTCAGGGGAAAAGGGCGACCGTGTTAAACCTGTTACCAAACCCTTGACAAGTCGTTCATGAAGTGTGGACTGTTTCTCCGCTTCTGATCTGTGTACTCCCTGAACTGAACGGATATGGTGGTCCAAGCAGCATTAAATCGTACTTTCTGGGAAGAATGAATCAGCCTATAACCATAGGTGCCAGGTAGCGAGCTCCTCTATCTGATATCATCCCCCACCCCCAGTAGAATCATCCACATAAAGCCAGGAGGAGGAAGGACAAGAAGGAATTCCTCTTATACTGTATCCCTACAAGGGCCTTTTTATCTCCAGAAAACTCCCCAGTATTTCTACTGCTGGCATCACTTACAAAAGGATTGATTCATCATATCTCCCACCCTACTTTCTTCTGTTCTTTTTTAAAAAAATTATTTCCTTTATTTTATTTATCATTATAGTTATTTTCAATTTGACCAGAGCAAGAGAGAGAGAAAGGCACCAGGTCCGGGACACAAACCATGGTCAGTCATGTGGGAGTCCAGCGCCCCTAACCACCCTGCCACCTGCCAGCCCCTCTCCCACCTTATTTTCCATATAACCATCCAAATGTACTTCTCTTTTTGTTTTAATCGAAAGATGAGATGTATTATGATGTCATCATCATCACATAAATCAATGTTTTTTAAAGCTTTATCAGTGGATCCCTGCAGCAGAATTAGCTCCTATGGGTACAGAGAAAAAGATTTCTGGACCTCACCCTAGGGAAACTGAATGAGAACATAGGCAAGGAGAAAACAGGAGTTAAAGAAAGTGAATTTAAAACAATCTCATAAGTTCGTAAGTCCCTCATATTTGAAGGGAAAAATGAATAAGATAGACTTTGATTTACTGAATCACTGAGTACCCAAAACTATACCAAATACTATACTACGTAGTAAGTAATGCCAGAAGTAGTCAGCAATCTGAAGTACTTCCATTTAGTTGAAAAGAAAATGTTCATAAACAGAACAGTTAGAGACCAATGCTAAACTCTGCATGACAGAATGGTCTCTAAACTTTTAATCAAGTACCTCTATCTTCATAATTTTTAAGTATGGATCCCCACAGAATACTGACTTAAAAACTACATATAAATTATTCATAAATAGATGAGGCATGTTAAAAAACATAAAGATATTTCAGAAATATATTAGATCCTAACAGTACAAACTTTTCAGTGATTAATAAGACATTAATATTACACAATATAAATGCATGTTTCTTGATTTCTTAAATCCTGGCTTAACAATTCATGATACAGAAAATTGGAGGACTGACTGTAAGTTCAACTTACATCCTCACTTGACTTCAATGACTATTGCAGCTAACGAAATCACCGCACACAATGGAAGTAGTGGACTGCACCTAATTATGATGCTCACACAGACACATTCACTTAACGACAGAGTTCTGTACCTAGGTCATTGAACGAGTTAGTTGGTAAATGAGGCACTTAAAGGCAGACATCTTGTTGTGTGTGAAAAATAGACACCACGGGGTACATATTTTTCAAGTGCATATTTTCCATTAGACATGACGCAACACTACACTAGAATAATGTAATCCTATCTATACAAAAAGCATACATTAAATAAGAGCCAGAAAGTGGCAAGACACACTACAAGGCAATATAAATCCAGTGTAATCATTCTTATTTGTTCTGAATGCTACTTAGGTGCACAATAAGCTACAAATTTATAAACAAAATATGTAGTCTTGCATGACTGCAAATGCTTCATGTGCTGAATACTAACCAGCTGCAGGAACCAGACAAAGACTGAGAAAGGGGATTCCTGAGGCTCACAGACTGAGAAAGAGGAGATCTTGCTACAAAACTGGCCATAAGTCCAAGAAGTGCTAAATAGATAAGTGGCTAAGAAAAGAGTGACCATATATCAATCTAGTCACTGATTACATGAATGTTTCTTTAATTGTTCTAGGTGGATTTCCATCTTCCCTGTTGATTATCAGCAGTTCTCGAAAATAATCACTTTAATAAGTATAACAAAAGCAAAGATTTTTAAAATGGAAGATTTATAAGCAGAACATTGTACACATCTTTAAGTGTGCATATATGAGTATTTCAGAAATGTCCCAGGGCATAAGGTAAAATAAATCACATAAGTATGGAAATTTCTGAATACCTATTTTCAAAAAGCTTAGTTCAATCTTTTTCAGTAGAGTAAGCAAAGTATTAGAAGAGATCCTCCAAAATAAAACACATTTTTTTTCAATGCACTGCTGAACTGGAAGAAAGACAGACATCTAAAACAAAAACAAACAAAAATAAAAATCAAATAAATAAACGCCAACCAAAAGCTGCCACAAAAGCCAGAGTTAGCCTGGGGTAGAATAGTAAGTGCTGGACCCAGTGTTGGACCACTAAAAGACAAGAGAGTTGAACCTACAACTTCCTAAAATGAGCCAGAATCCTTCCAGGAAACTCAAGTGTCTCAGGTCAGTAGGGGTTTTAAGCAGGAACAAACACAACTCTCTCTGGAGAAAGGCATCCTCAGTTCAGACCTCAAGTTCCACAAAGATAAAAACTGGAAAAACAGAAGTTTATCATCAAAAA
This sequence comes from Tupaia belangeri chinensis, assembly GCF_000334495.1. Lineage (NCBI taxonomy): Eukaryota > Metazoa > Chordata > Mammalia > Scandentia > Tupaiidae > Tupaia > Tupaia belangeri. The sequence goes on along the minus strand of NW_006159456.1, from coordinate 2,172,936 downwards.
CCATTACATTAAAAAAAGAAAAAGAAGAACCACAGTGAATGAGAATTACAACATAAGAATCTAAGCTCCCAAGGGTTTCAGATAATGGAATTACCAAGAACAGAATGTAAATAACTATGTATTAGATGTTTAAGAAAATAAAGATAAAATCATTTTAAAAAGCAAGGACCAAGGCACTGTTTGAAAAGGCCAAACTACTCTAAGAGAAAAATCTTAGAAGTTTTAGGAATTTAAAAACAGAATTGATAGAATTAAAATGTAAACAGATGGGGAAAGGGAAGAGTGGAACGTGCTATAATTTTTGGGCAACTGCTAGAGGTGCTCATTTTGGATGCTGATGGAATCTGGCATATTTTAGATATTACGAAAAAAAAAATCAAGAAAGCATGTAGGAAGAGAGCAAGAGAGAATAAGAGGGACAGAAAAATTGTAAGGCAGATATAAAACAAAGAACAAAATGGCAATAGTAAGTCTTTTCCTATCACTAATTACATTAAATATGAATGGATGAAACACAGTAATCAAAAGATAATAGAATAGCTGAATGGATTTTAAAAGTAAGATCTAACTATATGCTTTGTACCAAAGACTCACTTTAGATTTAAGGACACACAGGCTGAAAGTGAAAGGACAGAAAAAGATAATCCATGCAAACAGTACCAAAAGTGAGCATGGATGACTACATCAGATAAAACAGACTTTTAGTGAAAACTGCCACAAGAGACAAAGAAGGACATCACAAATATAGATTAGGTCACTTCACAAGGAAAGTACAATATAAATATATATGTACCCAACATCAGAGAACCTAAATATTTGAAGTAAGCATTGACAGAACTGAAGGCAGAAATAGACAGTAACACAATAATAGATTTCAATATCCTACATCAATAATGTACAGAAAATTCAAAAAAATCTATAAGAAAACAGAAAGCTTGTATAACACTGTAGACCAAATGGACCTAACATATGCAAAACATTCTACCCAACTGTAGCACAATACACATTCTTCTCAAGAACATACAGAACATTTTCCAGGAAAGATAACATGTTTTATCATAAAACAAGTCTTAACAAATTTGAGGCTGAAATCATACCAAGTACCTTTTCTGGCTGTAATGGATTAGAAAGTAATGACAGAATGAAAATTAGAAAATTTACATCTAGAGTTTTTCTTTTTTTTTTTGAGACTTTTCTTTTTTATTTTAATTTTTGCTAGAAGGTGCATGCACTCACTGAGAGACACAAAGAGAAAAAGAGAGCAAGGGAATGTGAGAGATCACCTTCCATGAGAAATGGTCATGTCTCCTTCATTTCTCTCTCCTTTGGGAATTTTGGACACACACATACACACACACACACACACACACACACACACACCCTGTATGTTTTTCAGGCCTCAAGGTCCAGTCAACTATGTGGGATTCAGCCACCTTACCCATCACATCACCAGTTGGCTCAGTCAGCATTTTTCAAGCCACCAGGGCTAGGATTTGAACTGTACTATCCGCCATGTGGCCATCAGGACATAGGGCCAACCCTAAAGTATATACTCTTGAACATCCAATGGGTTAAAGAGAGAAATCAAAGGGGAAATTAGAAAACATCTTAAGTGAAAACATGAGTACAACATATCAAACATATGGGATGCAGCAAACCATTACTAAGAGCAAAGTTTACAGTGACTTCATTAAAAACACCTACATTTAAAAAAAAAAAGAAAAAAATCACATAAAACTACCCCCTATAAGACTAGAAAAACAAGAACAAACTAAGCCCAAGTTAGCAGAATGCAAGAAATAAATACAGATTATATTAGCAATAAATGAAATAACAGAAAAATTAAAAAAAAAAATCAGGGCCAGTCAAGGCATGGTGGTTGACACAGTCAGATTTCACATGACTGATCATGCAGTTCAAGTCCTGGACCCAGCAGCCAGAAGAGCATACAAGGCACTTGTGCAAGCATGCATGCCCAAAACCCCAACAGGAGAATAGAGGAGAAAAGACTGAGGAATGACCATCTTCTCTAGAGGGTACTTTCTCACTTTTCCTTTCTTGCTCTCTGTCTCACACT
>NW_006159456.1:2158833-2170843 GCF_000334495.1 Tupaia belangeri chinensis | reverse complement strand
CCTTCTCTGCCTCTCTCTGGCAAGTTCATGTGCCCTATAGCAAAAGTTAGAAAAAACAAATCAATAAAACTATGAATTGGTTGGGGCCAGGAGACGGGATAGCAGATACATACAGACTGTTGTTCGGTTCCAGACCCAGTGCCTTGAAATTCATGCCAGGCACATGTAGGTGCATGTCCAAGATCCCAGCAGGAGAATGGAGGAGAGGGGATTATGGTGAGGCTATCTCAGGGGCTGATTTCTCACTTTCCCTTTCAGTGTGTCTATCTTGCTCTCTCTCTCTCTGTCTGTCTAATGCTCTCTCTCCAGCAAGTACACGTACCCCTAAGGCAAAAACCTCTACAAAAAAATTAAACAAAAACTATGAGTTAGTTTTTGGAGAGGATCAACAAAATGAACAAACCCTAGACTAAGAACAAGAGAGACTTAAACAAATAAAATTAGAAACGATATAGAAGCCATTATAATTGATGCCACAAAATAAAAAGTACAATAAATAATTATATGCCAGCAAATTAGATCACATAAAAGGAATGGAAAGATTCTACAAAATGTATTACTACTGTAATGGCTAATTTTATGTGTCAAGTTGATTAGGTTATAGGATGATAAGATAGCTAGTGAAACTATTTCTAGGTGTGTCCATGAGGGTGTTTCCAGGAGTGATTAATATTTCAGTTAGTAGACTAAACAGAGACTATGTCCTCATTAACGTGGGCAGGCATCACTCAATCTATTGAGAGCCTAAAAAGAACAAGAAGGCAGAGAAACTGAATTGTCTCTTTCAAGTTGGAACATCCATCTTCTCTTGTCCTGACACCAGAGCTTTTGGTTCTTGGGCCTTGAACTCATACTGAATTACACTACTAGCTTTCCTGGTTTTCCAGCTGCAGACAGTATGCTGTGGGATATTTCAGTCTCTATAATCCCATTACTCAATTCCCATAATAATCTCCTGTTACATTATCTATACATGTCCTATTGATTCTGTTTCTCTGGAGAACCTTAATAAGCCTAAAACTGAATTATCCAGAAATAAACAAAAATCTGAACAGACCTATAGCTAATCAGGAGATTAAATCAGTAATCAAATACCTTCCAAAAAGGAAAAGCCCAAGACCAGATGGCTTCACTGTTAAATTCTACCAAACATTTAAAGAAGAAATAATACTGATCCTTTACAAACTCTTTCAAAAAGAAGAAAGAAGACTTCCTAAGTCATTTTGAGGTCAGTATTACTCTGATACTGAAGTTAGAAAAGAACACTACCGATAAAGGAGACTACAAGCCAATATCCCTATTGAATGTACAGACACATGACCATCTGATGGCATGGTGATTAAGGTGACTGGATCTCACATGACTGACTGCATAGTTCAAGTCTTGGATCTGGTGGCTTGAGAAATATCCCAGACACATGTGTATGCATGCCCAAAATCCCAAAAGGAAGAGAAATAGAGGAGAAGGGATTGTGGTGTGACCATTCTCCATAGGGGGTCATTTCTCACTTTCTCTATCTCTCTCCAGAATGTGTATACACATCCTGGCACATTTTAAAAATTAAAAAAAAAAAATTAAAAGAATATGGATGTAAAATTCCTCTGAAAAAAAGATCCTCCCCAAAACCTAGCAAACCAAATACAACGGTACATTAAAAAGATCATGTATTATAACCAAGTAGGTTTTGTTCTTGAGATAAAAAGATTGTTCAACATCAAAAAAAATCAATCAATGTTATACACTACCTCAATGAGAGGAAGATAAAAATCGCATAATCATTTCAATAGTTGCAGAAAAAGCATTCAACAAAATTCAACACCCTTTTACAACTAAAAGCACAACAAAATAGAAATAGAAGGAAATTACCTTAATATAATAAAGACGACATGAAAAACCCAGATCCAATACCATACTCAGTGGTGGAAAACAAAGCTCTTCTTTCCTCTAAAATCAGGAAGGCGGCAAAGTTACCCACTCTTGCCACCTCTATTCAATATGGTACTAGAAGTCCTAGCCAGAACAGCTAGACATGAAAAGGAAATAAAAGGCATTCAAATCCCAAAGGAAGGAATAAAACTATCTCCATTTGCAGATAAGATGATCTTAGATGAGGTGACTTCAAAATGTTTATGGAAAAAATGGAATTAAAGAACTAGTTTATTCTGGTTTAAAAAAAAAATGGAAATCCTTGCATAGTTCTTTTCCTAACATGCATTTCCCATGAACTTTTCAAAGAACTCTCATAAATAGAAAACCCTAAAGATTTCATACACACACACACACACACAAACACCCCAAAATAATAATGCTAAAATGAATAAATAAATTCAACAAATTTTTAGGATGCAAAATTAGCATACAAAAAGTCAGTTCCATCTCTGTACACTAAGAAAGTATTATCTGAAAAGAAAATGAAGAAAACAAGCTGGAAGAGCTTGCAGTGTAGCAGTTGAGCCCTGCACAAAGGATGCCATATCCAACATGGCCTACAAGGGTTTGAGTCCTGACCCCAGAGGCTTGAAAAACATATTGGACATGCTCTTCTGTGCCAAGGATCCTGACAGGTTGGATAATTGGAAGAGAAAGCACTGTAGCATAGCCAGGCCCCATTAGAGTGAGGTCTGCTCCCTCCATGCACATGCACATGCACTCTAGCAAATTAAAAACAAATTATTTTTACAAAAGCATTGAAAAGAATAAGATACTTAGGAGGACATTTACCTAAATAGACAAAGACTTGTATACAAAAAACTACAAAATATTGCTGAAAGAAATTAAAGATGACATAAATAGACAGAAAGCCATCCATATTGTTAAAATGTCTAAATGACCCGAAGCAATCTACGAATCCAAAGGAATAGCTATCAAAATCCTAAAAGCATTTTTTGTTTGTTTGTTTGCTTTTGTTTGTTTGTTTGTTTGGAGAGGTTTTTGATATAGGGCACATGCACTCGCCAGAAAGACAGAGACAGAGAGACAGAAAGCAAGAAATTATCCCCCGGGGGGATGGCCACGCCACAATCCCTTCTCCTCAATTCTCCTCTCGGGATTTTGGGCACGCATGCACACGCACCTATCATGAGTTTAAGCCACCAGGTCTGGTACTAGAACTGCAATCAACTACATGGGAGTTCAGCAACATAGCCATTATGCCAACTGCTAGTCCCAAAAGCGTTTTTTTTTATAGAAACATAAGAAAAATCTTAAAATCCACATGTAACTAACTCCAAAGGACTCTAAATAACCAAAACAATCTTGAAAAAAAAAAAAAAAAGCTAGAGGCCTCATACATATTTCCTGACTCTAAAACGTATTATAAAGCTACAGTAATCCAAAGAGTATCATACTGGTATAAAGGCAGAGAGAGAATGGAGAAAGAAACCCATACTTATACAGTCAAATGATCTTCAACAAGGGTACAAAAAGTACACACTGGGGAGAGAATAGTCTTTTCAACAAATGGTGCTGGGAAAACTAGGTACATACATGCAAAAGAACAGAATCAACTCAAAATGGATTAAAGATTTAAATGTAAGTTCTGAATTATAAAGCTCATAGAAATCCAAACAACCTAAAACAAACCACAGGAGAAAAGCTACATGACCGTGATGAATCTCCCTGACAATGGTTTCTTGGATGTAATACCAAAAGCACAAGTACCAAAAGTGACAATAGACACGTAGAACAATATCAAACTAAAATCCTTCTTGTAGAAAAGAAAACAATCAGGGACCAGCAGTTAGCGTAATGGCTGTTTCTTAACTCCTACACACACCCTATAGCAAAAACCTCTCCAAAAAGAAAAGAAAAGAAAAGAAAAGAAAAGAAAAGAAAAGAAAAGAAAAGAAAAGAAAAGAAAAGAAAAGAAAAGAAAAGAAAAGAAAAGAAAAGAAAAGAAAAGAAAAGAAAAGAAAAGAAAAGAAAAGAAAAGAAAAGAAAAGAAAAGAAAAGAAAAGAAAAGAAAAGAAAAGAAAAGAAAAGAAAAGAAAAGAAAAGAAAAGAAAAGAAAAGAAAAGAAAAGAAAAGAAAAGAAAAGAATCAACACAATGAAAAGCAACCTAAGGAATGGAACAAAAGTATTTGCAAACCATATATTTGATTAGGAGCTAATATGCAAATATAAAAAGGAACCTCCTAGGGCCAGCCAGTGGCTGTGGTTGAGGCAGCTGGATCCCACATGGCCCACTGCACTCTTTGAGTACTGGACCAGCTTGAAAACACACCAGATGTGCATACATTCTCAAAAGTCTCACAAGGAGAATAGATTTTGGCATGGCCATTCCCTCTAGGGGGCAGGGGTGCTTGCTCACTTTTTCTCTCTTTTTCTCTATCACTCTCTCTCCAGCAAATGCATGCACCTTCCAGCAAATTTTAAGAAAAGAAAAAAAGAAACTCTTACAATTCCATAGAAAAATAAATAATCTGATTTTAAAAGATACAAAGGAGGACCAGCAGGCGGTGCAGTGGTTAAGGTGCTGGACTCCCCAAATGGCTGATTACAATTCAAGGCCAGACCCAGCAGCTTGAAAAATCACTGTACGTAGAGACCAGCAGGCTGCATAATGGTTATGTCGCTGGACTAGTAGTCAATCATGGTTTGAGTCCTGGACTGGGTGGCTTAAATGCATGCTGGGCACATGTGCATGTGTGCCCAAAATCCTGAGAAGAGAATGGAGGAGAAGAGATTGTGATGTGGCCATCCCCTCCGGAGGAGAGGGGGTTGATTTCTCACTTTCTGTTTCTCTGTCTCTCCGGTGAGCACACATACTCTATAGCAAAAATCTCTCTTTAAAAAAAAAAAGGAAAAGAAAACCATGCTGGGAGCCCATGATTTATATAAATTCTGTTCTTTTGCATGTATATATCTATATTTATATGGGCCCGAAATCCCAAAAGAATAGAGAAGGGATTGTAGCATGGCCATCACCCCTGGGGGGGATGATTTCTCACCCTCCCTCTTTGTTTCTGTGGAGAATCCACACACCTTATGGCAAAAATGTAAGAAAAAAAAAAAAAAGAATGCACATAGGAAGAGCTAAATGGTGGTGGTGTGGTGGTAAGATGCAACACTCGCAAGGCAATTCCACATGGGAAGTTTGCCAGTTCAAGTCCGGGAACCTCTTTGAGTACACCAGGTAAATGCACAGCCCACTAGGTGGGGCTGGCTGAAGGCTGAAGGCCTGATCGTTCGCACCGTCAAGGCTGTTGGGAATGTGTTCTCTCTCTCTCATGCTGCTCTCACTCATTTAAAAAAATTTCAAAAAAGGTGCCAAGGACTTGAATAGACATTTCTCCAAAGAAGATACACAAATGGCCAACAGGTATATGAAAAGGTGGTCAATATCACTAATTATCGATGAAATGCAATTCAAAAACACAATGAGATACTACTTCAGACCTGTTAAGATGGCTATTATGGGGAAACAAACAAACACAATAACTAAGCTAAAACCAGAAAATAACAACTGTTGAAGAGGATGTGGAGAAAATGGAGCCCGCTGATGAGCATGAAAAAATGATGCAGCCACTACAGCAAACATTATGGAGGCTTCTCAAAAAATTGAAAAGTATCACTACTACACCCCAGCAATTCCACTTCTGGGCATTCATCCCAGAGAACTGAAATCAGGGTCTTACCGAGATCTTTGCACTCTGCATTTACTGCAGCATTATTTAAAATAGCGAAGAAGTGGGAACAACTCAAATGCCCATTGATGGATAAATGGATAAACAAAATGTGGTATATACATACATACAACTGAAAATTATTTCATCATAAAAAGAAGGAAATCTGGTCATATGTTAAGACATGGATGAACCAAAATAGATGAGTCACCACAGAGGGATGACACCACTGGAGCAGTGATCAGCTGTGACTTACTATCTGTGATGAATACAGACTCCTGTTAGGTTGCAGTTTGCACACAAGAGCTTACGTGGTCAAGCACAAAGGTTTTCTCAGGCCAATACAGTCTGTTTTAACAAGGTTTAACATAATCTAATCAGAGTCCAAAACCGAAACAAAACACTACAGAGACCAGAAGAAAAGCAATCATCAAAAAGATCGTAACATTATCTTGTGGGTAAGTGTCCATAAGTTATGAAAAATATTAATTTATAGCTATAGAAAGCAAGTTGGATTAAAAGAAACTCATACCTAATACACTGTAATAAAACACCAAAGAGAAAGAGCAAAACTGAAAAAGAAACAGATAGGAAAGATCACCTACCAACTGGCAGAGGATTTCTGGACAGAAACTACAGTAATCAGTGACAATGAAATACTATCTTGAAGCAGTGAGACATTAAACGACCAACCTAGAGTTACAGACTAGGCAAAGCTGTCTTCAAAAATAAGGGCAAAATATGTTTTCTGGCTTAAAAAATGTTTATGACTGACAATCACCCATCAAAAGAACTTCTAAAGATGTTCATCAGGCAGGCTAGCCTCATGACCTAGAGGTTAACGGAGATAGCTCCCATATGGCCGACTGCAGGAATTGAATCTAAGCTCTGGGTGACTTGAAAAACACACTAACACATGTGCATGTATGCTCCAAATCCCAACAGGATGGAAAAATGTGCATTCTCCTTCCTCCTCCTCTGACAAATTGAATACATAAATAAAAATAAATGACTATGAAGATGTTCATAATGAAAAGAAATAACCCCCAAAAGAAGTCTGAGCTGAAAGAAAAAAAAATAATAAGAGTTATTATTATTTAAAAATCATGTGTCTAGTTCTAAATAACCTGGGCTTAAAAGAAGAAGAAGAAGGAGGAGGAAGAAGAAGAAGAGGGAGGGGGGGGAGAGGGAGGAGGAGGAGGAGGAGGAGGAGAAGAGGGAGAAGAAGAGGAGGAGGAGGCGGCGGCAGAAGAAGAAGGCGGCAATAGTTGGGGCCAGCAGGTAGTGTGTGGTGGTTAACACTCTGGATTCCCACATGGCCAAACACAGTTCAAGTCCTGGACCTGGTGGCTTGTTTTCTCACTTTCCCTTTCTCTGTCTCTTTGTCTTTCTCTGGTGTGCAAATAATAAATAAAAATAATAATAATAAGCAAAATGAAATAATTTTTTAAAAAGAAGGCAATAGCATTAGGTTAGAAGTAAAACGACAGACGTTAAAAATAGTTCTTACAATGGACTGTCTTGCAAACATGCTTCGGAGACCACTGGCATAGACGATAGTGACACTGGTGATCGACTATGGCAGACAGCAGTGAGGACTGCCATCATTTCAGAAGTCTTGTCAAAACCATGAGCAAGCTATGACGCATTTGTAAATCTGGGATAACAGGGGAAAGAGTGGGAAACTCCAGAAAACAAAACCAAAAAGAGATTCAGAAGTAGTGCTAGGGATGGCATACATTGTTATTTCTCTAATGAAGTAACTTGTATCATTGTATGTGTTCTTCCTCTAGTAAGGTAACTTGTATCATTTTATACTTTCTAAGATTTCTAAAACAGCACTGGCCCTGAGGCCAAATGGTTAAGGGAGCTGGTTCCCACATGGCTGTTTGCAGTTTAAGTCCCAGCCCGGTGACTTGAAAGACATTGGGCGCATGTGCGTGTGTGCTGGAGAACCCTACAAAACTGAAAGAAGGACCTGCAGGACCACATCCCACTAGAGAACTCTCGCGCTCTCTCTCTCTCTCTCTCTCTCTCTGGCTTTCTCTGGTGAGTGCATGTGCCTTCAGGCAATTAAAAAATAATAACAAAATACAATTCCTAAGACAAAGACAAACAAACAAAAAACAGCTCCTGGGGCCAGCCAATGGCGTGGTGTTAGGGTAGCTGGATCCCCTGTGGCTGACGGTTCAGTTTGAATCCCAGGCCTGATGGCTTGGAACACACACCAGGTGTGTGTGTATGCGTGTGTGCCCAAAATCCCGAGAGGAGAATGAAGGAGAAGGGACTGCAGGGTGGCTATCCCCCATGGAGGGTGCTTTCTCACTTTCTCTTTCTCTCTATTTGTCTCTGACTGGCACACTTTCCCTGTAGTCAACTTTTAAAAATTAAAAAAACAAAAAACAAAAACAAAAACAAAAAAATACCTCCAAGAGGAAACAGCATGGATAGAGCAACACTGGAAGATGTCAGAGATTCATTATTATAACCTTGGGGTAGATCACTTCTCTGAAGGCTTTGGCTTCTCAGGCGAAATTAGTTATGCCTGCCTTTACCAAGGTCACTAGTATATTTTAATATTCAGTGAAAAAAATCAAAAGGGAAAGGTACTGATCTGCGAGTAGTCCCTGTGCAAGGCACTGGCAATCCAGAATGGAGGAGACAGTCAGGCAGCAATGACAAGGCAATGTGACAGGTGCTGTGACAGGTGAGGGAGGCACAGGCACTGAGGGTAGTGAGGCAGTGACGAACACTCAAACACTCGCTTTCCTTGTGTTTTGTCACACTATTCACAATGATTACCGCAGGACAAACTGCTAATGGCCGCTTTAGTTACAGTAAATTACCTGTGGCAGGATTTTTTTTTTTTTTTTGGCGAGTTTTTTTGCAATAGGGCGCATGCGGTCGCCAGAAAGACAGAGAGACAGAAAGCGAGAAATCCCCTAAGGGGGATGGCCATGCCGCAATCCCTTCTCCTCCATTCTCCTCTCAGGATCTTGAGCACGCACGCACACACGCCTGGCATGAGTTTAAGCCACCAGGTCTGGAACTCGAACCATGGTCGGCCACATGGGAGTCCAGCAACATAGCCATTACACTAACTGCTGCTGGTCCCAGATCTATCAGATACTTCAACAAGAAGTTTTTGGGGGCTGTTTTGTTTTTATTGCCAGAAGATGTACACACTCACCAGCAAGAGAGAAAGAGAGAGAGAGAGAGAGAGAACCCCAAATGAGTCTGTCATGTTGCATCCCTTTTCCTGCAGTTCTCCACCCCATCAGGATTTGGGGTATTGTGCCCATTTTTGACATGTTTTTTAAGCTACCAAGGCTGAGATTCAAACCCCAGCCCACCATGTGGGATATGGCTCCCTGTGCTCTGCTCTGAACTGCTATACTGTGGGGCCGGCTTTAAGAGTCTTTTTATGACAGATTTTTCAGTCTAACTAAATTCGATTTTAAAAATCCTAAAAAGTAGTCAAGTCATTTTATTTTTTCTATATTGAGTAAAATTTTATCACAGAAACCTAGCCAAGGTATTGGGCTGTCAGAGAAGTCATGACACATTTTTGCACAGAAAAATGTCACGACTTTTCTGAAAACCCAATATTTTTGATCCATAAAACTTAGCATAATCAGATTTTCCAAAACACTAAAAAAATTTTTCCTTCATTTTATTAAAAAGCACATAAAAGTGTCATGTATTAACTATAGGTAATATATCAAGTCTATACATCTATAGATATAAATAATGTCTATATTATGGTCATCCCTTGGCCCTAGGGGCACCTTTTCACTTTCTCTCTCTCCCTCTCTCCGCCACCTGTGAGTTCACACACCCTATAGAAAACTTTTTTTAAAACAAAAAGGAAGCAAAGGGAAAATTTTATATAAACTGCAAATGACAAAAATACCAAGCTGGTTTTTATCCATATAAGTTTAATTTCTCAGGATAATAAAATGGTTTTAGTTACTTTCCTTGATATCTCAGAGGACTCAGAAGCCTTTAATAATTACATGAATATGAAATTTCCAGAACTATTGTAAAAATATACATCACAACTGAAAAGGATTACAAACTAATGTACATTTTGACTGCAATATACTGGCACTAATATTTTAGCTAACAAACAGGTTTGTTACTTTATTTCATCAATGAGAGCTAAAGGAAGAATGGATTATGCCATGAACTACCAACCAGAGAATAAAGAGAAACAGCAGGCATGACTTAACAGTCCTCAGTAGTAACCCCTTGAATAAACATCTGTAACACTTAGAAACCACTTCAGCCCTGAAGGATACACTGTCTCCTATTATACATTATTTGTCTGGGATTACATTTATCTTTTCCATAAACTGCTGGAAGGGAGAAGCCTTGTCTTAAATACTATGTCTGTACTCCTTCCCAGTTCAAAAAGAGCTGAGTGCACCCTTATTGATTAATTAATAACCATCATATAGTATTTTCCACTGCAATTAAGAGAAAATTAGGAAATGGATAAAGTAAGCTAAATGGAGATATATATCACACAGCAAAGAACAAGCCCAAGAAAGTGACTTTGAAATAACATGTCCAGAAACAGAGCGAATGAGTTTACACTATGTGATCATTTTCAGAAGGTACAACAAAACCTATCACATTCTTAATGCCTAGCTTTAATTTTTTTCAATCTTACATGTGCACTATTCTTTGGTGCTTATTTCTATAATGTCTTCTCATGTCTGTATAAAATACATTATCCATGCAAGTATGAGAAGAGCTGTACTGCCCAAAATCCAAAAGAAAAGAAATAGAAAACAATGTCTTTTTTCTACTCCCCCTAAGTTAATACACACAGTATTTTGTTAATAAAAAAAAAGCAAAGGTCATGGTCTATCTTACTTTTCATTCACACTCCTGAAGGACCGGAATTTTAGCTAGAGTTCCTGTTAGAAAAGTACTGTACCGACTTGGCTATAAAATGAACTTTAACCAAATTCTCCATCTTCTTCTCTGACCTTCAATGTCTTCATCGGAATTATTAGTATTTCTAAGACAACAGTCATGACGTAAATGAAGGGATAATTTATGACAGCAGCTACACTAAAAATGCACCGCACTAGAGAAGACAAAAGCAGACTGTGGTCTTCAGAGGTCTTCGAATAGGGTTTCTTAGAATTCCTTCTCCCTTCATGTAATTACATTTCTGTGTTCCCCTGGTCTCCAGGAGTAAATAATCTGCTTATACTTCCAACACTTAAAAAGTGAGTTTTTCTCTCTCCTCTGGAATACCTTTTGTCTAAGAATGCAAGGCACTTCCTTATTCTATTTTACCAACCCCATCAAGTCATGGGTAACACATCAAGAGTTGGAGAGCTGATGAGTTAGCTAGACAACCTGAGAGCTCTGGACAGCTGATCCAAACTTCGTACCCCTCTCGCTCCTTACAACCAGTCAGAAAATCAGCCCAAGCCCCACTGATAGGTCAGGAGCGTTTGTAAAAAACAAAACAACAACAACACCTTTCCCACAAAAGAACTTGCACACCCAGCCAGTGGTACTTTTCAGAAGGTGGAAATACCCCACTGATCTTGTTCTTTGGGTTTTCAAGAGTTGGAACACCAAAGACATCTGCATCTTGATAAAAACTCCTGAGGGCAATTTGATCAAAGGCACTGGAAAAAATCCTTCCTTCAAAGAAATACACCTTGTGACACTCCAAGGAGGAGGAGAGGTATTTAAAGTAAAACCTGCCCTGGATCGTTGCCACTGGCTGGAGGAAGAGAAGCAAAAGCCATGGGCTTTCTGTGGCTTTTAAACATTTTGCTGTAACCCAGGGCCACAGAAGCCGTTCTGCAATGGATCTGCTCGTGCCTGCTGTGACTATCACCGCGGTGTAAACTCGTACGCCCATACACACACATGTCGACTTCCATCCCCGTCCCTCTTCCGTGCCCATGACCCCAAACGTGGACACAATGTTGCAAAAAGCAAAGTCATGGGGCAATGCAGGGGGAGGAGGGCGCAAAGGACTGAAAGATCCAGAAGAGCAAGGGTGTAAGGTGGCCAGCTGTGCTACCGGAGAGCCAGCGTCCGTTCGGGTGGGAACGCCGAATGCGGCGGGTGCAATAAAGCGATCCTGGATGCCCGCTCTGCCATCTCCCTCTGCCCTCCATCACCCCGTCCTCCGGGCGAGGACCACCTCCGAGCGAGGGGGCGCCACTCACAGTCCCCCGCACCCTCACCCTTGACGGGAAAGCAGCGACATGGGGTTGGAATGAAGAATGGGCGCCGAGCGGCGGCTGCGGGCGATGCGGGCTCCCAGCGGAGCGCGTGCCGCGGGTGGTCGCGCGGGGACGAGGCGCGGCCGCGGCGAGGGGGCAGCGGGGGCCGGGGGGGGGGGGGG
>NW_006159456.1:2131448-2158193 GCF_000334495.1 Tupaia belangeri chinensis | reverse complement strand
CGCCGCCGGGTGGGCGGGCGCCAGCCGAGGGGCCTCTCCATTCATTCCCTCATTAGGGATGCGGGGCCGCCTCCGCCGCCGCCTCCCGCGCCCGGCCCGCCGCCCCGTGTTTATTTTCGTGCCTCGCCCCTCCCGCCGAGTGTACGGCCGTCGGAGAGCCTCTAGGGGCTTTATTTTTATTCGTGGTTGGTTTTTGCCGGGTTGGGTGGAGGGGAGCTCGTGCACAGAAGCGGCCTTTATTTGATCCTGCCGGTTGTCTCGGAGGAGCGCTGGGGACGAGCCTGCACTGGCTCCTGCACCTCCTCTCTGCTGCCCACCGCGGGACTTTCTCATTCTTAAATTCTCCGCCCAGGCTCCGCTTTCTCAGTTCCTGTGCCGGCCTGAGCCCTCCTTCGGTCCCCTGCGGGGTCATCCCCAGAGCTGGGCACAGAAGCTCCCAGAAGCGCCCAGCCCCCTAGGGCCGGCTGGAGGACCCTTCGTGGAAGGGGGTCAGGCCCCGACGGCGCGGCCTTCACGGTTCTGGGTTCACGGTTCTGGGCCGGCCCTGGGCGGCTCCAGGAGGCTCGCAGCACCCCCGGGGTGGGTGAGACCTGGGAGTCACGACATCTACACGGGCTGGTCGTCACTTCCTGGGACTCAAGGAAGTATCACTTAGGGGAGCTTTTTTAGGAAGGGTGGAGAGCCGCCGGCGATTTGGGCCCTGTCCTATCTCTCCAGGTGGTTTCCGCACCCTTCCGTCGCCCTGCCCGCCAGGATGTCCTGCAGACATCCGCGGAGATTGCCCCGGACCGATTAGCCCTTTAATAAGCACCAATGGGTTTTACTGTCTTATCTGAGAGCTTGCATTTTGCACACTCAGCCTCTAGGACATCTCTTTCTCTTCACTATTTCTTTTTCTCTTCCTTTCATGACGGGCAGGGAAATAAAAGGAGCAATCGGTAAGAAGGGATAAATCCACGTTGTGAGCTACTTCCATGAGCCTCCAGCGGGACTCCTAGGATGGACTGAAGTTCATCCATCTGAAGAAAGAATCCCCGGACCAGATGGTTTTCATCCTGACTCATAAAAGGTTATTTCTGAAAAGCGGCACTTGACCCTTCAAACGTGGGTCCAAAAGACCTAAAAATAGCGAACACAGAAATCTTCTTAAAAAAAAATAAAATAAAATAATCCGGGAACCAGCAGTTAGCATAATGGCTATGTCGCTGGACTCCCACCTAGTCGACCCCGGTTCGCCTCCCGGACCGGGTGGCTTAAAACTCACACCAGGCGCATGTGTGTGCGTGCCCAAGATCCCGAGAGGAGAATGGAGGAGAAGGGATTGCGGCATGACCATCCCCCCTGGGGGGTGATTCTCGCTTTCTGTCTCTATGTCTCTCTCTGTCTGGCGAGCGCACGTGCCCTATAGTGAAAAACCTCTCAAAAAAAAAAAATCCACCCAGCATATATTCACTCAAGAATACTACTGTATCACTTATTTCTCTAGCGTTTTATCTTGTACAAGGTCCTTCCTAATGACAAAGTAAATAAAAGTCAAAAGACACCCTTTGGGGGACCAGCAGTTAGCGTAATGGGTATGACCCTGGACTCCCATGTAGTCGACCCCGGTTCGCATCCTGGACCCAGCGGCTTAAACTCACTCCGGGCGCGTGTGCATGCGTGCCCAAGATCCCAAGAGGAGAATGGAGAAGGGATTGCGGCGTGGCCATCCCCTCTGGGGAGTGATTTCTCGTTTTCTATCTTTCTGACTTTCGGCCGTGCATTTTTTCTATAGTGAAAATCTCTCAAAAAAAAAAAAGACACCCTTTGGTGGTCATCAGTCCTCAGACAGATGTCAGGCTTTGAAACTGCAAGGCTGCATCCTGGCTGGCGGTGTGTCACTGGGAATGCCAAGCTGTGGCAGTCTCTGCGAAGATCCCGAATCCCCTGGGTGGACTGAGCATATGGGACACAAGCTTTCTGATGAGTTGGAGCCAGTGCTGCCTAGAGGGACAGCTACTATAATGTCTGGGGCACCCTTGGCTTCCACAGCCACACAAGACTACCTGGTGCTGCATGATGCCATTGTGAACCTGGGAAAACTCAATGTTCTGTGAAAAGGCAGCCGTCGCCATTGGCATATAAATCACTCCTTCAGTTGGTGCTATTCAAAATGTCTTCACCTAGTATCCTGGACCTTTAGCCTCAGGGTGACCCTAACAGGCCTATTTATTTCTATTTTACAAAATTCCACTAAAGAGACTTATTTAAGATCACAGATGCACCAGGTTCCATAAGATACAGAAAAAGATACCTGGAATATGCCATACTGTTCAATCTTGCACTAGTCACGAGACCCACAGGTTCATCTCTGCAAGGTACAATGGCTAATCACAGACAGAGCTCCAAGGAGGGCCCAGGCTTCTGGCACAGTGGTTCTCCTAGTTTCCCAGGCTTTATACAGGAAGGATCATGGATAAATCTCTTAGCTATATTTGCTATACTGTGGTCTCACAGTAAAATTGGCTGAGCATTATATAAGAACATAAGGGAATATGTTTTAAAGTCTACCCCCAAAGAAACTTTGTGTTTTGTTTTGTTTTAAATTTTTTGCCATGGGGTGCATATACTGACTGGAGAGAGAGAAACAGAGACACAGGGAAAATGAGAATTCATCCCCACAGGGACATGCCCATGCCTCAATCCCTTCTTCATTCTCCTGGGATTTTGGACGTGCATGCACATTCACCCAACCTGATTTTCAACCACCAGATCCAAGACTTGAACCATGGCCATGTGGGAGTCCAGCACCTTAACCACCATACTACCTATTGGTCCCCCAAATAAAGTTTTTAATAGTGGAACTACATTCCAAGAGTCATTTAAATCCATAATTCTGGCAAACAACATAAACTAGAAACAGTGCTATCCAAAAAAAAAAAAAAGGCATTCAAATTATCCTTGCTAATATCCATAGTTTTACACTGGTACATAATGACAAATATGTGAAAAATGCACTTTGCATAGGTTAAAAATAATAGCCATTGTGTTTTATTTTTAAGGGGTTATCGAGTATGTACCCCTATGTGAGTTCTCTCTAGTTGAAATGGCAGGCGACAGTGTTGTGGTAGAATGAAACTGTTTAGCCTTAGTCCTCAATAATGAAAATGATCATGGGCAAAATTTTCTTGTGTTGCTATATATAGCTTCTTGTACCTGTGACTATGGAAAAAACGACAAAAGGAATATTTTAAGGCTTTGAGCAATGTTCTTGGGGTTATTAACCAAATGTGGCATGTTCAATTTAGAAGTTTCTAACTTAAGGTGTTCAGGTAATAAAAGTTTCAGAAGAAAATTGAATTACTGACAAAGCAAAAGGAAAATAATGATCTACAAGGTACTAAACCTACACTAAAATGTGGTCAAATGGCGTTCCCGACCTTCAGCCCTAGAGGACAATTCTCTAGCACAGTCCCTTCAATACTATAGGTACTGGTTCCATGTGGCTATTGAGCCACTGACATGTCCCCTGAATTTTACATTTGATAATTTTAAATAATTTAAAGTTAAAAACTGTTTTGATTCAGATTTGAAAACATTTAAATTACATTTAAAAAATAAGTATATGACTATACTTTGTTTCTTTCTTATTTTTTTTGCTGGGAGGTACATGTGCTAGCCAGAGAGAGAGAGAGAAGGAGAAGAGAAAGATCCTTCTCCCTCCGGGAATGGTCGTGCTGCAATCCCTTCTTATCCGTCTCTCTCTCTTCTAGGGATTTTGGGCACATTTGCGCACGTGCTTAACGTGTCTCTCGAGTCACTGGGGCAGGAACTTGAATTGCAGGATTAGCCATTCGCGTTCCAACTGCTTTAACCACCAGGCTATGGAGTGTGCCCCAGATCAGTATTCCTGATGAACATTTATCATCTGAATTGGGATGTGACGTAAATATAAAATGCACATCGGGTCCTCGAAGACTTAATAGGAAGCAAAAGAGTGTAAGATGTCTTATTAATAAATATTATGTTCAGGACTTCGCCCCATAGCACAGCAGTTAATCACTATTCAATAGGAAGTCAGATCCCACAGGACTAACCACAGTTCAAATCCCAACCCTGGTGCCTTGAAAAACACTCAGCATACGTGCATGCATGCCAAAAACCCTTGTGGAATGGAGAAACACAGGGAAAAGGGTTGCGGTGTAACCATGCCCCATTCAGGAGTGCTTTTTCTCTCTCTCTCTTTCTCTGTCTGGCAAGTACATGCACCCTGTAGCAATAAAACTAAATGAATATTATATGATTCCATATTGAAATGCTAATATTTTTAAATATTAGGTTAAGTAAAATACATTACTAAAATTTTATTCCAACTGTTTCTTTTCTTTTTTCTTTTTTTTCTTTAAGGTTTTTGCCATAGGGCAAGTGCACTTGCCAAAGAGAGATAGTGAGAAGGAAAGTGAGAAATCACCCCCAGGGGAGATAGTCATGCTGCAATCCCTTCTCTTTCATTCTCCTCCCATGGTTTCAGGCATGCACGCAAATGTGCACAGCATAAATTTCAACCTCCAGATCTGGGATCTAACCACAGCCATGTATGAGTCCAGTGTCCCAACCCTTACACCACCTGCTGACCCTATTATCAACTGTTTATTTTTTTACTTTTTCAAATATGGATAATGAAAAATATAAACTTACATACTTAGCTTATATACGTGCTGGACAATTCTCTATAAGGTTAAAATAAACAAGAGGTTTAGTTGCTGAAGAATTAAACGCCTTAATTAGAAGCTATTAGTAATTTGTTCTGTGGTAGAGTGGTACCCAGTAAATATTGTTGATACTACTCTACCACATGCCAAGCTGTGTTTTTTAAAGGGAATATTCTTCACCTAATAGTTAACAGCAGTTAGCATTATAATTCTTTTTAAAGAGCAAAATGGAAAACATGTTGAATTCATACAAATGTGTTAACAGATTGCAGTCATTTGTAAACAAGGAATTTATCAAATGTGACAGATTCAGTAGCATTAATAGTAATTCATAAAACTGTACGTTTCCCATATCATATACTTTATTATTACTTTACATATTTTTTAGATTCTTCCCATAAGTCATGTGCACTCTCCAGAGAGAAACTGAGACCGAAACAGAGAAAAGAGGGAAAGTGAGAAATCACCCCACAGTGGAAATAGCCACACCATAATTCCTTCTCCTCCATTCTCTCAGAATTCCGGACATACACACAAGCACATACACATACACCTGGCATGTTTTACAGCCAACGAGTCCAGGACTTGAGCCACAGAGTTGGCCATGTGGAATCCAGTGCCTTAACTTCCAAACCACCTTTTGACTCATATATTATGTACTTTAAATATATCCAATTCTGATAGCCATGGCCAGTGAATATCTATTGAGAGGATACTTTGTGTCTGATACTAGAAAGCTATTTATAGTCTTGCATTTTAACTACATAAGAAAACTACAGTATAGACAGCTCTGTAAGTTAACAAAGAGGTGTCCCAGCTAAAGAGAAACATGATTAATGTCCATTGCGAGAAAGAACAATCAGTTCTTTCCATAAATAAACTGGGTCCTGATTACACTCCTATTGTTAGTGAGGTGAGGTTTTATTGCATCACCACTGAAGATGTGAATCACTGAAATGGACAAGACCTACTGAGCAATGATAGGTTGCATTTCTAAAATGGTATAAAGTTGCTGGTTTGGACATTGTATTTGTGATCACAGAAGGACTGAAAAGTCCTTCATAGCCATCAGTGTGCACAGAAGTGCGAGCCCGGCATGCTTTTCGGCTTGTACCATTCCCCTCCTCACAATGAATACTTTGATCAAAATGCTAGTTACTCTCCTTCAGTTCCCCAGAAGCACTCCACATTCAACAAGGTTGGTCTGTGGAATTCCCCAAACACGCCATACTGCCCCACTCCTCCACGCCTTTGTCATACGTTCTCTCTTCCTGGAATGCCCTCCTCCGTTTCTGCCTGATGGTCTCAGAGGTGATAATTTTTTTCTTTTTGGAGAGGTTTTGCTATAGGGCACGTGCGCTCGCCAGAAAGACAGAGAGAGACAGAGAGACAGAAAGCAAGAAATCACCATTCAGGGGGGATGGCCACACCATAATCCCTTCTCCTCCATTCTCCTCTCGGGATCTTGGGCACACACACACACACACACACACACACACCACATGCCTGGAGTGAGTTTAAGCCTCCATGCCCGGGACTCGAACTGCAGTCAACTACATGGGAGTCCAGCAACATAGCCATTATGCCAACTGCTGATCCCCAGAGTTGATCTTTAAAAACCTTCTTTGGATGCCTTCTCTGACACCCTTATTCCTACTCACATGTTCTTCTACTGTTGCTCTCCCGCACTGTGTACCCAGCTGGTTCCGTACCTGATTAGTCCCCTACCCCACTATGCACTGGGCAAAGACAGGCAATATGTCTCATGTCATTGTTTTTCCTCAGGACCTAGCACAATGCATAGCAATTAGTAGATACTTAGTTTTCTAAATGACCTTTATAGACTTGACCACTATCGTAAGTTTTCCTGTACTTCTACATTTAAAAAGAAATTCCTAAGAAGCATTATATAGGAATTGAAAATATCAGAGAATAGTGTAAAAATGACAATTGTAAGACTGAATAAGAGTTCACACAATATACAAGATATCTTCCCAGTATGTGTCATTCCCTGGGTACCAAAGTAGCTCTGTTCTGTCTCCTAGTTTAACAGAGTGCTGCTAAATTTTTTAATTTAATTTTGTTTTTTTTTAACTTTTTGCATGTGTGCTCACCACAGGGAGTCAGAGAGAGGGAAGGTGAGAAATCTTCCCTTCACCAGGGGTTGCCATACTGCAATCCCTTCCCCTTCACTCTCCTCTTGAGATTTCGGGAACATACACCCACGTGCCCAGTGTGATTCTCAAGCAGCTGGGTCTGGGACTCAAACTATGAAGCTGGACTTGTGGGATCGAGTGCCTTAACCTCCATGCCACCTGCTGGACCAGTGCTGCTACCTTTAGTGCTCTGTGAAGTTACTGCTCTATAAATCTACCATATGTATTGATTTATTTTCATATGTAGGAATTGCTAATCACTACTATTTTAGCCAGTGATTAGAAATTTTTGATGACTGATATTCTTACATGAGTGTCTACGAAAACCAGAGTATTCTGACAGCAAGTACTTGGTCAGGAGGAAGCACCTCAAAAGTAGGTGGAAAACTGGGACCAGCAGTTAGCATAATGGCTATGTCGCTGGACTCCCACGTAGTCGACTGCAGTTTGAGTCCTGGACCTGGAGGCTTAAACAAGCCGGGCGTGTGTGCGTGCATGCCCAAGATCCTGAGAGGAGAATGGAGGAGAAGGGATTGCAGCGTGGCCATCCCCCTGGGGGGTGATTTCTCACTTTCTGTCTCTCTGTCTCTCTCTATCTCTCTGGCGAGTGCACTCGCCCTACAACAAAAACTTCTCAAAAAAAAAAAAGAGGTAAATGAAAACCTTTTCAATGAAATCATATGACCTCAGAGTGCTGGAAGCAAAAGAGCTGGCAGATCAACTATGAGGAGTAGTCACAGGAATTGGGTGGCTCTTCCTAACAAAAGCCTTTCGGCAGAATGAGCATTAGAGCATCACTTGGCAGCGCTAACTGGGACAGCAAAGCAAGGGACAAGACACATGGAAGTGACTACTGATGACAACTCACGCAATGATCTTTAGCAACACTGGAACAATGCAGGTAAAAACCAACAATGGTAGCATCATCTTCAAATAAAGAGACAACGGTTGCATAGATTCGTGTATTTAAAGGTATGCATACACCCACGTTATTGTATCTTCCAACCCGTAGTTTTGTAATGATACAGAGAAAGCAAAACAACCTTTTGAAAGTATCACAGTAGCCACCCTAAGTAGGAGTTTAGATTTTCTTTCTCTTGGCATATGTGAACAAATTGAACATAATGTAATTCAATGCCATTTTGAGCAGTCGTGCGAGTGAGTACTGTGTTTGACTTCATGGGTAACATGTCATGAACTGTTCTCTTATGTTTTTGTACTTATTTTGTTAGAAGTATTTATTTGTATAGTTTCCTTCTTAAACTCAACTAAGTCAATCCTGTCAAAATATTTTTATGTTAAATGCTACATCACTTATATTTTGATGATTTTCTACATTTTTTTACATGGATATTGATATAGTTTGTTACTTTGATTTTCATTCATTTAGAAATATTGAGCCCTGGGGCCAGCAGGTGGTATGATGGTTAAAGGTGTTAGACTCCCATATGGTCAACTGCAGTTCAAGTCTTGGACCTGGTGACTTGTATTCTCATTTTCTCTCTCTCTCTCTGATGAAACTGGAAAATAATAAAATTAAATAAAATCATTCTTTTTTTTTTTTTTTTTGGAGAGGTTTTTGCTATAGGGTACGTGCGCTCACCAGAAAGTCAGAGAGAGACAGAGAGACAGAAAGCAAGAAATCACCCCCCACGGGGGATGGCCACGCCACAATCCCTGCGCCTCCATTCTACTCTTGGGATCTTGGGCATGCATGCACACGCACCCAGTGTAAGTTTAAGCCACCAGGTCCAGGGCTCAAACCATGGTTGACTACATGGGAGTCCAGCGACATAGCCATTATGCTACCTGCTGGTCCCATAACTAAAATAATTCTTAAAAAACACAAAAGAAAGAAAGAAAGAAAGAAAGAAAGAAAGAAAGAAAGAAAGAAAGAAAGAAAGAAAGAAAGAAAGAAAAATATTGAGCCCTGTTTATGCCAGGCACTATTCTAAACTCTTTAGAAAGAGCAGCAGACAAGATGGACAAAAATCCCCCCCACCGCACTTTGGGTGTCTAGACAGCTCAAAACCAGAAGCTCCCATAGTGCAGCCCTTTATGTTATGCAGTGATTGTTTTTCTCTTTTGACAAAACGCAAGCACCTAGGTTTCACATTTTTTTCAGCTAATGAATTGCAGTAGCTCGATCTTTTCTCCAATTCAATGGTAATTGCTTTCTCTCTTAATATTTTGGCCTTTTTCCAATAAGCTTTTGTATAAACGGCTTCAACTGGTTCCACAAGTAGCCTGGGTAGTTCAAAACCATAATAAAGAAGCCTTCCTGAGTAGGTGACTTGTATTTGATCTACAGTATGTCATAGTACCCAGCTTTATTGACACTGATATACTTAACTACATTTTCACTTTATCATAAGTTGTATCTCCAGTCACTGATAGTTTTTTCTCCCTATTTCCGTTAGCTCCAGACAAGCTGTTAATATTTTAGTAGTTCAGCAAGAATTATATAGTAAATAGGGTTCTATGTTTATACCCCTTTTTTTACATTGCAGATAGAGTGTCTGTCCATCAGAGAGAGCGATGGAGACAGAGTGGGCACCCTCTACTGGGGCACGGTCAGGCCACAATCCCTTCTCTGTATCTCCTTCCTGTCAGGATTTTTGGAGTGCATACACATGTGCCCAGAATGTCTTTCGAGTCACCTGCACTGAGATTTGAACAGTTGGCCATGAGAGATCCTCCTCCCTTCACTTCTGAGTTATGGAGTTGGCCTTGTTCGTAACCATTTTTGCAGTACTTTTTCCCCTCAGATGAACAGTTTTGGTAAGTTCTTCTCTGTCCATCCTATATCTGAGTAGTATATTCCACTTCCTTTAGCGCTTAGAATGATGACTAGCCGGAGGCACTGTGAGACTTCCATCCAAGACTGTCTACAGTGCCTAGCACAGTGCCCAGCATATAGGACTTGCTCAAAGGAAAGAAGAGTAAATTGAACCATTTCTCTGATTTAAAACATGTGTTCTCAGATCTATGTGGGTTTTTTTTTTTTTAAGAAGATTTTAGTATATTGCTACTCATCAACAACCCAGGTTAAGTGTTCTTTGATCTTTTCACACTGATTGTCCATAGTCACCTACTGGGCACTTGCCATCCATTGCTTAAGAGCTCAATTGTTAAGACTCTCAAATGAGCTTTTTCCACTACTAGCCAATATTTTCCTTTTCTAGTTTCAAAGCAAGTATCTCCATTCCTAAAATTATAAATGTCTCCCTTTAAAAGCATTACATTCATGAAGCCTGTATCTCAGAAGATTAACATGGCTAGAACCCAGGTTTACTTATATGAGAAAAAATGTATCTCCTTTGTAATATTTTTAACCCTTCTTTTGCTATCTACTTATATCATACAAAACTCCTAAATTTGTAACTAAGTCACAATCAATTGCATACTATTGTGCACCTGCTATGAGCTTAATTCTGCCCAAAGGGAAGCTGGGTACAAGGTATGATGCTAACAAGTTACAACTAACTTTTACAAAATTATATAAAGACTTACAGAGCAAAAGTTAAGTTAAATCTTCAAAATGGTCACTCAGAGGAAGTCTGTATTTAATCCAGTGATGTGATGCTACCCCTTAGACTCCTCTTTGGCGAGCGCCTCTGGAGTCTGTTACACAGTCTTTTGTGTATTCTCACTAGTGGTAAATCTTCATTTAAAAATTTTTTTTATTTTTATTTTATTTATTTATTTTTTAAGAAGTTTTTTTGCTATAGGGTGCATGTGCTCGCCAGAAAGACAGACAGAGACAGAGAGACAGAAAGCAAGAAATCATCCCCCATGGAGGATGGCCATACTGCAATCCCTTCTACTCTATTCTCCTCCCGGATCCTGGGCATACATGCACACGTGCCCGGCATGAGTTTAAGCCACCAGGTCTGGGACTCGAATCGTGATCGACTACATGGGAGTCCAGTGACAGCCATTATGCCAACTGCTGGTCCCAATCTTCATTTTTTGACTATTCATTTTTAATTGAAGAATCTTTTGGAAATCACTTTGATGAGTAGCATGGGTGAATAAATTAGATAATTCTACATCTGATCAAACAATAGAAAATGTAATGGTAAAAGCAATAATATTTTCTTATATTCATCAAGCTCTTAGTAGGACTATTCTTTAAAGAATCACTTAAAGCATTGAAAGATGACAGCCCTTTTCAAATGTAAAACCTTAAAAGGTGACTATTTTAAGTATGTACTGATTGTTTTATAATCACTTCTACATGTGGTCATATGGCTCATGAAATTAAGGAACACGCTGCCTTAATGCACTAACATGAAAAATTAAAGAAAGAAATAGAGTGTTAATTGGTACAGGTCTTAAGGGCATTAAAGACAAAAGAAAGTGAATGGAAGGCTTCGTATAGAAACATTAATATACATTATTATCATCTTCATTGAGAGTTAACGTTCATGTAGTTTTCTAAAGCCTTTGGTTTACATTATCTCCAGTAATCCACACTAAAAGTCTTGTGAACAAACAAGTAGTGTTAGTTCATTCCCTGGAGAAGAAACCAAGGCTTAAAAGGTGAAATGGTTTGCTTAGTAGCTTACATTTTATGGTAAAGTGATCTGGAAACCCAGGTCCTCCAGCCCCCACCTAGGCCTCCTTTGATTCATTTCTCAGATTCTCACAGTGACTCACCTGCATATCACTGATTACCACGTTCAGATCTCTTCTCTTACTTTTTACTCTTCCTAAAAACTACCATTGTCTTCCACATATGATGACATTAATGCAACGAAGCCATCGAGGTGAGTGTTAAGGACATAAAAATAAATGAATAACTGTTGCAAACGTATTCTGCTATAAATGTGAAATAAAAGCAGGCCCCAAGGCAAGAGCCAGGTCAAACTGCATTATGTAGCTTGCCTAATATTTTTATATGGGTGAAATCAGATTAGAATGGAAATCAACAGCAAATTAGAAGGAAAACGCTGTAATAAAAAGATATAATTTATGGCCTAGAGTGTATGTGTTGGGGTATAAGGTAAGACCGAGGGTACTTATATGCAGAAATGGATAGAAACTTTGCCTGGTTGATGGTTGGGAATGAGTTTGTGGGCTAATTATATCATTATACGCACTGGGTTTATTTTTTTGGCTGGGCGAAGCTGAACTGCTTAAGCAACTAACGTGCTAGAAATGACTGTAAGTATTTAACCAATGCGCACTTAAGAAAAATTAGGCTACCACACAGCAAAGTTATTGGCTATGAAATCCTAGCTAGGTCTGCTTTGCAGTTAAAGTGCAGGTTAGTTTGAGAAAATGCTTGAACTGGTACACTGAGGTGGGCTGGGTGGACGGGTGGGCAGACCCTCTGAAGATTTAGGAACGATCCAGTTCCCTCTGTTGATATATCAAAATTGGACCTGCCTTGTAGGCAAAACTGGCTCCCTTGGCATGCAGTTACACAGAGACCTACACTTATAAGGGCCCCCAAGTTGACTTAAAGTTCTTTTACTGTTTTGAAATTCTGATTAGATTTTAAAGAAGGGGTTCTGCCCTTGGCCCCACAATTTATGTAGCTAGTCCTGCTTGGTTGCTTCAAGCTTTAAGCGAATCAACACACTTAAAAATACATGAAATGGATCCAGGCTCCATAATTTTCACTCAGTAATGTTAGTTATTTTTCTTGCTATATTATTATTATGACCATTGTTATTATTAGCTATGCTCCAGAAACACTAGGAAAGAAGGAGATGACCTCAGTCCATGCAAGCTTCATTAACTTCATAACCACGTCCCTAAGGAGAAAGTAGTGAAAGACAAGGAATGTCTTAAATGCTAGAGTCAGAAGAATAAACGTGGGCCATTTCTGCAACAACTAGTTAATCAGGAAGTAAACCTCACATACTAAGTCTCAAACTAGAATCACATACAAAAAAAACAGTAGGCTCCTATTATTTAAACATTGACTGGACACCCTGCAGTTCACATCTATCATCTTATTTAATTCCCACAACAGTCCTTTGAGAGCTGCCCGAAGTCACACACCCCTAGGGAATATGACTGACTCCACCCCACCCTGATGCACCAGAAGGAACTGTCCCTTCTCTGGAGACCAAACCCCTACCACCACGTCTCACCACTCTACCACCAGGACCTGAACACACACACACACACACACACACACACACACACATACACACACACGGAGCCCAAAGCACTTACAAAGCAGAATAACTTGTAGCAATTACAGTATAAAATGCATAATAGAGCCCCAAGGAAGCAACCGAGTCAGTCCTCTCGGATTTATCTGCTTCTGGGGGAGCTGAGCTTTCAGTTGTTGTTTAAAAGACAAAAAGAACAAATATGAGTGGAGCAAACCAGGCATTCTCTGAAGAGAACGTAATGGCCAAAGGTATAGAGGCAAGAATGAGCATGCTGTGAACAGGAGAAGGCAAATAGCCTTTTCTGACTAGAACAAAGTTTTAAGTGGTCCAGAAGACTCCTAAGAAAATCCGACTTAAGTCTTAAGAAGACTCATAAGAAAACTTCTATGTTGCCCTCTGTGAAACATCATTTTCCCCCAGTACAACTTCACACTGGCTGTAGAACTATTAGCATCTATTGACATGGCTTTAAAGTAGTGCTGGAAACCACCACTTACTTTTTTCCAATTCTTTTGTGCTTAGCTCCCAATGGGACTGCTCAATTCTCCTTGTCTTTGGGCTGCTCTGAATTCTAGAAGCCCTTACTCCCTTGAATCTATAGAGCTAGTCTCAAAAAAAGAAAAAGAAAAAGAAATTGCAAACTTCTATTTCCTTACGTGTGGAATACAATCTTTATTTACAGTTGAAATGTATTATCGTGAGTTTTCTGACATTCCTTCCGAACAAAGACCACAACTATCTGTAGTGAAAGAATATGTTGCAGTTCAACATGTGGAAACGTGTTTTTGTGAGATACTTTTAGTGCATTACTAAAGAAATATGTTTGCTTTGCTTTGCTGTCTGTTATTTTTATAGACCACTTATTTGTGATACTAAGAGCTTTAAACAATAAACGAACACAGTCCCAACCACCCAGAATCTTCTCTGGGGAGGAAATGAGGTCTGGATGTTAAACCTTAACAGATGATGGAATGATAGGAACTCTGAGTCTGATTCCTGGTTTCAATGTATCTTTGTTACACTCATTCTCAAGCCTTAGTTTCTTTTTCTAGTGAATGGAGATAGCTCTTCTCACTGGACAGTGAACACTTAGGACATGTGTCCAAAGCCTCAGTGAAGTACCAATATAGACTTGAAAGTATTCACTTCCTGGTATTTATGATGAAATATAAAAAATCTAGGCACCAGCAGGTGAGGTAATAGTTATATCACTTTTCTCTCACATAGTCAACCACAGTTTGAGTCCCAGACCTGGCAGCTTGAAACTCAATGTGGAGAGTGTGTGCATGGATGTCCAAAATCCTGAGAGAAGAATGGAGGAGAAGGGATTGTGGAATGTCCATCTTCCTGGGGCAGGAGAAGGGGTAATTTCTCGATTTCTGTCTCTGGCGTGCACATACACTCTATAACAAAAATCTCTCTTAAAAAAATTATATATATATATAAAACCTATGTGATATAAGAAAAGTCACCCAAAATTGAAAGCTAATCATTTACCTCAGACCTCTTAGATGTATTTTTTAAAAAATTCTTTTATTTAACTTTTATTTATTTATTTATTTATTTATTTATTTATTTATTTATTTATTTATTTATTTATTTATTTATTTATTTATTTATTTATTTATTTATTTATTTATTTATTTATTTATTTATTTATTTATTTATTTATTTATTTATTTATTTATTTATTTATTTATTTATTTATTTATTTATTTATTTATTTATGTATTTATTTATTTTTATTTGACCAGAGAAGGACAGTGTGTGTGTAGAGAGGGGGAGAGAGAGAGAGAGAAAGTGAGAAAGCAAGCCTCCAGGTTTGGGACTTAAACCAGGTGGGCCATGTGGAGTCCAGCACCCTTAGCCACCATGCCACCTGCTGGCTCCAGATAGTTCTGACTGGATTCCCTCGGCTTCTGAACAGACATATTCTTTATAACAGTGTTTTTCAAACCATTTATACCAAAGGGCCAAGGTTTCCCCCCTCAATTTCAAATCTATCAAAGAACAACACTTCTGTCAAATACAGAAAGAACAAATGTATAGAAAAATATAAAAACTTTAATGTAGATATACAAAATGAAAGCTTAAACTTATTTTCAGATTGATCAGACATGGGATTACTCCTTCAAATTCTACATATTTTTAAACACGTTCAATTTATACTCATCACTGAGCAACAATGAGCAATTCGGAATGTTGCACTTGTGTGTGTACAGACCCTACTTGGAGCAGCACAGTTGGAGAACACTCTTCCTGAACTCTCTTTCCATCATTTCCTCATATACTGTCTCCCAAAATGTGCATTACCCTGACAGAGTGACAACAGGTTGAGAAGTCTGCAGAAAGGAACCTGTCCTATGTTGAGGGACTTAGGGACTCTCCCCATCTCTGGCTTGCCCAACCACCCCCAAAGTTGTAGATCCTCTTGAGTTATTTAGGGGAGATGACCACGACTGGCCACATCTGTTGCTTAGTCAGAGCCAAACACATCCAAGTGGAATACCACATCCTCTCTGCCCGAATTCCTGTCTGGGGACAGTGGGGCTCTGGAATGTTGGGGACTGGAGAAATGCATTTGTCCTCTTTCCTACCTTTTGCTTTTAGTGACCTCTGCCACCTCCATGAATGACATCTATCTCCTCAAAAAATGCTTGCAAGCAACCATCCTTCCTTAAATTTGGCAACATTTTTTTCTAATGACTGTGTTCTTGTGACATCAGATACATAGAAAATAAAGAACAACCAGTGGATATTGGTCTTTATGATTTCAAAGCTAACAGGAAAAAATTTCCCGAAGTCACCCAATCTTACTTCTGCTTTCTGCATAGAGCTATAATTAAATTAAGGATGATTTATTTGGATTTTGAAAAAAAATTAAAAGAAGATTCAGAAATCTGCTGAAAAGATATAAGAAAACATGTGTATATGTGACCTTTTCTGCAAAATGGAGTCCTAGCTTAGTTAGATTTTCAAAATATCTTCATTTTTCAAAAAAAGTTAAAAACTTTTAATTTAGGCAATCCCGAATGGAAAAAATAGCTCATTTTCAGGGCTCTCATCCTAGATTCTTCCCAGTGTTAAACTCGAGATTATTTAATATTTCCTCTTCATATACACACTGCTTTTCAAATTGCCTTTGCAATCCATCCCATGAATGCTATAGGTAGTTAAAAAATTAATTGGAGTAGAATGAAATAATAAGTAATGTCTCACATATAGTAAGGGTAAGTACTATTTCATGACCCTTTTTGCCATGTGTGTGTCCTGAATCTTGATGTAAAGCAGGTTTTTTTTTGTTTTTTTTTTCCCTGAGTTGAAGCCAAAAAGAACCGACAGCCATTGTGGTAGAGCTCTAGTTCTCAGACTTGAGTGCGATCAAGAATCAGTGAGACAGTGAATAAAAATGCAGATTTCCAGGCACTACATGCAGAACTTCTTGCCAGAAATCTACCTGTGTTCAAGCTCCTAGGATGGATTTGGTACAGGTGGTCTATGAGCATACAGATCAATACCCACCTGGAGGTATCAATTAAGAGCATAGGCTTGAGAGATACACAGACCAGAAAAGAAAGACCAAATCAGGGGACTAGCAGTTGCCATAATGGCTATGTCGCTGGACTCCCATGTAGTCAACCATGGTTCTAGTCCCAGACCTGGTGGCTTAAACTCATGCCGGGCGTATGCGCATGCATGCCCAAAGATCCTGAGAGGAGAATGGAGGAGAAAGGATCGTGGTGTGGCCATTGCCCTGGGGGTGGGTGATTTCTCGCTTTCTGTCTCTCCATCTTTCTGGAGAAATGCCCTAAAGCATAAACCTCTCCAAAAAAAAAAAAAAGAAAAGAAAAGAAAGACCAAATCAGATGTGTTTAGGATCTTGGCTGTTTCCTCCTTCAGCTCCAATTTCCTTATCTGTGAAAGGGCATTGAAGACCTATCACGTAGCGTAGTTGTAAGCGTTACTGGAAAAAGCCTGTGAGGGCTGCCTAAAGAATCTGCAGAGCCCAGTGCAAAATAACAATGAGGGACTCTCGTTCCAAAATTATTTAGAATTTCTAGATGGTGACAGCAGAACATGAAATCAAATGCAGGGCCCTTCTGAGCTTGCATCCTTACAACTGCACAGGTGCACATCCACGAAGCCAGGACTGTGAACATCCCATCCAGTGTTTAGCATGTGGAAAGTAATCAAAAAAGGGCAGCTTTATTTAGCTAGAGCAAACATACGTAAGTATAAATATGAGCCAGTCTATGTAAAATCATTTTAAACCAAAGCACTCAACTGTAGTTCAAGGTATGATTTAGGATTTGAGCTAACTGTTACGATGCTGGTATGAGCTGATCTGAGCTTCCTTAACTGACATCAGGGATGCTTTGCTCCATAGTTTGGTTGTTTGAAGAAGAACCACTGTGTGAGGACAGCTGCTGAATTGGTTATGGCATGTCCAAGACCTGCTACTTCCCCCCACCCCCACCCCCAGTGAGGGTCACAGGTAGACAAGCTACCATCCCCTTTCAGCAGCAGTGCCCTGAGAGTGCAGCAAAAGCAGCCTCATGCCCTGTCCCCCAGTAAAATCTCCCAGAAACTTCTCAGCAACCTGACAAAAGCCCACGCCCTTATCAATCAGGTGAGGTAAATAAAACAATTGCAAAATCTAAGAGTAATTCTTAGAGCTGCAAATAAAGTGGAAATCAATACTATTAACACTAGTTCAAAGATGAAAAGCAACATGTAGGCAAATTTGCAGTCTCTGGACAACTTTTCTACATACTCCAGTCGTTATTTCTACGCCCTCAGCTCTCCAAATTACACTCTCACAGGGTCACTCATTTTTTATCTACTCTCAAGGAAAGTAAGTATCTTTCTACTTTAGCCTCAAATGGGCTCTAATGCTTTAACCTTGAATGGGCTCAAAAACAGTTTTATTGTCTTTTTTCCTTGCAATGGCTTTTGTTTCTGACATTTCAATTTGTTACAGAATCGCAGACCAAAACCTTGGAACTTTTCTGCCGTTTCGGTAGTGGATTCCTACACACATACACCATTCTCACTTGTACATGGTTTTGTCTTAGAATTAGAATTGTGTGCTCCTCTATGGCCCCTACCAAATGCTAGTGCCCAAGGGCAGAAACTGTGATTCCTTCTTTTTTTATTTATATATTTTAGCTCAGTTTAGTTTCTTTTATACATTCAATCATACACATCGCTTAGCTCGTATTGTGAATGTTCCAACATGAATACAGTGTTAAAAAATGTTTAAATGATTATCATAATCTTGTTTATATTACATTGAATCACCTATATCTTTACAGTGTATTACATTTCTTTTTCCAGAAGGAATACCATGCATATCAGTCCAGACAAAGATATTACTTATCCACATCATCATCAAATAGCTTTTCATCATTTTTTTTCCAGATTATTATTATTTTTTTTATTCTCATTATCCGACATAAGTACATTTTTCACCAGTCCAGTTGGGGATACTATATACGTGATCATCAACAGATAATAACCCATTTCTGTGTCCTATAAATGTCTTGCCTCTCTATTTTTCTCCTTAATGTCTTTCCTCACACTCTCCTCCTTCTCCCACCGTCTTCCCACACTGTATCTGGTATCTATAACCATTGTCTATGTTTTTATATCCTCTAGCCTTTCAGTTTCAGCTGCAATTGACCCATCAACAAATAGGCCTATCCCGTGCTTCATTTGCTTATGAGAGTGGAGGGAGCTAGCAAAAGGCCCTTAGTTTATTTCAGCAGTTTCACTTCTTGCTTGCCGCATGCTTGGGATACTGAGGGAGCTCCAGGCATCTGGTGACTACAACATCAACAAATGTTCTCCCCTTTCCAAGTACTCAGGATCCATAACAAATGTCATAATTTGCAATTCTTGTGTTTCACGAAGAAATATTTGCCTGTGATAGGGTTAAGGTGCATAGGAGTTCTAGCTATTCCATTGGATAACAAGGTAATACTTAATTTAAGAATACTTACATTTAAGTGCCTTAAGTCATTCTCCTCTGACATTTTTAATTAATTAATTAATTTGTTTGTTCGTTTTGCCATAGGAAGCATGTGCTTGCCAGAGAGAGACAGAGAGAAAGTGAGAAATCACTCTCTAGGGAGGATGGCCATACTGTAATCCCTGTTCTCCATTCTCCTCTTGGGACTTTGGGTTTGCATGCATACATGCCTGGTATGATTGCTAAGCTGCCAAGTACTGGAATCGAACTGCAGCCAGACACATAGGAGTCCAGCACCTTAACCACCATGCCACCGTCTGGCCCCATTTTTGATGCTTTGATACCTGAAACTAGTTTTCTGGTATGTTAATCAACAGATTTAAGAACAGTATATCAATCGATCTAACATGCTAGGTCAGTTCTGATATACTATCACAAAGTATAATTCTTGACTTCAAGCATCTTAAAATTGAGTGGAAGATATTGTTTATAAAAGTAGAAACAAATCAAATAATATTTAAGTTGTATAATGGGCTATACATTACAGAGATAGATACACAGTTACAAGAGAAATGTGTGTGTGTGAATGATTGGAAGAAGTCTTTATGGAAGTGGGCCTGGGCTTGAAACCTAAAGAAGGAGAAGGCTTTTGGTGAGGAGAAGGTAGACAAGAGAAGACAGCAGGGAGTTGGGGGGTTGGCAGGGGGACAGCAAGCAGTAAATGAGGTAAGCCTGACTTCAGTATGGATGGGAAATTAGTCAAGAAATCAGCCCATCTAGGGAGAGGAATATCAGGTTATGTTTAGGTAAGCTTGAAACATTAGTCTCAGAATGATGAAAATACTTTGAACTTAATTTGACAGGTAATAGAAAATAGTTACAAAGCATTTTCAAGGAAATGACGGGAAAAGTCAGGGCATATGAATCCGTCATTGGTCGGGCATACAGTGATGCGGGAACATAAGATGACTGCAAGATGTCCAGAAGGTTAGAGGCTGTGTCATCATCCTAAATATTAAGGGAATCGTTTAACAAGCACACCTACTCATCAGATACGTGAGATTATGAGAAGCTGGACAGCCAGAGAGGTAGTTGAGTGTAGGACAAATAGAGGAATCAATCTGAGAATTGCTGAAAAGACATAACTCAATTCACATGTACTTAACTGAATGTCTGCTAAACATATCAGGTTCCGCAATGCCCAGGCAAATCAATAGCAACTGGACACACATAACCCGGATATTCCAGAGTTGCCTTCTGGAGAGGGAGCAGACAATTAAATAAGCAGGCAGGCTCAGTCTAGTGTCCCAGGTCTTCCAATGAGAAAAGTGGAAAGTATTCTCCACAGACACATACAGAAGGATTTACAGACCTACTGGGACAGGAGCAGGAGCAGAGAGTTAGGGAAGAAATCTAAATACAATAATACCTTACATAAGAGGATAGGGTGGGGGGCCAGGAGGTGGCGTGCTGGTTAAGGGGGCCGGACTCCCACATGGCCAACGGTGGTTCTAGTCCCAGACCTGGAGGCTTGCTTTCTCATTTCCTCTTTCTCTCTTTTTCGTTCTCATTCTGTCCCTCTCTAGTCAAATTAAAATAAATAAATAAAGGTTTTTTTTTTTGGTTTGTTTTTGTTTTTTAAAGGATAGGGTGGAAGAAAGAAAAGTATTCTGGATGTTCAATACACTGAAGGGAAAAAAAAAGGTCACATACCCAATACTATACACACAAAAAAGCAAACATACCTTAAAAGCAACCCTCAATCTTCGTATCATTGTTCTTTGAGAAATTATAGAGCCTTGTCTTTTTGAGCTTGGAGATAATGAAAATTTTATTTGTGCTTTTTGTCCCCGTGGAAATACGTGGTCTTGAAGTATAGAAGAAAAGGAATCGAGATCCTTGCTCTAGACTGCTGGCGGCTGAAACAAGACTGTGATACACTTCAAAATCCATGTGGAGAAGAACAAGGCTTTGGACAATAACACGTGCCTGGTTTTTTTCTGTCTACAGTGATACTCCCATTATCTGCTGAAGGCTGGATACCAAAGTTGTGTCTCAATAACGGACATGCTTGGAGAGGCCAAGAAGGCAACAGATGAAACATCTCGCGCACGCATGAGCTTAGTGATGACGGTTAGATAAGTGAAGTACCTAAGTCAAGGTTATGGGCCATGGGACTGGGGATGGCCTCTTTTATTAAAAGGAATGTAGGAGGACCAGCAGTTAGTGTAATGCCTATGTCGCTGAACTCCTATGAGTGGAGAAGGGATTGCAGCGTGGTCATCCCCCCTGGGGGTGATTTCTCGCTTTCTGTCTCTCTCTGTCTTTCTGGTGAGCACGTGTGCCCTATAGCAAAACCTCTCAAAAAAAAAAAAAAAAAAAGGCATATAAGAAAAGAAGCAGATTTGGAGAGGAGCTAACAGTTCAGTTAACATCACCAAAGAATCCAAGGTGTCGATGAGATATTCATGTAGAGATACCCAATGTGCAGGTGAATCTGGAACTTAGAGGAGAGATCAAGGCATCCCATACAATAAGTACTTTATTTAAAAACAAAAAACAAGGATTTGAAGGCAATAGTGAAAAATGTTAACATATGTTAAGTCTTGTTAGTGGAGATATAGGCATTTAAATCACTGGCAAAATCACCTTCGGGAGCTAATATTTTTGCAGATTTATCTTTTTAAGAAATGAGGTATTCCCCATATAAAGCAACATTAAAGGAATCATTTAACAAGCACACCTACTGATCAGCTGCAGCTCTCAGCCTTTAATCGGTTTACCCAGAAACCACAAAGTCCTGAAGACAAAAAAAAAAAAAAAATTCACACATCTTCTTCACTCTTACCAGTTGCCCCACCCACTGTTCTTCATCTCTTTTCTCCTTTTCTTCCCATTTTATCATCTCTTTCTATTTTACCCTTTTTTTTCTGAACCTTTCCTTTTTTATCCAAACCATTATTCATTATCTTTTTCTGAAATAGACTTTACAAAATATTTCTTTTTTTTTCAGTTTTGTTATGGGGCACATGTGCTCCCCAGAGAGAGATAGCGAGCAAGAGGGAGAGAGAGAGATAGGGAGAGAGGAAGTGGGAAAGCCTCCCCACATCAGGAGGGATGGCTACACTGCAATATCTTATTCATTCTCTACTTGGGATTTGGGGCATGCACGCACACACGCACAGCTTGTTTTTCTTTTTCTTTCTTTTGGAGAGGTTTTTGCTAGGGCGTGTGCACTCGCCAGAAAGACAGAGAGAGACAGAGGGACAGAAAGCCAGAAATCACCCCCCCAGGGGGCATGGCCACACCACAATCCCTTCTCCTCCATTCTCCTCTCAGGATCTTGGGCATGCACTCACACGCGCTCAGTGTGAGTTTAAGCCACCATGTCCGGGACTTGAACTGTGGTCAACTACATGGGAGTCTAGCAACATAGTCATTATGCTAACTGCTGGTCCCATGCACAGCTTGTTTTTCAAGCTGCTGGGTCCAGAACTCAAACCACAGAGTGGGCCATGTTGAAGACAACCTCCTTAACCACCACACCCCTGGCTGGACCCTACCTTTCCCAAGATTAAATTCACTGCGTCTTCCTGAGTAACATCCCAGTTTTCCGTAGCCCGTGATGGGACCTGGGTAAAGGATGGCAAATAATCTCCATATAACTCCTATACCCAGGTGCTTCCTCCTTTCCATGCCAAAAAGAATACAGCCTCCAAAAACTATTTACAAATGCCAACAGTATTCCCAAGAGCAAACACTGCTTCCCAGACCAATCGGCTATCATTCTATTTCTCTCTCACTGTGTTCTTCACACTGAGCTTGGTCTTATATTCTACTCACCTCCCACTTTTATCTACAGCTTCACATCTGCATTGAAAGTCATTTACTGTGGTCATAAGAGATGAAACATCATCATCAATGTTGAATCCCACAACTTCTGAAAATCTGGATCAACATTGTAATTCCCGTTAGCCAGGAGCAGTGTGACCTAGCAACCAAATACTCAATTTAGAGGTCTATACTTTCAAATAATTTTTCCTTGCTTGTACTTTATTGTAATTAACCTTAAATTCTCAGCTCCTTTCTGCAATCTTCTCTACATATCCTAACATCTTTTTTTGTTATTGTTTTTGTGGCTTTTTATTTTAAAAAAAAGTTTACTTATTTCTTTATGAGAGAGGGACAGGCACCCTCAACAGGATCCTCATGCCATGATCCATCCCCTGTCTCAGCCAGCCTTCTCACGGCACATGCTCATATACACCTAGTATGTACAGGGAGGCCCCAGGACTCAAACCATGGTCAACCCTGTGGGAGTCCAGCAATGTAAACATTCCACCATCTGCCGATCCCATAGAGCCTAAATTCCTAACGCTAATGTTCTTCTAGATATAAAAAGGAAGTTCAAGCTTTCTGTACTTTTACTTTTTCATCTGTAAAATACCTGAGAACATCTGAATGGTTTTTTCTCAAGAATGTTATATAGGAAATTTGGGAACTTGAGAGGACCATGAATAAATTATACTTCCTCCAAATGTAAATTATTCTAAAATCTTACTGTGTATGACCAAGTTTTATTAGTATTTAACTTTCAACCAAGAGAAAAATACATATAATTGTTGTGGGATTAATTTTTTATGGATTAAGTAATTAGAAATATATTCAAAGTGCTTGGAGAAAGAATATGGATGAGTGGGTGTATTCAGAAAACTGTTTTAACCATATCCCTTTCCACCCACCCCTAACATGTATACATATAAATTGATCCTAATGAAGCTAATTTCACTTTCTCCTTCAAAACCTCTGCTCAAGGACTGCTTTCTCCAGGAATCTTTCTCTGACCTCTTTCACCCAGAATGTTCTCATCCACGTTCACTTGGTGTACATCTTTGTCACAGGATTTATTACATTGCCCTGTCATCGCTGGCTTTCTCATTAGCCTCTCCTGCTTAACTGCACGTGTCTTAGCGATCGTGAGCATGCCAACTTCGCAAAACAGTTTCCAGTCTAGAGCATGGCATTGAAAAGACACTAACATGTGGTATAATAAATTAATAAATAAACCATAAAATAACAGGGCCTCTAAGTTTGAGGGAAGAACCCTCATCTTCGCTGTAGGAGCCACTGACTGAAGCTAGCTCACCACACATTCCCAAAGTGTGAACATCCTGTGCAAGAGCCCGAGACAATCAGAGAAATGCCCAAGTTACAAACCCATATGGTTCTCAGGGTAGAAGACTACAGAGAGAAATTGTTCTCACTTGTCACTTCTAATACGAAAAAAATGTCACTAGACTCTCAGGAGCCACTGCTGTTGACAAGCACCATGGCGAGCAGGTCCTCTCTGAGGTTTGAGAAGGGAACATGGCTTTG
The DNA here is from genome assembly GCF_000334495.1 of Tupaia belangeri chinensis. Taxonomy (NCBI): domain Eukaryota; kingdom Metazoa; phylum Chordata; class Mammalia; order Scandentia; family Tupaiidae; genus Tupaia; species Tupaia belangeri. The sequence goes on along the minus strand of NW_006159456.1, from coordinate 2,133,865 downwards.
CTTTTCACAGTGCTCTTGCATAAGGTTTTTCTGTCACATATTTTATTTTTGCATAGAGAGAGATTTTAGTCCAAGGTCACATGAGTGACTTTGCTGGATGCAGAACTTGGGATTCCTGTCCCTCAGACAAGGGCCATCCTACTAGCTGATTCCGACTCTTCCTTCAAAACCAGCTCAAGCCTCCTCTCCTCCAAGAAGGCTTCAGTGACCCACCGCTCATATTTAATTTTTAAAAAAGGGAGAGGGGAGAAAGCCTTCCTTTGAGCTCTCATCTGTGCTGTCCTTTTAGTGCTTACAATACTGGTCAGAAGAGGGGCGGAGTAATTTCTTTGTTTTCTACCAGGCTATGAGCTAGAGATCGGGAATCCTGTCTCCTATCCCAGGGTCTAACTCGGAGCTGCCCAAATAGACCCTTGCACTGCTTCTCTCCTGGTGTTTTCCTGATGGGGTAGGGGTAAATGTCTTTTAAAGTCTTTCCCTGTCCTAACAGTCTGTGCTTTGGATGAGGTCATGCTGGCATGTCTCACGGCTGCAGGCAGCAGGGAGAAAGATTGCTGTGTGTCTACCATGTTAAGATGAAGCCTGATGCTAAAGCTAGCCTACATAAATCCCAAGTCCTTCCAGCTGCTAGAATCGAGAATGCAAATTCATTAGATGCCACATTCCTTTCTCCCTCCCTCCTTCACCAAGCCCTGCTCCTCTGCCCAACCTACATTAGAGAAAACAGGGTGGCACTGACTGAGCAGCCATCTGAAGGCGGATGTTATAAACACTCCCTGGGACTTCCTAACAGTTGGGAAGGCTGAACTGCTGTCGATTCAAAGACAAGTCCAGCTGCTGCCCCGGGATGAAGGATCACAGGGAGAAGATGCTGAAACAACTGTTATAGATTTTACCGGCAGTGGCTTTCGACAGACTGCAATCGAAAGGATAATTGGTGAAGACGTCTTAGAGGTCACGAGTGAGTATGAGAAAGCTCTCTGGCTTTCTATAATAGCAGTCTCTGCCTATGCTGGATAATAACCTTGAGGATGGTAGCTTGAAAGATGAATTCATAGGGGGAGAAAGTCTGGGCACACGTCTCAATAGCCTTTCAGAAACAAGTGCTATAATAAGGGCAAAGCATTTCTCTTTAGAAGAGTTTCTGCTACCAGTTCGGGTAGTAAAATTACTGCACCCTGTTTTATCAAAGAAATAAACCTTCTAAAGGAACAAAGAAGCCAAAGTCATTAGTGGGTATTTTCAGCGATGATTGTATGATTCTTAGTAGAGTAGAGAGAGGATAGAGAAGTTAGCTTCTGCTTCCTGACTGTAAATGACCTCAAAAGACACTCATCAATAATAAATGTCCATTAACTACTCTTGAAATAATTGCATTTAAACCAATTTTATGATCATATAGAACCGCATTTTACATCACTGTGTAGCAAGATAAAAGTGCTCTACATTGTACATATTAGCCAATATCAGAGGCAGTCTTGTGAAAAGGATGAACTTTCAGGGCCTCAAAAGACCCTGAGTGTCCCCCAAATTTGGCTTCACCAGCCAGTGACATCAATCACCTCTTCTTCCATTAAAAGATAAACTAGAGGGACCCAGAGGTGGCATGGTGGTTCACATGCTGCACTCCAACATGGCCAACTACAGCGTGAGCTCCAGATCCAGAGGAGACTTGAAACACACCAGGTACGTGTGCGTGTGTGCCCCAAATCCCAAGAGACTGGAGGAGAAGGGACTGTGATGTGGCCATCTCCCTCTGGAAAGTGACCTCTCATTTTCCCTCTCTGTCTCTGTCTCTTTCTCTCTGGCAGCTCATGCACCTTATGACAAATAAATAAATAAATAAATAAATAACTAGAGATCAGATTCTAAGAGTTAAAAAGTTGCTTAAATGTCCTTCTTAAAAAGCAAATATGTAAGCCAACCTGTGGCCTAGTGGTTAAGGGGAATGGATCCCAAATGACTGACCATGCTGTTCGAGTCCAAGCCCCAGAGGCTTGAGAAACATGCTGGGTTACATGTGTATGTATGTCCAAAATCTTGAAAGGAGGGAGAGATGAAAGAGAAGGGACTGCAATGTGACTATTCTCCATAATGGGTGCTTTCTCACTTCCCCTTTTTTCTGTCTCTATCTCCCTCCAGCGAGCACATGTGCCTTCTGGCAAATAAAACAAAACAAAACAAAAAACAAGCAAAAAAACCCAAAAAAACCCAATAAAACCCAGCACATATGTGACTTAACAAAGAGGGGCTCTTTATGTAGCTTCTGCCACAAAAGTAAGTGTTTTTCCAATTAGCTATTTATCACTTTAGAAGATGGAGGAAATCTGCTAATATGTATTGACACCCAACAGTGAGGAGGAAAGGAAGCTTTAGAAATGTGGGACATCAGGACTAGCAGTTGGCGTAATGGCTAT
>NW_006159456.1:2126682-2131198 GCF_000334495.1 Tupaia belangeri chinensis | reverse complement strand
AAAAGAAAGAAAGAAAGAAAAGAAAAAGAGAGAAAGAAATGTGGGACATCATTTTATCATTGGTATATCTGTTAGCACTTTCCCTTTGCACATGGCCTACGATGTGCATATCATCATCATTTTATCTGAGTACACCAAAGTTTTCTGGTCTGTTGATGGTACTTGGGAAGAAGAATTGCTTGGGGAAGCTTATCCTTTTCCCTCACCTGTGTACTTGAAGGAGAAAGAGATACAGAGAGACACTTACCTTTCAAAATGAAAATTTTGCATTATTGGTATCAGTAAGAGACTTCTTATGCTTAAGAGAAACAATAACAAAAAAGTCTTTTGAGAGGAACCTAGTATATCATAATATTATGGGCAGCAAAGAGGTCAAAATGAAGAACTAATGACAACATAGCCAAACGAGAACACTGTTTGAAACATGCACTTGCCTAGTTAATAGCTCAGGGGAGTGCAGTCTGCCTTCCTGCTGCACGATGCTCTACCTTAATGGACTAGCATTAGGGCAAAGGTTTCCTGAGCGCAGCCTCTTATGCCTGCTCTGTGCAAAGAAAGCAAATGCTTTAAGAGAAAATATGGTTCCTGCTTTAATGAGAATGGTCTTCTCACCTTGGTCAATAATTCGGAACCCTCTGATGCCCTCAGGGAAGGTGAATAATCAACCAGGGGTTGAGCTGAGAATATCAAACTTGCCAGTAGCTTTCCCTTTCATATTTTCTTTTTTGAAAAAGGTTGTTCATTTCTTCCAGGGAGAAAGAGATCCTTGGGGTCTTCACACTGCGATCCCCCTCAGCCTCAGTCAGCCTCAATTAAGGGCACACACGCTTGTACCCACTGTGTGCAGCCTGGCCCCAGGATGTGAACCCAGGACCTTCTCATGTAGGTCCGGTCCTGTTACTTGTGTGCCACCATTCGGCCCCTCCCTTTCATATTTTCAAGCTGCTCCTCCACCACCTCTAAACACTTAACAGGAGTGCAGAACAACTTGTGGAGTTGGATTTGTTAAGACTTTCTGTAATTTAAAAAAAGGGGGTACCAAGGATGACAGTCAATCGCTGATAAATGAACCATTTGATTAATGAACAATTTGCTCAGCATTCCTTGTGGGGCAGCACCATGAATGGGTGGGACATAGCTTGCACGCACATTAGGGCCCGAGTGGAGGGATATAAAGGGAAGGGAAGGAGCCAGCTGCATCTGCCCCAAAGCACCTCTTGCCCAGACCAGCAGAAAGCCTCATGCTGGCATTTAGTCTATACTGAAAGCAGCTAAAATGAGAGTCACCACTCAACAGATGGGCATTTAAAAAAAATGTAGTAGCATAATTTGAGAAGTTTGTTAAATATCTTCCTTCTCACCCTGTAAACTGCAGCTGATTGGTTGAAATCCACACAGTCATGCTTACTGTACATGAAAATAGTCTTAAACTTCTGGCTCCCACTGATTTCTCATGCCTATTGGACAAGAAAGTCCTGGGGTGTTTATTTGGTTTAACTGGGGAGATTTTCCAAAATACAGCTTTCTGGGTCTCCTTGCTGCATAGATTTGATTCAGTGTCCTTTGAAAAAAACCTTAGGGACTATAATATACACCCTGGGTTAGGAACACTTTATCACCTGGAAAGATACCAGTCTCAGGTATGAGTATGAAGACATTTGGGACACAGCCAACGAGAACCACGTGTGAGTCAATATCTGCTGGGGCTGCTAGAGCTGCTGGAGCGGCTGGAGCAGCGGACAGGGCAGGAGTGAGGTGTAACAGTTGTTCAGCACCGTGTACCTCGGTCTTCACATCTGTCAGATGGAAACAGCAATAGTACTTACCTCATGGGATGGCTATCAGCAAGAAATGAATCAACCAGTGTAGAACACATAGCACAGTGCCTGACACTTGTATATTCTTGATAAACGTAAGTTGCTGTGGTCTTTATGTGGATCTAAAGCTGCCTATGTAGAAATTAGAGACTGGAGCAAGACTGTTTAATGGGACGAGTCTAACAAGGTGCTAGGGAAGGCACAGGGAAATAAAGTATCTAGCATCTTTTGAAGTCCAGAATAGAGCAATATATTCTTCTGTGATCAATCTTTGTGGGTTAGTGTTTTGTTAATTTGCTTTAAAAGAGTCAATTTACTGCAGAATCAGTTACCATTTAGAATATAACAATGTATGTTATCTAGAGGAATCAGAATTTGACCAAAATGAAAAAAGGGAAAATATTCATAATTCACATATTACTTGGAAGCCCCTGGCTTCATGAACATTTTAAATAAAAACTGTAAAATTCTCAGCATTAATATTTAAGGGACCAGCAAGTGGCAGAGTGGTTAAGGTGTTGGACTCCCTACATAGTTGACCATGATTTGAGTCCCACACCTGGAGGCTTGAAACTCAAGCCCAGTGCGTGTGTGTGCATGCCCAAAATCCCAAAAAGAGAATGGAGGAGAAGGGATTGCAGCATAGCCATCCCCCTGAGGAATGATTTCTCACTTTTTATCTCTCTGTCTCTCTCTGTCTCTAGTGAGTGCACATGCCCTATAGCAAAAATCTCTCGAATATATATCTATGTATATATCTCTCTATATATTTTTTTTCCGAGAGGTTTTTGCTATAGGGCACGTGTGCTCGCCTCTCTCGAATATATATCTATGTATATATCTCTTTATATATTTTTTTCCGAGAGGTTTTTGCTATAGGGCACGTGTGCTCGCCAGACAGACAGAGAGAGACATAGAGACAGAAAGCGAGAAATCACTCTCCAGAGGGGATGGTCACCCCGCAATCCCTTCTCCTCCATTCTCCTCTCGGGATCTTGGGCACGCACGCACATGTGCCCAGCGTGAGTTTTAAGCCACCGGGTCCGGGATGCAAACCGTGGTCGACTACTTGGGAGTCCAGCGACATAGCCATTACACTAACTGTTGGTTCTCTCTCTATATATATATTTTTTTTCCAGAGAGGTTTTTGCTACAGGGCTCATGCATGCACCAGAAAGACAGAGAGAGACATAGAGACAGAAAGCGAGAAATCACTCTCCAGAGGGGATGGTCACACAGCAATCCCTTCTCCTCCATTCTCCTCTCGGGATCTTGGGCACGCATGCACACGCGCCTGGCATGAGTTTAAGCCACTGGGTCTGGGACTCGAACCACAGTTGACTACATAGGAGTCCAGCGACATAGCCATTACATTAACTGCTGGTCCCATCAAATAAATATATTTTTTAAAGATTTTTGTTTTTCAGACAGTGCATGTGCTCACTGGAGGGAGACAGAGACAGAGAGAAGGAAAGCGAGAGATCACTCCCCAAGGATGATGGCCATGCCACAATCCCTTCTTCTCCACTCTCCACTCAGAATTTTGGGGATGTACGCACATGTACCCCTTATGATTTTAAGCCACTGGGTCCAGGATTCAAACCACAGTTGGCCATGTGAGAGTCTAAAACTTTAACCATCACCCCAAATGCTGACCCCTTTTAAAAATAACTTTTTAAATTGACACATAATAATGTACATGCCTATGGGATACAGTGTGACTTTTTTCAGTACTGTGAATACAACATATAATAATCAAATGAGGGTAATTAGCACATTGATCTTCTGAAACATTTATCGTTACTTTGTGTGGGGACATTGAAAATTCTCTTTTCAGTGTTCTGAAATATACAATAAATTATTGTTAATCACAGTTACCTTACTGTACTATAGGACATCAGAACTTACTGCTTTTCTTTAACTTCAATTTTATTCATGCTAACATTTCTCTATTCCTTCCTCCCCTCTACCTTTCCCAGCCTCCAGTAATTATACTCTACTCTCTACTTCTATGAGGTCAACTTTAGAAATTGCCACACGTGAGTGAGAACATGCAATTTTTCTTCCCATACCTCCGTTATTATTTGACTTAACAAAATTTCCTCTTGGCTCATCCATGTTGCCTCAAACAACAAGGTTTTATTCTTTCAAATGCCCAAATAGTATTCCTGTGTCTGTGTGTGTGTGTCTGCATGTCTGTGTGTGTATCACATTTTCTTCATCCATTCATCTGTTTATGAACACTAATACTGATTCCATGTCTTGGCTATTGTGACTTGCATTAAACATTGCAGGGCAGTTATCTCTTCAACATACTGATTTCCTTTCCTTTGGATATACGGCTATGGTGTGATTGCTAGATCATACAGCAGTTCTATTTTTCAATTTTTCGAGAAACATCTATACTGTTTTCCATAACAGCTGTACTAATTTACATTGTTCTCCTTTTTTGCATCCTTGCCAGCATTTGTTGTTTTTTGTCTTTTTGATAATAGCCATTCTAACTGAAATGAGAGGATATCTCATTGTGATTCTTTTTTCTTTTTTTTTTTTAATTTTTATTTTCTACCTTAATTCACTATACACCATCACAACCCACCAATAAATTTTCCATCCAAAATACACTGTGTACTGGTTCAATCAAGCACATCAACATACATGTTCTCAGCAAGTAATTTTCCAATTCTTACATCCTGCAT
>NW_006159456.1:2074407-2125758 GCF_000334495.1 Tupaia belangeri chinensis | reverse complement strand
CCGGCCCGCTCGGCGCGGGTCCCGGGGGAGACGCGCTGAGCCCGGGAGGGCCCGCGCAAGTCCCCGCCGTCTGTCGCAGCCATGGCGTGGGGCCGGGGGGACGCAGGGCCCGCCTCCCACCGCCGCCTTGGCATGGGTCCCCGGGGAGACGCGCTGAGCCCGGGAGGGCCCGCGCAAGTCCCGCCGCCGGTTGCAGTCATGGCGCGGGGCCGGGCTCTCATTGTGATTTTGATTTCCATTTCCTTGATGATTAGTGATGTCAAACATTTTTTATATGTTCTTTAGTCATTTGTGCATATTCTTTTGAGAAATGTCTATTCATATTATTTACTCATTTCTTTTCTTCCCCCTTCCCACACTCCCCTTTTTTTATTGCCAGAGTGCATGTGTGCTCACTAGTGAGAGAGATAGAAAGCACTACCCAGTAGGGCATGGCCACACCACAATCTCTCTTCCTCCTTTTCTCCACTTGTCAAAATCTTGAGCATGCTTATGCACAGACATACATACACAGGCACACACACACACCTAGCATGTACAGGGCTGGGATTCCAACTGCAGGCAGGCACTTTAGTCTGGCTCCCATCACACAGTGCTTAACTGCTGCTCTATAGGGCTGGTCTATATTTTCCCACTTTTAAATCAAATTATTATTATTTTGCTGCTGAGTTATTTGAGTTCCTTGTATATTCTGTTTATAAATATGTCACATACAGAGTTTGCAAATATTTCCTCCCATTCTGTAAGTTGTCTCTTCATTGATTATTTCCATTGATGTGCAGAAGTTTCTGGCTTAATATAATACTATTTGTCTGTTTTTGGTACTTTTGCCTGTGCTCTTGATACCTTATTCAAAATCCAAACCAATATCCTGAAATATTTCTTTTTTTTTTTTCAGTACTTTCGTAGTTTAGGGTCTTATGTTTAGGTCTTTAATACACCTTCGAGTTGGTTTTTGCACGCAGTAAGAGTTAGCATTTTATTTTCATCCTCCTTTATGTGAACATCCAGTTTTTGCATCACCATTTTTTAAAGAAACTCTTCTTTCCTAATGAATGTTCTTGGCAACTTTGTCAAAAATCAGTTGCCCATACATATGTGGGTTTATTTATTTCTGGGTTCTCTATTCTGTTCCATTGGTCTATGTGTCTGTTTTGTTTTGTTTTGAAATTTTTATTTTCTTGTATTGTTTTTGCCAGTACTATGTTATTTTGGTTACTATCATTTTAGGTATGTTTGGATGTCAGGTAGTATGATGCCCCAACTTTGTCCCTTTTTTGCTCAAGATTGCTTTGGCTATTTAGATTATTTTGTGCTTCCATACAAATTTTAGAACTGTTTTTTCTATTTATGTGAAGAATGTCATTGGTATTTTGTGAGATAGTGCATTAAATCTGTACATTCCCCCCAGTAGTTTGCATATTTTAATTATAGCATAAATTGGTTCCTCATGTCCATGAACATGAGCTGTCTTTTCATTTGTGTGTGTGTGTGTTTTTTAACTTTCTTTAATCTCTTTACTATTTTTTTTTTCTATAGGGTGTGTGCACTTGCCAGACACAGAGAGAGAGAGAAAGTGAGAAATCACCACATCCCCTTCATCCCCAGGGGAAATGGCCATGCTGCAATTTCTTCTCCTCCATTCTCCTCTCGGGATTTTGGGTACACATGCACATGTGCCCAGTGTGATTTGCAAGCCACCAGGTCTGGGTCTTGAACCTTGAAGTTGGTCATGAGGGATCCAACTGCTTTAACTTCCATGCCACTTCCTAGTCTCTCATTTATCATTATTTATAATTTTCACTATGCAGATTTTCACCTCTTGTTTTTATTTATTCTGATATATTTAATTTTCTTTATAGCTTTTATAAATGGGATTACTTTTTTATTTATTTTTCAGCTAGTTCATTATTGGTACATAAAAATATTATATATATATATATACTCACCAGAGAGACAGAGAGAAACAGAGAGATAGAAAGCAAGAAACCACCCCTCAGGGGAATAGCCATGCCACAGTCCCTTCTCCTCCATTATCCTCCTGGGATCTTTGGCATGCATGTACATGTACTCAGCATGAGTTTCAAGCCTCCAGGTCTGGGACTCAAACTGCAGTCAGCCATGTGGGAGCTCAGCAACGTGAACATTACATCATTGGCTGGGCCCTGTATGTTGACTTTGTATCCTGCAACTTAACTGAATTTGTTTATCAGGTCTAGTCATTTTTTAATGGAGCCTTTAGGTTTTCTATGTATAAGATCATATCATCTGCAAAGAAGGACAATTCATCTTGCTCCTTTCAAACTTGCCCTTTATTTCTTTTCCTTCCCTAATTGCCCTGGCTAGGACTTAACAATAATAGGTTGAATAAGAATGGTGAAGGTCGACATTCTTATTTTATTTTAGTTCTTATAGAAAAAGGTTTTGGTTCAGCCCATGATGTGGTGGTGAAGGCAGCTGGATCCCACAAGTGCACAGTTGAAGTCCCAGACCTGGAGGCCTGAAAAACACATCAGGAGTATGTGTGTGCATGCCCAAAATCCCAAAAAGTGAGAGAAATTGAGAAGGAATTGTGATGTGACCATCTCCCATGGTGGTGATGGGGGGTGCATTCTCACTTTATTTCTCTTTGTCCCTCTATGGCAAGTACATACACCCTCTGGCCAAAAAGAAAAGTTTTCCACTTTTCCTCATTTATTATGATGTTAGCTGGGGGTTTGTCATATATGCCTTTATTGTATTGAGGTCCATGCCTTCTTCTTCCATAGAGTATTTGCACTCACCAGAGAGAAAGAGAGAGAGAGAAAGTAAGAAATCACCCCCAAGGCAGGATGACCATGCCACAATCCCTTCTCTTCCATTCTCATTTTGAGTATACACGTACATACACCTGGCATGATTTTCAGGCCACCAAGACTAGGACTTTAACAGTGGTTAGACATGTGGGAGTCCAGTATCTTAACCATCATGCCACCTGCTGTTCCTGAGATACATGCCTTCTATACCTAATTTGTTGAGCATTTTTTGTCATGAAGGGATGTTATATTTTATTAAAGTTTTTTTCTGAAAATACTTAGTCATTTGGTTTTGTCCTTCATTTTGTTGATGTGGTGTGTCATGTTCACTAACTTGGATATATAAAAACCATTCTTGCATCCCTGGGATAAATCCACTTGGTCATGGTGTCTGGTATTTCCAATGTACTATCAAATAATAGTTCACTATTATTTTACTGAGAACTTTTGCTTCTATGTTTATCAGAAATAATGGCCTGTTTTGTTATTACTGTTGAATGTTTGCCTCGTTTTGGTGTCAGGCTAATCGGCATTAGCATTTAAATTCTAACTTACAAGCAAGTTAGGGCAGTGCATTTGTTTTCTATTAGGTTATAGAGAAATTCATGACGTGTTTTTCTATGCAAAAATGCATCATGACTTTTGCAACAACCCAGATTACTGGTTAACAAATAACCACAAATCTAATCATTTTTTAATAACAAACATCTATTATTTTATGATTTCTTTGACCTAGAAATGCAGAAACAGCCTGTCTAGGTCCCATTCTTTAGGGTGCATCCAAAACTACTATCAAGGTGTCTGCCAAAGTTGGAATTTTATATGAAGGTTGACTGGGGAAGAATCTACTTCCAAGTTCACATCATCGTAGGCATGATTTGATTCTTTGCCAACTGTGCCTTTTTCCTTGCCATTTGAGTCTCTTCAACACTGCAGTTTTCTTATCAAATCCAACAACCAAGAGTCTGCTAGCAGTACAGAAGACACCATCTTATGTAACCTGATAGAAGTAACACCCTATCATCTTTGCTCTTTTTTGTTGGTTAGACATGTTATAAGTCTACCCATCCCAGGGGAGGGAATTATATGAAGGCATCAATACCAGGAAACATAGTTTGTTAAGGTTCACCTTGCAGTTGGTTTGCCACATTACATTTCCCAAATGGGGTTCTCTGAAAATCTACTGTGCCTCAAGACATTAACTAATGTTCCCTAAGACAAGGTAAATTGCATCAATGTCAGTAATTGTTTTTCCCCTAAATGTTCTTAGAAACAGAAGTTGAAAATATACAATATACAAAATACACAATAACCCCAAATATTATGTGATAATTTTCCATACTCAGGAAAACTTTCCTTGAAAGATTATCACTTGATATAAGAAGGCAAAATGTTCACCTTCTATACTGATGCATAAGCACATCGATTTCAGGTCGATCCATGTCATTCATACAATGACCGTTGCTGCATGTTATGTATCTTGTCTTACAATTTCAACATAAATTAATATTTAATGTTTTTTATATTAAATATTTATACTACACAAATTCATTCTCCACAGATCTGTGACTCAAAGGACATTTTCATCCAAAGAGAAGTCTCAAGATTCTCAAAGTATGTCGCAACCAAGTAAGCAAAAGTTGGAACACATCAAAATGAAGGTTAAAGATCTGCTGTTTAAAAATGCCTGAGAGTAAGCTATCCAAAATGAAATCATGAATTATTCTGGAATAATCTAAATCAATAGTATAAAAATTTTGCAAAACACATAGATTGGTGTCTTCATTTCTCTTTAACATACCTCTACAACATGAGAGTTCCCATATTGTTTACAATAAAAGAAAAATGTAGAATAGACTTAATGCTGCATTTCATATTTGGATTTTGACTCAACAATATCCTTCCCCAAGTAAAGAAAATTCATGGGTCAGCCAACCAGTGGCATGAGGGTTAAAATGGCTGGATCCCAAATAACTGACTTGACAATCCGAGTCCCAGACTTGGTGCCATGAAAAACATTCTAGTTGTATGCATGTGCATATCCAAAATCCTGAGAGGAGAATGGAAAAGAAGGAATTATGGGGTGGTCATTCCCCAAGGGAGTGATTTCTAACTTTCTCTCTCTCTCTTCCTTTCTCTCTCTCTGGTAAACACAAATACCCTATAACAATCATTAAAAAAAAAAATCCATGGGAGAAAAAAGATACAAAAACACAATTTTCATTGAAATGTTTGTACTTTGGGGACCAGCAGATGGCATAATGATTACATCATTGGACTCCCACATAGTCAATCACTGTTTAGTCCTGGACCCAGTGGCTTAAAACTCATGCAGGGTGCATAAGACAGAGAGAAAGAAAGTGAGAAATCACTCCCAGAAGGGAATGGCCACACTGCAATCCCTTCTTCTCCATTCTCCTCTTGGGATCTTGGGCACTCACGCATATACACCTAGTGTGAGTTTAAGCCACCAGGTCCGGGACTCAAACCACCGTTGACTACATGGGAGTCCAATGATATAGCCATTTTGCCAACTGCTGGTCCCGAAAATAACAACATTTTTATGTATTTTAAATTTTTCAAATTTTTATTGTGACAATTTTATAAAAGAGACAATGGGGGTTAGCAGATGGCATGGTAGTTAAGGTGCTGAACTCCCACATGACTGACTATAGTTCGATTCCCAGACCTAGTGGCCTTCTCATTTTCCCCTTCTTTCTCTCTCTGTCTCTTTGATCAAATTAAACAAAAAAATAAAAGAATAACAAATTAAATAAAATAAATAATTTTTTAAAAAAGACAAGTAAATACTGTATCTTAAATACTGTATCTTTCCCCTTGTCATGCCTTCCAAAGAATGTTAACATTTCATGTTTAGTTAGCTCTAATACCTTTGTAGTGCTGATGGGCTAAAAAGATGGATGAGAGATTTGGAGAAATTTTGAGAAAATCGATGAGCTCATAGGAAAAATTATATGGAAAAGGATGGCAACAAAATTCAGAGGGAGAGAGAGAAGTCATTGAAGTTTTGGAAAGACAGAGACACAAGCTGGAAGCTCTATCTGGGAATAATGAGTTTGGTACTGAGAAGGGTGGGGAAAATTACTTATTTTCTTTCTGTGCTTTACAATATAATTCTCTCCTTTATTGCCTCCTCAAGATAATCTTCAGTAATGATCGTTATTAATCTTTAAGGTTTGGGGAGGCGTATTTATGTTCTCTCTGGTGTGTGTCTACACTGTCTGCAGGCACTCAGGAAGTTGCTGGTTTCCACAGCATCTTCCACGTTTGCCCTGTGCAGAAATGAACAGTAACATACTGGGACAATACAAAGTGGGTTTGAAAGTCTTTCCTTTAATCTGAATACTGTGCATACTGGAGATGAAAATAGTTCATGCATCCAGAATTGACTGAATAATTAGTATGAGCCACATCTCGAAGTTCTGTTTTTTAAAAAAATACGAAAACAAGCAAACGAACAAACAAAAATCCTCAAATATGCCCACAGTCTAGCTTCTTTCCCAGTTTTCATAGAAAGAAATTTACTGCATAGGGTGTTAGTGTACAAGGTCGATTTTATTGGAGATTTCATGGTGGAGACCAAAGAAAGGCTTTTTCAAACTATGGATGACTTTATTATAAAATTTCCCTTGGGACATCATCACTCCCTAAGACTCACTCCAGCTGCCGGGTCTCCTTGTCTTGCTTCTCATCCGCCTTTCCCTCCTCACCCACTGGTATGCTTATCAGTCTTCTGGTTCTTTCAGAGCTGCCTAACTATACTTAAAGCCACCACAAATGGCAATCAAAATAGTCTCCTAAAACCCCTGTAGAATAATGTATAAATGTTTCTCACTGTCATATAAAGTTCAAGGAAATAAGAAAGAAAAATCAATCACATTTTAATCATTTATGATAGCAATTGTTTTGGATGTCATTTTTCTGGTATGAAAATAAATCAAGCCCTCATTATGTCTCTGGACCTCCTGTTGCTGTTCTGTCAGCACATTCTAATTTTAAAGAGGTTCAGGTGGCAAATGGCTTGGGAAATTTTGCAGTAGGATGTACGGCTGGGAGAGGCACCCCTAAATCCAAATTAGACAGAAGGGTCCAGGCCAACCCTGAGTAAAGTGGTCAGTTTAGAAGAATGTGCTATTCTGTATATAGACTATGTCTACTATACTATTATGTGTATATATTATGTATGCTATTAGGGACCTACTATGAGCCAGGTACTGAGTTGGGTACTGGGACTATAATAGGAAAGAAGGTGAATATGGTCCCTGACTTCTCTCAGTCTGTGGCCTATGGGGGAGACCAGCAATTGAGCAAGCAACTCAATAATGTGCTTAAGTGGCAGGGGAAATATGGCGTGTAATGGAACAATATTCCAAATTTCTTACCCTGTTTATCCACTTATCTAGGACTAGAGAAGGGCTGGGAAGGATAGGAGGAGGGTCTTTTGAGCAGAGGTAGCAACAAGTGCAGGGGTGAGGAAGCAGAGAAAGCATGGGCAGTTGGAGGGGTGTTGAGACAGGAGCTCGTTTTGCCTGGGACATGGGATGTGGGCAGGGTGGGGCGGAAATGGCTTCCAAATCCTCAGGTTTCCTTCCTGTTCCTTAAGCTGTACTGCAACCTGAGCTGTCTGTGCTTGCATTTTTTTTATTATTATTTTTTCTGAAAGTTTTTTTTTAATTTATTTACATTCATTCCCTAAGCATTGTCACAGCATACAAAATGTGATTTTCCATCCAGAATATACTGCATTATGGCTTAATCATGCATGTTATCATCAATAATTTTCCATTTCTAGTTTCATATATATATATATATAAATATAATTTTTTTATTCCCTATTTCTGGCCTTCTGCCCTTTCCCACCCTCTTCCCAAACTATGTGCTTGCATTTTGACTACATTCCTTTCAGCCCGGAGTTTCCGAGTTGGGGGGATGCTCTGCAGTATTGAAAGATATTCTTTAGCACCTGTCACCAACTCTCCAAATTGGGACATGCAATCTAACTCCAGTTGAACTTTCTGACACCTTACTTGTCTTTTCTACCGGAAAAAAAAAGTTAAATCAAATATATGTATTTTATTGATATAAAATAAATTCATTTGACTTTAAGAACTTTTCTGAAAATTTCTTTTTTAAAAAGTTTACTTATTTTATTCATGACAGAAAGTATGTGTATAAGAGAGAGAGAGAAGAGCCCTTTGCAGAGTCTGGTCATACCATGACCCCCTTTCCTTAGTCCTCCAGCTTGTCAGTATCTTAAGAACCTGTGTACTTGCCTAGCACATTTCACACCGTCTCAGCTGGGGAACCCAACCTGCAGTTAGCCATGTGGCTTCCAGCACTGCAGTTCAATACTGACGGTGCCACCAAGTACAGCCCACCTTCAAAATAATGGTAACATTGTGGCGTATTACAAATTGGGTTTGAAATACTTTTCCTTGGTATACATACGGTGCATTTGGGAAATAAAAATAATTTAGATTTTATCAAATATCTAATATTAGTCACATTGTAGAGTTACATAAACAAAAAAGAAACATACTCTCTAAGTGCCCACAGTCTAGGAAATATATTAGCACTGTGCATTCTTGTTATAAGAAGAGATGCAAAGGGCATTATCACAACGCTGACCTGAAGGCACAGGGTTAAAACAGCAGCTGGGTTAGGCTCATTGAGAAGGCAATGATTCATATCAGGCAAAATTGCTTCTCTTTGCCCTTCCTTCTTTTTCCTTATTGCCTGATTATTGCCATTAACCCAGGGTTTCTGGGTCCACGTGTCCAATTACCACACCAATGTAGTAAGTAGGTAAAAAGACTTCGAGTGAAAGTTTTTTGGAAGATTCAAGTTTGAAGGAAGGGAACTTGCTTTTAGTTATGGGAACCTTCTCTATCTCAAGCCCCTCCTCACCATTGTACGCCATCTTGGGCTTGGCCCATTTGGCCAGAGAAATCTCCAATCTCAATAAGCAACTGAATGAGAATCTAGATTCTTCCTAGATACCGCAACACTCTTCTCCCCTACCAGGAATTCATATCCACCTAGTTAGAAAAGACTCTAGAAAGACACGGAGGCAGATACCAAAACTACAGAACTTAGTATACATGGAAAGGGAAGCCCACACAAAACATCGGTGGAGAAAAGTGCCATGTGTCCTATCATTTGTCCTAAATTCAGACTTTTGGAGAAACCTGGCATTCTAATAGAAAATGACGATAAACACTTGGTGCCGTGAAGTAGGATAAAATGATGCACGTTTTTGTTTTCCTCAGGCATCTTACAGTCAGTACCCAAGAGCCCACACTGAGAACCAATTATCCTCTGCGTTTTGAATAGGAGAATTTGAACATTGTTGCTAGGCTTAGTTATTAGTAATATTTATCTTTTTCATTCATACCACAAAAATATATAGAACCCCCACTACTAGCTGTGCATTTTGAATGCATAATATAAGAAAGATTAGGGCCGGCAGGGGGTGTGATGGTTGGGGTGCTGGACTCCCACATGGCAGACCATAGTTCAAATCTCAGACCCAGCAGTTTTCTTTCTCTCTCTCTGTCTCTCTCTGATAAGTACACATGTGCTATAGCAAAACTTTTTAAAAAAATGTTCATGATAAATACAATTAAAATAAATAATTCTTAAAAAAAAACAAGATCAATCCAATAATGGAGACAGTCAAGTACAGTACAATGATTTGAGTGCAGTATTTTAAAGAACATTGCAAGCATCACAAAGGGCAAGGGTCATATTTACCATTCACAATTCTATCCCTAACATTTAATACAACACCTGACCTAAAATAGGCGCTCATCAAATATAAGCTAAATGACGTGTGTATGTGTCAAACACACAGTGTACTATGCTAGCATGGAAGTGGGACATATACTCACACAGGAGTGGGAGACAAAGATGTCCAAATGAATTTGGTATCTATGCTCAAAATGACACAATTCTGCCTGGTGGTATGACTTTGTAACGTGTTCAGCTACTTAATTATGAATGGAATCAGATGACTTAAATAGAGAGAAGTTTTAAAAGGTAAAATACACAAGAATAGGAGGGCAAAGAGCCCTCTTGGAAAGAGATTGAAGTCTAGAATAAATAGGGAAGGGAATGATGAAGCTCAAAGGGCACGGTAACAGAGGGGTCAAAACAGCAGAGGTCTCAATAAAATTTAAAGCCTAGAGAGTGGGGAATCAGAAGGAGGAGATAAGACAAAGGGACCTAGTGATGGCTAAGATTTCGGAAATGGAACTGTGCGGATAACACCCATTTCCAGTGGGGATGCCGACATGGAGTAGGAGCCATTTAAGTAGAGAAGATCAAAGCAATCTGTAGTGCTTCAGTGGTGGATGGGTCGTTCTTGTGTAGGAAGATGTCTGCAGTAGCAGTGGAGAGGAAGAGCCATAGGCTGAAGACCTCCAAGAAACAGTGACAAGGTCATCAGTAAGTGATGACATTAGAGAGGAATAGTCCAGATGAGATGAACTTCTGAGGTGTTTTAGCCAGAGTTCTCCTAGAAAGCACAGCCTGCATCAATGGCTTGCATGAAGTTAGTGGTTTCAGGGACAATGTTCTAGAGTACAGGAGGCGAACAATGGAGAGGGTAAAGCAGGAAGGAAGAAAAGCCAGAACAAGGGATTGTGATGGAGTGACCACTAGTGTGGATGAGGAGAGCTCAATCCTGTATTCAGAAACTTCTGAGACGTTATAGGTAATGAGCCTCAGAATATATCCACCTTATTCTTCCCACATTAGGGTTGACTCTAAGGCTTGAATTTCTTCTCATTAGGGCTGCATCAGTGTGTCAGGCAGTTTTGTGCAGGTATCCTACTCTATGACTTCTATGAGCCCATGTAGAAATCAAATGATAACCAAACACAGTTGAGGCAACATGCCATCAAGCTCATGGCTGAAGGTGATCCTCACATCGGAGGCTGGAGTAAAATGTGGACAGAAAGAATGTGAGATGGGTCACAAGCATAGAGCGTTACAATGAGTCAAGGAGTCATTGCTTGTAAGTGACTGTAGGAGCAATAAAAGCTGGTGTTGGCAAAGGCACCAAGGGTACTGCATTGGAATAGAATTCAAGACCACGGTCCAGTTAGAGCTCCAAAATAATGCAGATGAAAAGTCATCGTGCACCTGAGCAAGACTAAACTTCAAGGAAGGAGGCCATATGGGAAGATCCATGCTTACTTAGACTTCCAGGTGTCTAGCAGGACCAAGCAGGTTTAACCAGATCTAGAAACCTAATTAAGAGATGGGTAAGGTTGTGAAAGCAAACTATGGCCTAATCAGTGGTATCAATATATCAATAGAAACAATGTTTGATCTCACGGAAGTCTGATCTGAATGTAGAAATGTATATACATATGTCTGTATCTATGTGTGTGTGTATTTGAGGTGCTCTAGGGAGAGACTAGGAAGAGAAAAGAAGGCAGCACTTAACTGAGACTTGAAAAGCTTTAACTTATACAATTTATCTGATCCACTTTGCAGTCTAATTTATCAAGGTAAATTAACAAATTAGCATTCTGATTTAGATATAACTGTCTAGAGAGTTTGTTTGGCTGGCCAATTATGCTCCCCTGAGCCTGAACAACCCTGGGCTTGCTAATCAATCAAGTCTATGGACCTCCAAAGCAGAGGCTCATGCCCTGGGAACTAAGAAACCACAACAAAGCCTGTGTGGCCCTACATTAATGTTACCTCTCTTTCTGATATTTTTAAAATTGATTTTGTGATTTCAACAAACTACTTCTGTGACATATCATTGTACAGAAATAAAATTAGATCTATATGGCTTAGTTACCTTTTTATGCATAACAAATTACCCCCAAACCTAAACAACCCACATTTATTGTTGCACAGTTTCTGTGGGGCAGGACTGAGCATCACTTAGCCAGTGCCTGCATTTCCGAGTCTCTTACAGACTCAGTCAATGTGCAGCTGGAATGTAGTCATCTTCAGGTTCGACTGGGCAGGGATCTATTTTTTTTTTTTTTTGAGAGTTTTTTGCTATAGGGCAAGTGTGCTTGCCAGAAAGACAGACAGAGACAGAGAGACAGAAAGAGAGAAATAACCCCCTGGGGGGGGGAGGGAGGATGGCCATGCTGCAATCCCTTCTCCTCCATTCTCCTCTTGAGATCTTGGACATGCACACATACGTGCCTGGCATGAGTTTAAGCCACCGGGTCCAGGAATCAAACCATGGCTGACTACATGGGAGTCCAGTGACATAGCCATTACGCCAACTGCTGGTCCCTAGGGATCTATTTTAAGCTCACATGATGGCTGGCACAATTGAGGTCCTCATAGGCTGTTGGTCTGAAGGTCTCAGTTTCTTCCTGGCTATTGGCCATAGTCCACCTTCAGTTCCATGCCACATGGGCCTCTCCAATGTGACAACCTGCCTCATCGAAGGCAGCAAGAGAGAGAGTCTGTTAGCAAGAGGGACATAAAAATGTCTTGGGGACTGGTCCACAGTGTGGTGGTTAAGTGCTGTGCAGAGGGTCCCAGATCCCAGCCAGTTTGAATGGCAGTTTGAATCTGTACCCAGGAGTAATATACTAGACACAAATGCCCAGGATTCTGACAGGATGGACAAATTGAGGAAAAGAATTGTGATGTGACCAGACCCCACTGAGGGGTTCACTCTTTCTCCTTCTCCCTGCATGGGCACACATAACAAAACATAACATAGCATAGCAAAAGAAATATTTTGCAATTTAATTACAGAAGTGACATCCTATCATCTTTGCTGTATTCTGCTGGTTGGAAGAGAGTCAATAGGCAGTCCAAATTCAAGAGTAGAGGATTGGGGTGCTTATCTGGAGGTAGGGATCATTGAAGATCACTTTAGCGGCTACCTAGACTACTATGTACCTTTGTGATGAGGACTATGGCTCATTGAGGGTACAAGCTAAGCTGCTTGGACAAATACATCCAAATCCAGTGCTTAAAATGGGAATAGAAATTTGATTCTCTCTCTTTCATAAGAGTTAAGAATCAGAGCACAGTTCATGTAGAGAGGAGGAATGTGTCTCTCCAGAGACCAAGGATCCAGGTTCCTTTAATCTCACTATTCAGCCCTCTCCCAGGATGCTGTCCTAGCTCCCATGGACAAAACTGGTTTACCACCTCATATTCATCCTAATCCTTGGGAATGAAAAAGAGAGAAAGATGGAGCCAGACAGTGGCACAGTGGAAATGAAGTTAGACTCACATGGGAAGGTGTTGGATCCACATCCTGAGGCCTTCCTGCACAAGTCATGCAGGTGCACATGTGCTCATGATCTGGATTGGCTGAGGCTGGGGGTGGATCATGGCATGAAGACGCTGTTGAGAGTGCCTCTTTTTCTCTGTCTCTCTCTCTCAGACCAAATAGATAAATAAATATACTTTTATAAAAAGAGGGAAAGAAGAACTGAATCAAATTTATTTTAGGGATGTGTTGCAAAAGGGAAAGTGTACAAATCATTTTTACTCATATCCCATTGGTTGGAACTTGGGCATATAGCCATAGCCAGAAGACTGAGAAATGTAGTCTACTGCAGGTTAGCCATGTGCCTTATCCAAACTTGAGGGGAAAGGTATTAAAGGAGGATATTCCAACTGTGAGGAGCTTCTGAGGTGTTTTAGTCAGGACTCAACCAGAAAGCAGAGCCTGAATTAATGACTTGCAAGAAGTTAGTAGATTTAGGGGACCAGCAGTTGGTGTAATGGCTATGTCACTGGACTTCCATGTAGTTGACCGTGGTTCAAGTCCCGGACCTGGTGGCTTAAACTCACGCCGGGTGCGTGTGTGTGCGTGCCCAGGATCCCAGGAGGAGAATGGACAAGGGATTGTGGTATGGCCATCCCCTCTAGGGGGGTGATTTCTTGCTTTCTGTCTCTCTGTCTCTGTCTTTCTGGCAAGTGCACACACTCTATAGCGAAAATCTCTCCAAAAAAAAAAATAAAAGAGAAGTTAGTGGATTTGGGGTTTATCTGTCATTTGCTTATTCACTTATTCATTCAATTTTTTTTTCCAAATAAAGGGAGATGAGAAAATGGATAATGGAAAACAAAAAGCAGAACCCACTGCAATGTCCACAAATGAATGGAGAGCTGAACATTTAATTTGTTACCGTCAGACCAAATGTTTATTTGTTCCAACTCTGGCATTCTCTTTACAGCCAGGGTGATCCCCTGGAAAGTGGTGTATGCTGGCAGTCATAGCCGTCAGTCCCAGATGATTCATTTTCCGCTGGAGTAAAATATCAATTCTAGTCGTAATGAGGGCTAGTTCAAGTGAGGTGTTTTCTGAACTAGGAAGAAAAATTCAGCACATTACAGATTACCTCCACATTATGTAGCTGTGATTTGTTATTGACACATTTAAAATGCTAAAATTGAAACACAAACTATTCAAATTATCGGATAATTGCTAAACCCACCCTATACTTCCTTTAAATTTCATCATCACGGTCTATCAAATTCAGAAAACCCCTAGTGCATTTATTTTTAAAAATTAATTTATGAAAAAAGAAAATCTCTATATTCCCTTACTGACATGAAACAAACTGATGCTTCATATATTGTATTAGAAAACTAAGCCCTGCTTACATTTCGATTGCCATGTCATTAGCGACTGGAGCATGTTCAGATATTAGTAGTGGGCCGGACTGATGACTGGCAAAAGACACAGGGATAGTACCCAGGTTCTTACTTATTTATTTATTTTGGAGAGGTTTTTTGCTATAGGGCGCGTGAGCTCACCAGAAAGACAGAGAGAGACAGAGAGACAGAAGGCGAGAAATCACCCCTCAGGGGGGATGGCCACGCCGCAATCCCTTCTCCTCCATTCTTCTCTTGGGATCTTGGGCACACACGCACATGCACCTGACATGAATCTAAGCCACCAGATCTGGGACTTGAACCACAGCCGACTACATGGGAAGTCCAGTGACATTTCGCCAACTGATGGCCCCAGTACCCAGGTTTTTTTCATTTCTCTACCATATGTGTTATCTGTCAATAACACACTTGCTTCATAATGTACAATTTGCTGTTGTAAGACTCCAAGCTTTTCTGAGAGGTTTCAGGGGCAAACTTAAATTACATACCTTCTTATACTATACTATTTTTTGTGCCAATTTAGAAAATTCTATAGCTAAAAAATTCTTTCTATCTTGAAATTTGTACATGGAATCGCTGTAGACTTACTGTCACATGGCCAATAGATGGCCATAGCTGGATTTGAACTCAGAGTGTCCTCTTGCCAAAGCCAGTCCTCTAATTCTGATAAAGTCTAGCCTCCTGTCATATTAACAGGCATAAGAGGGGTTTCCCTTATATCCACAGTAAGAGGAAACTTCATAAACAGAGGAAAGGTTTTTGGGTTGGGAATTATCCATCATTTGTTTATTCACTCATTTACCCATTTATTTACACACACACACACACACACACATACATATATATAATATTACAGAGCAATTAGCATATCCTTAGTGCTGGGGACCTCAAGACCAAAAGGCTTATTTGTCTTCTTGAGCTTACGTGTTAGTGGGGACATAGGCCCGCTAGCCCACAATGACAGTACAATGCGAAGGAACTATAAAGTAAGTTTGTGAACACACTACAATGAGTGCATAGGAAAGGAGTCCTTAAATGTCCCTTGGGAAGCCAGAGATGATTTAAAGGATGAAAAAATTTTAAAGTAGTTTTTAGGAAGATAAAGGAAAAAGGAGGGAACAAAACAGAAAATACGGCATGCTCAGGGACTGTCACATGGTTTGATTATAAAAGCACAATGAGTGAGTAGGATGCAGAGGTGTACTGAGATAAAACTATATGGCTGCACTGGAAGTATGACTAAGGAGAGCAGTGTGCACCAGGCAACGCAGATCAGGAGGCCACTGACATCGTGTGAGCAGCAGAGTGACATGTGCCATTGTTCTGTGACTAGGGCCACTCTTAGCAGTGCAGGGGAGGGAAGACTGAGGACGACTCAGCCTGGAACAAGGCTGGAATACCTTCTGGAAAGCTATTGAATAATCCACTGACCAGATGCTATTGTCTAGGCCTAGGAAGTGGAAGTGGCGATGGATTTGAGATCCAAATGGGATGTGGACTCAGCTGGCCTTAATGGTTGATGGGGTTTGAAGATGAAAGGAAGGAAAAGACTAGGATAACTCCCAAGTGTCTGGCTTATACAACTGCTAGATGATGGGAACAGTCATGGGCTGGGAACACAATGAGTTGAACGGATTTGGTAAGAGGAGCATCTGCGGGCCAGTTGGTGGCATGGTGGTTAAAGTGTTGGATTCCCACAAGGCAGACCATGGTTCAAGTCTCAGACTCAGCAGCTTAAAAATCACAACAAACAGATATATAAATAAAAATGTTTTTTAATTAAAAAAAAAGGAGCATCTGAGCTCAGTTTTGGACATGTTGAATGTGAGGCACCTGTGAGACAGCCCAGTGGAAACATCCAAAAAGTTTCTCCCACCCATGCCATTGAAGGCTCGAGATCTCAGGCTGCCCTCAGCTTTATGGTGATTTGTGGTAGACTCAGGCAGAAAGTACCCCTATTCTAATCTGTGTCTTCCTGTGGCCCACTCCCCAGCCAGTAGAGAAAGGCTGCTCTTGCTCTGAATCTGAGTCTCCTGAGAATTAGCTCCTTCGGCTAATATCTTTTTTCCACACTGGTTTAGAACCATTCAATAAGACAGGCCAGAGCACACCCCATGCCACACCCTCTATTGTTCTTCCCTTCTTCATGCCGAATGCTGAAGTCCCTAAGCACATGGGCAAACACGCATAGGAAAGGAGTCCTTAAATGTCCCTTGGGAAGCCAGAGATGATTTAAAGGATGAAAAAATTTTAAAGTAGTTTTTAGGAAGATAAAGGAAAAAGGAGGGAACAAAACAGAAAATACGGCATGCTCAGGGACTGTCACATGGTTTGATTATAAAAGCACAATGAGTGAGTAGGATGCAGAGGTGTACTGAGATAAAACTATATGGCTGCACTGGAAGTATGACTAAGGAGAGCAGTGTGCACCAGGCAACGCAGATCAGGAGGCCACTGACATCGTGTGAGCAGCAGAGTGACATGTGCCATTGTTCTGTGACTAGGGCCACTCTTAGCAGTGCAGGGGAGGGAAGACTGAGGACGACTCAGCCTGGAACAAGGCTGGAATACCTTCTGGAAAGCTATTGAATAATCCACTGACCAGATGCTATTGTCTAGGCCTAGGAAGTGGAAGTGGCGATGGATTCGAGATCCAAATGGGATGTGGACTCAGCTGGCCTTAATGGTTGATGGGGTTTGAAGATGAAAGGAAGGAAAAGACTAGGATAACTCCCAAGTGTCTGGCTTATACAACTGCTAGATGATGGGAACAGTCATGGGCTGGGAACACAATGAGTTGAACGGATTTGGTAAGAGGAGCATCTGCGGGCCAGTTGGTGGCATGGTGGTTAAAGTGTTGGATTCCCACAAGGCAGACCATGGTTCAAGTCTCAGACTCAGCAGCTTAAAAATCACAACAAACAGATATATAAATAAAAATGTTTTTTAATTAAAAAAAAAGGAGCATCTGAGCTCAGTTTTGGACATGTTGAATGTGAGGCACCTGTGAGACAGCCCAGTGGAAACATCCAAAAAGTTTCTCCCACCCATGCCACTGAAGGCTTGAGATCTCAGGCTGCCCTCAGCTTTATGGTGATTTGTGGTAGACTCAGGCAGAAAGTACCCCTATTCTAATCTGTGTCTTCCTGTGGCCCACTCCCCAGCCAGTAGAGAAAGGCTGCTCTTGCTCTGAATCTGAGTCTCCTGAGAATTAGCTCCTTCGGCTAATATCTTTTTTCCACACTGGTTTAGAACCATTCAATAAGACAGGCCAGAGCACACCCCATGCCACACCCTCTATTGTTCTTCCCTTCTTCATGCCGAATGCTGAAGTCCCTAAGCACATGGGCAAACACACACACACACACACACACACACACACATATATATGTCCTGGTTGAGGGTGAGTAGATGTACACACACACAGTCTCTATTCAGGGATGCCCCATCCCCACTCCATGTATGTATGGAATGAAGTCTAGGACAGGAGTGATGATGACGATAGTGGCTATGTCTATGTGGTGGGATGATAAATGGGCATGCCACAACTCCTCCTTCATTCTCCTCTTGGGATCTTGGGCACACATGCCCAGCGAGAGTTTTAAGCTGCCGGGTGTGGGTCTGAATTACCCTGGGTTGTTTTTCTTGAATGTTGTTTTAGTTGCCTAGGTTGTTTTCCTTGTAAATGTTTTTTTAATGTCTCTTTACATACCTTTATTTAAAAAGTTTTCTATTTGCATAATAAAACTTTAAAAAGAATTAGAATTTTTCATCTCTCAGTTGCCCTCAGTGCCTTGTCTGAGGTTGTCTCCATGACAACAAACTGAACCTGTCCCTGGATGCCAACTGTTGATCCTGTACACTCCAGTTTTCCTTTCTGCTCAGCCTCTGCTCTGTGATCAACGGGGAATCACATGTCCAGTGAAGGCAGAACCCCGTGAATGAGAACTGATTGCTGTGAGCATTTGCCGCATTACAGAGAGTGTGGAAAGAGAAGCATAGCCGGCAGTAATCAGAGTAAAAAGCAAGCTCTATTCCTCATCAGCTGTGACATCATCGCACATTAAATGGAAACCATGGCAATGAGTTAATAATGGGAAACTGTAGTCGCCTGAATGCTGCAACTAAGAAGAGGGTGGAACAATGGAAAGGTAGCAGGGAGGAACGGTGTCATCCAGGACAAGTGTGAAACACTGAATCCTGCTCTAATTAAAACTGGGCCGTCGGGGGACCTGGCAGGTTACGATGGTGCCACTGTCCAGGGTATTAGTCACCCGGTACCCATCAGGTGACACCCCAGCCCGAGCAGGAATATCGCCCGACACCATAGAAACACTGTCCTCTGATTCAGTGTTCACCAATGGGGAAGTTAAAAATTAACCATGGCATTTGTACCACCCCCACGCACACCTTCAGACTTCAGCACTGTCTCCTAGCAGGGGCCTCTTTGGCCTGCTAGCATTGCAGCTTTCACTGAATTATTTTTTGTTTTCCAGCAAATACCAACACTATTTCTGAATTGTGATTGTTCTACAGAAAGACCCACTCAGAGAGTGGAGACCATCTTCTGCTCAGTATCCTGGGGCTCTATGTTGGAACAGCCCCAGGAAGCAAGCTGCCCGTTAGTGACTGCACTTTTAGAGTCTGCCTTGTCTGTTCTCCAGTGTCTCAGTGTCTCTCAGACCAGAGTTTGCTTCCTGAGAGCCATTTCTACTTTCAGGTGAGTGTTCTCTGCTTGGATTTAGGGACACCAGGCAAGTCTTCCCAAGTTCTCCAACATTTTAGCCATGAACCAACTCAGACCTGAAATTCTATAAGAAGAATGATCTCTGTTCTGTGAACAGAGTTAAAATTCCACTAACCCTGCAAGTGGAATGCAAAACAATGAGTGAAGGCAATAATGCCCTCTCCTTCATCCAGACTCTGAGGGTTCTGTTTCTTGCATAGTTTCCCCAGATTTGTTTTCTTCTTTCTTTATTTCCAAAAAGTGGATGCACTAGCCAGAGAGAAACAGAGAGAGAGAGAGTAAGCACCCCCCAGTGGAGCATGGTCATATCACAATTCTTTCTCTTTTACTTCTCTATCCTATCAGGACTTTGGACCTACCCATGCACTGGCACGCTTCTCAAGCCACTGAGGTTGGAATTCAAATCACAATTGGCCTTGTGCGATCTGGCTCCCTTAATCACTGGGTCAGGGGGCCAGCTCTTCCCTAGATTTTAACTCACATGGCATTCCTCACATCTGAATTCCTAAATAAACACCATCTATAGTATTCATCTTTGTGCACAATAGTGCCTGCTAATATGGTATACATCATATATTAAGTTTATTTATATCTTCCATGAAAGAGTGAGAAAGAGTAGGGAAGAGAGAGAGAAACAGGTACTCCCAACAGGATCTTTGCACCACTCTCCACCCTCAGTCTCAGCCTACCTGGATCATGGGCACACACGCACTCAGAGTGCTCAGGGAGGCCCTAGGGCACCAACTCAGGACCTTTTCCATGGGAATCTAGTTTTGTTACCATGGTGCTATCGCCTGGCCTCCAACATGCTATATTGTATTGTTCTCTGGTCCAGCCATCTTCTTCTTAGGGCAATTTATTCCTCAGGGGATATTTGGCAATGTCTAAAGGCATTTTTGGTTTCCACAACTTAGCATTGAGTAGGTAGAGGCCAGAATACTCCTTGTTACCAATGAACTATCCAGCCAAAAATGTCAACAGGGCTGAAGCTGAAAAATCCTATTCTCATCAATGGATGTCACCCTGCATTTTCAGCTATACTAATACTAATGGACATTTCAAAGAAAAAATTCAATAAACCCTAAAGGGAGTATTAAGCCTTATCAGTTATCTACAGTGTGTGTGTATGACTTGAATAGACCCTTTATGAGAGCAGATTTAATGGATGAAAGTTAAATACTAAGATTTTGGTGAAGGCCAAGGGGTGAGACTTGGGGGAGATAATTCAACATCTAAACTGCCGAGAGGGACCAGCAGATGTGTAATAGTTATGTTGCTGGACTCCCACATGATCAAACTGCAGTTCAAGTCCCAGATCCAGTGACTTAAATCTCACACTGGGCGCATTTTCATACATGCCCAAAATCCCAAGAGGAGAATGGAGAAGAAGGGATTGCAGTGTGACCATCCCCCCCATCCTGGGGGGTGGGGTGGGTATTTCTTGCTTTCTGCCTCTCTATCTCTCTGGAGAGTGCACATGCGCTATAGCAAGAATCTCTCTTAAAAAAAAAAAAAAGAAAAACTGCAGAGAAAATTTTACTTTTCCAGGATAGGTGCTAAAGGGCTAAAAAGGTTTACTTCCCAATAATTTGGTTTCTTTTCTTTTTTTTTTTTTTTTTAGTTTTTGCTATAGGGCATGTTTCCCATGGTAAAAGAACTAACCATGATTATTCTGATTTATGGTTCTGCAAATTAAGATGAAAAGGCCTTTCCAGCCTGGGCTTGAATCCCTTGTCTTGAGAGGTAATAATCCCACAGAGCCATCTCCACTAAGTCTCCATTACTAGGCTCTGGAGCAGAGGCAGTGTTACCCTGAAACACAGCTTCTACTCTGTACAGTTCTTGAATCTGGAAGATTGAACATGCATGAGAGAAAGAGCACGGACATGGGGATCTCAGCACTTTTTTTTTTTTTTAATGTAGGAACCCAGAATTTCAAAATAACTCATTTTCTCTTAAAAAGTGTATTATTTTATTTATTTGCTCACTTATTCCATCAGTCAGCCACTAGCCATATTTGAGACTGCTTGTCCATAAAGTTGTTCTATGTGCTTCTGACAAGGTATATTACAAAAATAGCTTCCTTGGGGAAGTATACAGTCTACTAGGGGGCACAAAATAAAGCAAAAACCATGTTAAAGTTGAAAAACCATTCAGAAAAAAAGAA
Source organism: Tupaia belangeri chinensis (assembly GCF_000334495.1). Lineage (NCBI taxonomy): Eukaryota > Metazoa > Chordata > Mammalia > Scandentia > Tupaiidae > Tupaia > Tupaia belangeri. Next base: position 2,104,406 of record NW_006159456.1, on the reverse strand, counting down.
GATATTTTTGGACCCTGTTAGGAAGTCATTTATCTCCTTTTGGTCCCAATTTCCTTGCCTGTATGACACTGGATTAAATCAAAATGCCATCCAGCTTTCAAATGCTCTGAACCTATCCTACTGTAAGTATGTGGCTTGAGTGTCTACATATTTCACGATAGATTTCGTCTCAATGGGAATGTCAAATGAGAGAGTGAACCTGCTCCAGGGAGGTACCTCCAAAGCTCACCTGCAGATATCAACCTCTGTCAACCCTTTGGGATAAGGTCATGGCTGCCTCCTCTGACTAAAGGCCTGACCCTTTGCAGTTTGAGTCAGTTACGGCATGGACAGAATATAGTCCTTTGACTTCAGCTTGTATGTTGGTAGCAGTTGGATTTGATCAGTTCTGCTGCCTGGGACCTATTGCAGAAAGTCTACCATTGCACTAAGCACCTGACCACCTACCTAACCCTGGCATGCCTGCTTGCCCAGCCCAGTGTTATTAGCTCAATCTGGAAGGCGTGGCTTTTGCTTTGTTAGCTACCATTTGTTCATCCAGCAAATATTAAGTACATGTTTATATCAGGCACTGTCCTTGGCACCCAGGTACAGACAAGGAGAGCAGGCCCTCTGCCTCACAGAGCCCAGGACTCTGCCTGACCTGGAAAGCCCATCTTGTTGGTTGAGCTCCTACTGTGAAGGATTAAATGTCCAGAACCTTGTAGCCGGGACTCCAGCTTCCTACTTTCATCTGTGAATCAGATCTCTGTTAAGATGAACACCTGTTAGGGCCAAGAGGTGATGTGGTGGTTATAAGGGGGCTAAACTCCCACATGGCTGACTGCAGTCTGAGTCTAGGATCTGGTGGTTTGCTTTCTCACTTTCCCTCTCTCTCTCTCTCCTTCTCTCTCTCACTCTGTCCCTCTCTGGTCAAATTAAAATGAATGAGGGACCAGCAGTTAGCGTAATGGCTATGTCACTGGACTCCCACATAGTTGACCGTGGTTTGCGTCCCGGACCCGGTGGCTTAAAAAACCTCACACCGGGCGCGTGTGCGTGCGTGCCCAAGATCCCGAGAGGAGAATGGAGGAGAAGGGATTGCGGCGTGGCCATCCCCCCTGGGGGGTGATTTCTCGCTTGCTGTCTCTCTGTCTCTCTCTGTCTGGCGCGCACACGCGCCCTATAGCAAAAACCTCTTCAAAAAAATTAAAATGAATGAATGAATGAATTAATTAAAAAATAAAAAATATGAACACCTGTTCACATCTGATACTAATGCACCCTTCTCTCTTCTCCTCGCCTTCTCCCCCCCCTTTCCCTTTCTTCTCTCCTCTCCTCTCTTCTTCTAGACCCTCTTCATGGGTCTCCCCATCTCCAGTAGCCATCTGACCTCTCCTCAGTCTGGGTTCTGATTGGTCCTGCCTTCTTCCACGAACTCAACATGCCATTCTTTTCTTTTTTGGAGTGGTTTTAGCTGTAGGGCGCATGCGCTTGCCCAGAAAGACAGAACGGCAGAGAGACAGAAAGTGAGAAATCACCCCCTGGGGGGTTGGCCACACTGCAATCCCTTCTCCTCCATTTTCCTTTTGGGATCTTGGGTACGTACGCACATGTGCCAGTGTGAGTTTAAGCCACCGTGTCTGGGACTTGAACTGTGGTCGACTACATGGGAATCAAGCAACATAGCCATTACACCAACTGCTGGTCCCCCTCAACATGCCATTCTTGAGGTGCCGGCTATGGTCAATTTCACCTGAGTACACGCAGAATGGAAGAATCAAGTAACCCTCACTGTTCAAGTCATTCATAATCATCAGTAGTTTCCTTCAATATGCTCCTAAAGCATCCTGCTTAAGATGCGTCACCATCAAACACAGGAGACTTTCAAACAGACGGCTGTGTGGTTAATATAGTACTGGAGCACTAATAACACTGAATCCATAACTGAGAGAGTTTCCCACCAAGTGTCAAAGAGCCCAATCTTGAAAAAACTGAGTAATGGGACGCGTTCTGCCAAGACTCATTTTGCTCTTTCTCTGCGGTCATGCTGCTGGTGTAAGGACGATGCTGGTGACAGGCAGCACCAGCTTTCCTTGGAAACATCAATCCGAAAGTTCTGTTATCTGTCTCTGCACTCCCTTCCCCACACCAGCCTACCCCAGTAGGAGTTTAGCACGCAACACATATGTGCTTCTCTTTGGCTGGGACTTTGCTCTGGATCCTGTAAGGCTGCTTTGCAAACATATGGGCAAATCCTCCCTCCCCAGCCTCCTCCAAACAAGAATCCCCTACAGCCTGGAGGGGGAAGGCAGCACAAGCCCACGCCACAATATGGAGATGTTTATTGAGTCAGTGGCCCAGCCTCCACCCTAATCTGCCAAACACACTGTCAGCAAAAGGTCAATCTCAGTTTTCTTTAAGAAGGAAGACTTTGAAGCTGCTGTTTCTCAGCCCGAGGAATTCCAGAGGAAAGTTGCAATGGAAATTGCTATGACCAACGCAGTGGGCTATAAATAACATTTTAAAGTCATCGAGCATGTCGTCACCTGCTCTCATATCTTTCTTTCAATCCCTACAGTCCCACCCCCTGCCAGATGGGTAGAATCTCAAGGCCTGGGCTGATAACTGAAGTTTCCTTCCTCGCTGCTGAAGGTCACAACAAAGACACAGAAACTGTTAAAGAGGATCCATAATCACCACCCTCAAACTCTTGAAGTACATTCTAAATTCCAAGTCATTATTAGGCATCCCAGAGAGGGGAAAAAGCAAGCTTAGCAGTAGCTACACGCCTAGTTTTTTAAATAGCCTTTGACCCATCATCTCTCTCTCTCTCTCTCCTCCCCATTGGCAGAAGGAGGATAATACTTTACTGGCACGTTATAGTAACTAAGATTTTAGAAAAATATTAAGATCAAGAGACAGATGGGAGTTAACCCTTAGGAAACTTCTGATGTGCTGGGTGAGTCTTCATCTGCAGTCCACAGAGGCCAGGGACTTTAACCTTTGTGACCTACTAATCCTCCTGTCTGTCTTGTCAATTAGATATAATCTCCAATTTTCAAATGAGGAAATTGCATTTCAAAGGCCCCAAGAATTTGCCCTGGATCAAACTACTGATAAACTGAGCTAGGGACCCAGAATCTTGGGATGCCAAACACTACTAGTTAAAATAGTTTCATTTCCTCCAATCTGAATGTGTGCTTTCATAAATGTATTTATTCAGTAAGTAATAATATTAATAATTTTTTAATGTGCCAGAATGCACATGAGCTTGCTGAAGAGCTAGAAAGGGATGGAAAGGCCGAAAGCACTCCCCAGAGGGGGTGTGTTCATGCTGTATTCCCTTCTTATGCATATCTCTGTTCTATCTGGATCTGTGGCACTCATACATGTACTCTCAGCATTTTTCAAGCTACCAGGGCTTGGATTTGAACTGCACAGTTGGCTATCCAACTCCCTTAAACATCAGGCCACAGGGCTGGCCCAGTAAATAATAATTCTTCCACCGCTACTATGTGTCAGGTCTTTGTGATAAATTAATGAAAACAAATTAAACAACATTTCTTGGTTTTACTCTAGTGAGGAGGCAGAGAGAAGGTATTTCAAAGTTCTTTTGGCCTAAAATTCAAAAGTAAATACTGCTATTGAAAACATCCGTAGATGCTATGAGAAATGCTACATGAAGAGTGCAATTTGCCTAAGTAAAGCTGAATTGATGACAATGATCAAAGTCAGGAAATTCAACCATTAAGATAAGAAACCATATTAACAAATGGATTTCTACTTTTATAGCAGCCAGTGGACAATTGCTGAAATTCTGCACCATCAGCCAGCTGTGGAATGCTGTGTATGCCGAAACACTTATTAAAAGGATTAGAGATCTGTCAGTTGAAAATATTTTACCATAACATTCAAGTGTCTATACTTCTACAACCATTTCATAGTTGAGGCTAATTCACAAGGGGAGGAATTGCTCAAAATTACTCAAGGTTCATTCCTACAATGATAAAGTGCCGCCTTAAATGGAAAATTTAAAAAAAATTGATTTATCAGCAGAAATGTGAGAGAAATTTCATGAATGCGCCAAGACATGCTCCTGAGTTTCTATTTCTCAAGCAATAGGAGTCAGTGCAGGTGACTTCTCTGTGAAAATCCTGTAGAAGCCAGACTTCCCTTTTTAAAGCTATGACTTCCTCAGTAGAAAGGCTAGTTCTGATAACAGGATTTCTAGATGAGTCATCTAGTATTTCTCTACTGCTCAGCAAAGAAAAGATTAATGACTCAGCATCTAGAATACAAGTTGTGGCTATACCTGTGGGGTGAAATGAAACCATGGCTCCATTATCTGGATCAGATAGCTTTCTTTACCAAAGCACATAGGGATCCAAAAGGCGTGAAGTAACTTGCCATTGGACCATTGAAATGTTTGTGGACACGTGGTTCAAATCCTGACTCTGCCACTACTGGCTATGTCACTTTGAATAATGTATTTAACATCTGTGCGCTTTGGTTTCCCATTTGTACAGTGGGAATAACAAGAGTACTGGCCTCATAGGGTCATCCTAAGGGTTCACAGAGTCCATATGTGTGAAAGCACTGAGTTGACTGACATCTGGCACCAGAGGAAGTCCTCGGTAATGAAAGAATGTATTATTATGTAGATTACCTGACTACACAGAGAAATGAGGTAACATTCTGACATAGTTTGTTTGCTCTAAGAGCATTTGAGACTTTTGCACTTGAGACTTTTTTTTCCTTCGATGATGATTGAAGCCATATAAAAGCCACTCCCTGCCATGCCTGAAAGACGAGATAGCTCTTAAGGCTTTCTTTGTCTACCTCAATAATGAAATCTGAATCAAACAATGCTTTAGGCCACCAGTCCACAGTCACCCACTTAGATGATTGAATACTGATTACCTTGGCTGGTTTGATTGCTCTGTCTGGACCTGAACTAAGAGTGGCTGCCATCCCATCATGGCGCAGATCAGGAAGTCCTGATGCTTTAAAAGGAGCAAAAGAACAAAGTGATGATGAGAGGTACTCTATTCCAATAAAACAACTGGTAAGGATCCTTTTCTATAAATACATGGGGGGAAATTTCAGAGGTTAAGAAAATTAAAACAACTGGTAAGGATCCTTTTCTATAAAAACATGGGCAGAAATTTCAGAGGTTAAGAAAAGACATTACACTGGGACCAGCAGATAGCATAATGGTTACGTTGCAGGGCTCCCATGTAGTCAACTGTGGTTTGAGTCCTGGACCTGGTGACCCAAAAACTTATGTCAAGCACGTACGTGTGCATGCCCAAAATCCTAAGAGGAGAATGGAGGAGGAAGGATTGCTGCATGGCCATTCCCCCGGGGGGTGGGTGGTGATTTCTCGCTTTCTATCTCTGTTTCTCTCTGTCTCTCCAGAGAGCACACACACCCGATAGCAAAAATCTCTCTACCAAAAAAATAAAATAAAATAAAAGACATTACACCAAATTATAATGATACAGAGTTTCAGTTTGGGAAGAAAGCAGTGATAGGAAATTTTGCTTCCTCAAGAGAGATTATGATCTCTGGCAGCCTTCTGAGTGATTTGGCAAGATGGGACTCAAACCAAAAGAATTCAAGGAGCCTTCGTAGTTATTATAAATGGTGCAAGTGATAAACTGTGAGACTAAAAGGCTCTTTTCACATGGACTTGGACAGTAGAGAGTGTCAACAGGGAAAAGAAGAAAATAAGTTGTTTCTGAAGAAATAGCTAGTTTTTAAAAATTAATTAATTAATTAATTAATTGGATGAAAGAGGGAGAAGGGGCGGACAAGGTGAGAGAAGGGAGGAGAGATAGGCACTAAAGACCTTGACCCAGCAGGGTCTTCATGCCACATTTTGTATACAGTGCCACAGTCCTATATCCAACCTCAGCCAGCCAGGATCACAGGCACCCACATACCTGTGGTATGCACAAGGAGACTTCAGGATACAAATCCAGGACCTTCTCATCTTGAGGAACTGTGTTCCTGTTACAACTGCACCATCATGGCTGGCTTTTTCTTTTTCTTTTTTTTCTTTTACTATCACAGCCTCGGGTACTAATAATGACTTTGATATTCCCCTACTGCAAAAAGAAAAACAAAAACCTTGGCTTGGAGCTTTCAGTTCTAGAATAAAAACCTTTACTCGACTCTTTGCAGCTAGAAATCTATGTGAGTAGTTGACCAAAATGCCTTCTGTAGCCTAAAAAAAAAAAAAAAAAAAAAAATAGAACATGCTAAGAGAAGAATCTGCTGCTCCACTGCCTATATATGGGAAAGGAAAACATTTTTTTTTCCTCCCTCAGGTCACGATGAATGAGTATCTCCAAGAGGTTATGCTGGTCAGTATTTTATTGGAAGATTGCAGACATAGGCTAAATATCCAGAAGTGAAATTGAGTAGACAATAAAAAGTTATGTACATGCTATTGTATACATTAAAAATTAAAACAATTAACCTCTTAATTTCAGCAAAATATGTTTCCACAGGCATCAGAATATTTCAGTTTAAGTATTTCGAAGCTGTGTTTTCTACACAATGCCCTCAACTTCCATCTCCAATTTTCTCAGAGAGAGCCTAATTTTAAAGTGTATTAAATACTTGCCAGATTTTTTTCTTCTTTTTCCTGCTTTCTTTGATCTTTCTTCTCTCTCTTTCATCCTTTTTTACTATATACTTACCCATAACTTGCTTGAGTACTAAAGAAATTTAAATATTCTTTGTGGGCTTTGGACTAATTTAATAACCAAAGGGCACCTAGATATATTTTTTAAATGTCTAATTGGATACTATTTATTATAGTTTTTTTTTTTTTTTAAATACAGGAGTCTGAGTGTAATAATTATACTAATAGGGAAAGCTCTATGTATATTTAATTAAATATATTTTCAAGGGATCAGTAAAATTTTTACCCTAAAAAATATCTGAATAATGGGATTCAATAATGGCATGGAGGTTAAGTTGGCTAAATCCCTCATGGCTGACTCGTGGTTTGAGTCCCAAACCTGGCAGTTGGAAAATCATGCCAGGCACATATGCGTGCATACCCAAAGTCCCTAGAAAAGAATGTAGGAGAAGGGATTGTACTGTGGCCATTCATTGCCCTGGGGGACTGATCTCACTTTCCCTCTCTTCCTCTCTCTGTCCCTCTAGTGAGCATATGTTCCGTCTAGGAAAACGAAAATAAATAAATAAATAAATAATAACCAAATGTTGTCCTGAATGTTGAGATCCCATAAGGGATGAATGGAGTCCACACTATCAATGAATGGAATGACAGGACTACGGCAGGACTAAACCTGGAAAAACCGCCTAGAGAAGTAGGAGTATAAAAACAGATCTTGGAGCAGAAGGACACAAAGAATAGGAATAAAGAAAATGTGGGACCAGCAGTTAGTGTAATGGCTATGTCGCTGGACCCCCATTAAATCGACCACGGTTCGAGTCCCAGACCCAGTGGCTTAAACTCACGCCAGGTTTGTGTGTGTGCGTGCCCAAGATCCTGAGAGGAGAATGGAGGAGAAGGGACTGCAGCGTGGCCATCCCCCCTGGGGGGTGATTTCTCGCTTTCTGTCTCTCTGTCTCTCTCTGTCTTTCAGGCGAGTGCACGCACCTTATAGCAAAAATCTCTCTCAAAAAAAAAAAAAAATACAAGCCTACTAACAGGAGTTGGAAAGCTCGCCAATATGGTGTCAGCCCCCGCCCTATGTACTTTTTAGCACACATGGGGTGGGCTGTGTACCTGCACAGGTACGTCTTCTGGAGTGCACTCTCAGAGATGCAGGTGCTAGCCATGACCACAGTAAGGCACGGACTGACAGATACTGCTGCAGGAAGGACCTGCTTATTCCTGGGAGAGCAGGTCAAGTGACTCAGTTTGACCAAGTAAATTTGATATCAAAATGTCAAACTGTTTGAAAACTCATAAATCAATGTATAAATTAGTTCATTTGAAGTGAAAGAAACTATAGCCTGCATAAAATGTGATAAGTAAACTTTAGCTCTAGAAATCAGGGTAAAAAAGCTATAAAAATTTATCTGAAAAGTAATAAAGCATATATAAATGTCAGATATTATTATTACGCCATTATTTTCCTGCACTTCCATTATTGGATTCATTTATTGTTAGTATCACACTTCCAGTTTGGGAATGAAGACTAAATTACTATATTCTAGAAAATGTACATTTTTGAGACCCATACTGACTTGTCTTCACATATAAATAAAACCATATTAATTGCCCTTGTTGGCAGCCATGGAGTTCTTAGGACCTTTTTTTTTTTTTTTTTTTTTTTTATCTACAACCAAACTGATTCTCCTTGAATCCATTCTGACAACATTTCAATTATTCACTAGTTAATAATTCTTCAAAAGCAACTTCAACATTAAAATGTTTCTAAGAGTATGTGCAGAGCTATTCAAATCCATATAATAATTTCATACAATATTTACATCAACCTAAATTTTCTTTGAGATCTTTATAAAGATATACAACATATTTTGTATGCAAAAAATAACCTTAAAATTCCATGACTTTATATAACATCTTTTGCTTGATATGTATTCATAGACTCTAAATACCTTTTTTTTTTTTTCATATAGTTTAAGTCTATTTGAATTCAATTATTATTTTTTTTGGAGAGGTTTTTGCTACAGGGCACATGCGCTCACCAGAGAGAAAGAGAGAGACAGAGAAACAGAAAGCGAGAAATCACCCCCCAGGGGGATGGCCATGCCACAATCCCTTCTCCTCCATTCTCCTCTCAGAATCTTGGGCACACACGCACATGCACCCGGCGTGAGTTTAAGCCACTGGATCCAGGATTCGAACCACTGTCGACTACATGGGAGTTCAGCAACATAGCCATTATGCTAACTGCTGATCCCTCTGATATTAATTTTTAAAAACAATTTAATAAAAGCATAGTCTCTATGTATAAAACTATAGTGCAAGGAGTATAAAGTGTTCTGTTCCTATCCCCATGAAAACCTCAGCCACAATAATTGAACATAGGAAAACAATTGAAAATAAGAAAAAAATGTAAATAACACTATATAGTAATAGAATATGTTTCTTTCTTAGGTTAGGCTTCTCAGAGGAGGAATTGGTGAAAATGACTGGGAAAGTGAAGAAATGGGGTCAGAAAGGAAAATCCCTGTAGTTTGAATATTTCCTCTAAAATTCATGATGAAATTTAACTGTCCCCTCTGTCTCTCTGGCAAGTGCACACACTCTATAGCAAAAATCTCTCTCAAAAAAAAAAAAAAAAAAAAGAGAGAGAGAGAGAGAGAAAGAAAGAGAAAAAGAGAAAGAAATTTAACTGTCATTGCAAGTGTTGACAGATGAGATTTTTAGATGGTGATTAGGTTATGAGGTTCTTTTTAAGAGGTTTTTGCTGTAGGGTGCGTGCACTCACCAGAAAGACAGAGAGAGACAGAGAGACAGAAAGCAAGAAATCACCCCCCAGGGAAGATGGCTATGCTGCAATCCCTCCTTCTCCATTCTCCTCTTGTGATCTTGGGCATGTACCCACATGCACCCGGCCTGAGTTTAAGCCACTGGGTCTGGGACTCGAACCCACAACTTAGATGAGAGTCAGAGGACTTACTGTGATAGCAAGTGAGAAGGCTGGGTCTTAATCCAGCTGAAAGAACAAACTAGACATTCATTAGCCACATCTCAGTGGGCACTAATGTAACCAGACTCGGAGACTTGACCAGACCAGAAACCCATTACCTGGGACCAGGGCAGTCTGAGAGCCTCACCAGATATGGCTGTCCAGTCTTGAACTTTCCAGCTTCCTGAATAGTGGGTCGAATAAACTTCTTTTCTTTGTAAATTACCCAGCCTCATATTCTGCTATAACAGAAAACAGACTAGTGGTAAGAGTAAATATGAATATGTAGGATGAGTGTGTTGAGTGCATATGACTTATTTTTATTTGGTCAAGAGACACTTCCATATTTTAGTGAAATACTTTATAGTACAGAACAGGTCCTTCTGTAAGAAATGAATATATTTAAATTATTTTTATCTGACTATATGTCACATATACACACACACAGACACATACTAATTTATCCTCCAAGTGTTTGTTGACTAGGAACCTAATTATAATGCTGTTGTAAGTGTGAAGTGGTGACACTCTCTCATCACCCTGTATTAGTAAAAATATGCATTTTCTCAAACTTTCTGGGTCACCATGCCAGCTATTAGGACAGCATCAGTCTGCTGCTATTGATGATGAGGGATGATGTCAAGTAATTTAAAATAAACTTTTCTTCCCCACCCCACATGCACCTCAGCCTCCAACACTTTGGATAGAACTGAAGGAAGCAGGTGTTAGGGGAAGGGAGAGTTTAGCAGCCATCTCTGCAAAGGTAGATATATATATAGCCATCCCATTTTTCACTGTAGGAAAGAACCAGCTAGGGACCAGCAGATGGTGTAATAGTTACATCACTGGACTTTCATGTAGTCGACCACTGTTCAAGTCCTGGACAAAGCAGCTTAAACTCATGCTGGGTGTGTGTGCATGCATGCCCAAAATTCTAAGAGGAGAATGGAGGAGAAGGGATTGTGGCGTGGCCATTCCTCCTGGAGAGGGATTTCTTGTGTTCTGTCTTTCTGTCTCTCCCTGTCTCTCCCTGTCTCTCTGGCGAGTGCATGTGCCTTTATAGCAAAAATCTCTCTTTAAAATAATAAAAAAAAAGAGCAAGCTAGATAAATGTTTATGAATTCATTTGTTTGGAAGGTAACGCATCGTCACAAGAAGGAAAGAGAACATCGTACCCATAGACTCACAGGAGTGCTTACAGTTTCTGTAGAGAGGGCAGTGGAAGTCATACCAAAGACACAGGTAAAGATGGAGTGAACAGAGAAAAGCAGGATGTGAAAAGCAATGGCAGAGGTCAGTCAATTGCCTCTAGTAAAAGGGAAGAGACTACTCTAAGGCTATCTGGAGACATGATCCAGAAAAGGCAATGAAGTACTTCAGGGTACTAGAAGCAGATCCAAAAAAAGACTTTTGTAAGTTGTAATCACTGAAAAATATTGTGAGTTGGTTTGGTACCCTTCGCTATGCAGTTACAAATAAAAACAACACTAATGCATAAACTAAGTAAAATACTGTATTTAGCAAAGTATTTAAAAAGATCATGCCTCACATTTACTGGTTTACCAAGCATACTCTTAGCGTATCTATTGGGTCATCAGCAAGATTAGCGTTAACTGTGAGTTTTATGCCAGGTACCATCCTGACAAAACCCTTGACCTCAAATGCAAGGAGACAGAGTCCATCTAGCTGAATTAAGGTCAAAAGAAGGGGATGTATTCTTACAGAACAATAAAGCAACGCTGGGCCACCTAGAGTGGGGTGAGCTAAGTTTTGTAATACGCCTAGAGAGTGACCATAAAGAAGCTGAAAGAGCAGTGGGTAAGGATCATTCCATTCACAGGTAGAGACATGTGGTGGCCATAGCCAAAGGGAAGACCAAACCTGTCATGAAACGGACTTTAGATCACCTTGCTATAGTCAGGAAACAGGTTGAATAAGTCATCTGTAATCAGAGGTGTCATCTGGTTCCAAATTCTGTGTTTCATGTCTCCATTAGCAACTTTTTTAAAAAAAACTTTTCTAGAGGGTGTGCACTCTTGCTGATGAGAGACCAGAATAGAGAGAGGGAAAGTGAAATAGCACACCCCCATTGGGGGACAGTCACGCCATGATTCCTTCTCCTTCATTTCTCCCTCCTTTCAAAATGTTGGGCATGAATCACACAATCCAGGCGTGTTTCTCAAGCTGCTGTGTCTAGGACTTGAACTGCACAGTTGGCCAGGGGGACCTAGCCACCTTAACCACCAGGCCACCAGCTGGCTCTTCAGCACTACCTTTAATTGCTTTCTTCTGCAGATCTTTGGGAGGCTTGGGAATCAGCAATCATATATGCAAAATGGGATATACACTCAAGAAACAACCATGTTAGTAACCTCAGTGTCATCCTCAGACCTTGAGAGTTCCCAGTAGTTGCTGCCTTGTCCTTAGAGCTTCTGCATGGCACAAATTGAGAGCAGAGAGAACGGTATCCTCTGGTATAATTAATGCAGCAAACACAGAGGCACTGCCTAACCTACCATTCCTCACGCCTACCTATTTGCCATTTTTCTGATGTTGAGTCTTAAAACTATCTCATGTACTGAGTCCCCAGTTTTCTAAACTCCACTCTGTCTCTCTTTCTTGACAACGGTCTGTCTTCTTTTATTTTATTTTTGAGAATTATTTGTTTAAATTTATTTATCATTATTATTATTTTGATTTAATTTGATCAGAAAGAGACAGAGATAGAGAGAGAGCATGCATGTGAGAAAGCAAGCTGGTAGGACTCAAACCACGGTTGGTCAAGTGGGAGTCCACCCCTTAAACACCACGCCTTTTGTCAGCCCCAGTAGTCCACCTTTTCACACAACAGCATCCTGGGTTGAACTCAGGTTTGAAAATCATTGAAGTGGGGCCAGCAGATGGTGAGGTGGTGAGGTAATGAACTCTCACATGGCCAATCACAGTTTGAGCCCTGGATCTGAGTGATGCTTTCTTGCACTCTCTCTCTCTCTCTCTTTGGTGAGCACATGTGCCTTATAGCAAATTTAAAATAATAGTAATAATAAATAAGTATTTTTAAAAACTATTGGAATAAAATAAACACACACACATATTTCAATGCTGGAGGATATACTATTGGAATAAAATAAACACACACACATATGTGCTGGAGGAAACATGTGCGTGCACAAGAGAGATTAAGGAAGAGAGAGAGAAGGCCATCCCAATAAGACCTAGTTGCCTAGCCATTCTTTTTCCTCCATTTCTCCATCTTCAGGATCCTGGGCACACATGCACATGCCCTGTGTGTTTTTCGAGTTGCCAAGGCCAGATTCAAGGTCAGCCATGTGAGATCAGGTTCCCTAAACCTCTAAGCTTTAGAAGTGATCCTACTATTTTTTTCCTTTTTTTTTTTTTGATGGGCTCCGCTAAAAAGCAAGCCACATTGAGCCAACCCCAGCATGATGATTAAGGTGGCTGGATCCAATAGGGCCATCTGCGTGATTTGAGTCCCAGACCCTATAGCTTGAGAAAAATCCAGGCATGTGAGTGTGCATGCCCAAGATCCTGAAAGGAGGGAGAAACGGAGGAAAAGGATTTTCACATTACCATTCCCCAGTAGCAATGGGGTGCTTTTTCACTTTCTCTCTCTCTCTATCTCTCCCCCCCCCACCTTAGCAAGCACATATGCCCTCTGGCAAAATTTTAAAAAATAAAACAAGAAAACCACATCTCTGCATTGGCACAGTTCCACTCCCCAACTACAAAGGATTATTCTGTTCTCAAGAGGTCTGTTTCTTGGAGGTCAAAATTTCAAGGTCGTCCTCATCAGAGGAGAATGTTTTTTAAATAACCTGCATCTGGTACACTGACTAAAGGGAGGATAAACTAACCCAATTCTGGGTAGTAAGGTGGAAAAAATCCAGAATTATTGCCACCTACTGATTATTCATCCTTTAGGAGAAGTTTGTTGTTTCTGTATGGCATCAGACACACAAATAGAACAAGCCCTTCTCTGTCTTTCTGTTGATTCGGTTTGTTTTCCCATGTATGTGTCTGATAGTCTCAAAGGACTTAGAATGAATCCATGCGATGTGACGTGAGCCATATCATATGAGGCCTAAGAGATGGATGGTGAAATGGGCTTGACAAGGGAAGTCTGGACTAGAAACCTAATAAGACATACAACACAGGATAATCTTGAAGTTCAAAAGTGATAGATGGGTCATTCTATGGAAACAAGAAATGGTGAGCTTCATAATATTATATTATCATTTATTTAGGGAATACAGATGATTGAATTATTTACACTCTTCAATTCATAGTGTATTAATATTGATGGTCTGTGCACAGCTTTTCTCTTTTATATTTCATTTCATTCATTCAACAATTATCTACAAAATACATGCCATGTGCCAGGTATTGTTCTAGGAGTAGGGATACAACTTTGAACAAAACAAAGATCTTTGCTCTTACCGAGTTTATATGCTAGTAGGGTCAGACATGCCATCAATGATACAATAAATAAGTAAATTATATAGTATGTTAGAAAATAATATGTGCTATGAAAAACCAGATTTAGTGCTTCCCAATAAGATGCAAACATGATTCTAAAAATCAGAATACTAGAGAACCAGGAAACATACCTTTCAACTGGAACCACAGAATTGACTTCTTAAAACAAAACAAAACAAAACAAAAACCTCACTTCATTCCTAAGCCCTAGGGCAAACATACATGAAAGAGAACAAGTGAGGGCAAAGAGAGAAACTTGGAAAGACATAATCTGCTTCAGCAATTCTCAGAGTCCCAAAATATTTTAACAGGACACTTAAACTTGCCCTTGGATAATCTTAGAGGGAAGCTGTTTAATCATTGACTACAGTTACTGTCTCTTATACCATAACATGATTTTTTTTTTCACTTTAAATGAAAGCCAGACTGCTTTAATCAGACTTTCAGTTAAAAGTCTAGATCACCATGCCAAACATGAAAAGGGCCCATTTCAATTGTTTTTGAATACATGTTGACAAGAATGCAGAAAGGGAAGTTTTATTCCCCTAAACTATATAGTCCATTTAATAAAATGCCCTCCCTGTCCCCCATTAACTGGAAATCAGCCTCCATGCCAGGTTCCTATCTTACCTGTCTCCTCCACAAGCTGTGAGTCCCTTGCAAGCAGGACCTGAGCTTTAATTTTTAAATTCTGAGTCAAATTCATTGCCTCGCCTAAAGTAATTGATTCAAAAATATTTGCAAAACAAATACATTACTATCCTGTAATGCTGCTAGAACTATATTCACTGATGATGGATGATATATTTGAAGGGGTTGATAAGGAGTTGAACTTTCTTGTTTAAATAGCAATATATCGTGACCAGCAGTTAGCGTAATGGCTACGTCGCTGGACTCCCACGTAGTCGACCACAGTTCGCGTCCCGGACCCAGTGGCTTAAAAGTCACCCTGGGCCCGTGTGCGTGCATGCCCAAGATCCCGAGAGGGGAATGGAGGAGAAGGGATTGTGGCATGGCCATCCCCCCTGGGGGGTAATTTCTCGCTTTCTATCTCTGTCTCTCTGGCGAGCGCACACACCCTATAGCTAAAACCTCTCCAAAAAAAAAAAAGCAATATATCGATAACAATTGAGGTGTCCTCCATATCTCAGATCTATTTAAGACCATTTTGAGAGGTGCTTTTCTTTTTCTGGAGTCCATGACTAACTTGTCTTTCCTGCTCGGCTGTAAACAGGAAAGATTTTCATTCTCAACATCTAACTCTGCTTCGTTATGACTCAAGCCTGACGAATACTCTCATTTTCACTGGCATATGTGTTTGTGTGTTAAAGCGGGGTGGAATGAAGTGAAGTGTTGGTATAAAGGGAAGGCGTGAATTTCGTCTGGCTGTTCTCATCTGATATGACTGGGGTGAACTAAGGGTACTTGTCTGTTCATTCACATGTCCTCTGCCTGGATCATATGGCTGGACTTCGGCCTTAGAGTCTATTCAGGATGTTGCGTTGTGTCACCTGGATCCTCACTTCAGGAATTTCCCTAAACTAAAGGGAGCTGCCTTGCTGAAGATTAAAACTCTTCTTTGGGGGAAGCCCATACCCAAGGACTGATCAATGCGGAGGCAAAAGCCCTAACCCCCTGACATCTTTGAATGACCATTCAAGTTTAGAGCTCTCCATGGGACTGAAGGAGACCGCTGTAACAATGGCATCACGCTTTACCTCTCCCTCTGATGAACTATGCTTCCCTTACCTCCTAACAGGTATTGTTCCTAAGAGCACTCCCAGTAAACTTCTTGCATGCGCATCTCCAACTCGGTCTGTTTTTCTGAAAACTTACTTCACAAGAGTGTTACCTACACTGCATGAGTCCTCCTGTGTTTAGAGCTTGCTTCACACCTTAGCCAGCTTGGCTGGTGATCAGAATCTGTGTGTAGACCTTAATTGTCTCCTTTCACAGAGAGCTGGACCTTATTCCCCATATCTTTAGCAGATGGAGCAATAGACTACTTTTTAAATGACACCATCACCTATAGGACTTTTAAAGATTTCGCTTGCCTAGAAACTCCACTGCACCCTATTTGGTAACTGGGCAATCAAGCCTTTTTGGACAATCAAACCCTTTGGACACCAATTTGATCTGTTGACTCCCAGTATGGGAGACAATTAGTATTTTGGATTAACACAGAATATCGCCGAATCTGTAGTAATTACTTGGCTTTTTCAGAGATTTCTCTCTCTTCCCTAATGACTTTATGTACATTCTTCGGTTGAGCTCATAAGAACAGTAAGTCCAACCTTGTCTACTACATTGCACTGGCATGCATTCATATACAATGTGATATTTTGCTATAACTCGGTGTCTGTAATCTCCTTCCCATTGCACATTCTCTAGAAAAGGTCTGGAGAGTTCGAATTCTGTGGTTGTGAAGTACAAATTTTGGACATGCACTTGCCAGAGAGACAGAGTGAGAGAAAGTGGCCATCCCCCAGGGGAGGATGCCACAATCCCTTCTCCTCTGTTCTCATCTCGGGATTTTGGGCATGCATGCACACGTGCCTGGTGAGAATTTTAAACCTCTAGATCTGGGACTTGAACCACAGATGGCCATGTGAGAGTCCAGTGCCTTAACCACTACGCCATTTGCTGGCCCCAGATATCAGAGTTTTTACATATACAAATTGTGCTGGGCAAATAAAACATTATGCTAAAGTCTTTGACTCAATTTCAATTTTAGGGGCTTATGAGAAAGGAACACAAAGATAATATGTATAATAATATCTGCCAACACATTGTTTTATGTTAATAACATTCTGGAAAAAAAAAGAAAATTATGTACATAGTATGGTCCATCAGTAGAAGATTGGATAAACAAATTATGGCATATCTATAAAAGTATGTAGTCACAAAAATGATCCTATAAAAGTACCTTTATTAGTATGGAAATAGGTTTGTATTATAAAGCTGACTTTCAAAAATCAGGTTACTAAACAGTATGAAAAATGTGACCTATTTATATAAAATGTATTTGACATTGCCATACATAGAGATTACTAGAAAGATTGCCAGCATGTTACCAGGGATTAGAGTGTCTTGTATTTCTCACAGTAGCTTAAATTATTTTAAAGAATTATTTTTTTATTAAACTTTTAATTAATTAATTAATTTTCATTTGACCAGAGAGGGACAGAGTGAGAGAGAGAGAGAGAGAGAGAGAGAGAGCAAGCCAGGTGCCAGGTCCAGGACTCAAACCGCGGTCGGCAAAGTGGGAGTCTGGAATTCTTAACCACCATGCCACCTACCAGTACTATGAATTTTTATTTTATATAAACTCCATAAAAATAACATGTTTTGTTTTGTTTTGTTTTTTGAGGGACTTTTTTCCTTTCTTTTTTTTCCCTGTAGGGCGTGTGTGCTTGCCAGAAAGACAGAGAGAGACAGAGAAACAGAATTCAAGAAATCACCATCTGGGGGGATGGCCACCCCACAGTCCCTTCTCCTCCATTCTTCTCTCGGGATCTTGGGTACATATACACATGCGCCGGCATGAGTTTACGTCTCTGGTTCAAGACTTGAACCATGGTCGACTACTTGGGATCCAGCGACATAGCCATTATGCTAACTTCTGGTCCCAAAAAGAACATATTTTTTATTCTGAACTTTTCTTCCTGCCATCCTTCTACCCTCAGGCCATTTTACATTCTCCTACTTCTTTTACACATGCTCTCAAAAAAGAAGGCTCAAGCCCATATATCATAGCAGTATTATACATAATAGCCAAAAGGTTGAAACAATCCAAGCATTCCTAAACATATGAATGAATAAACAAACTGTGGTATATCCACACAATAGTATACTACTCAGCCTTAAAAAAAGAAGGAAATTCTGGGACCAGCAGTTAGCGTAATGGCTATGTTCCTGACTCCCATGTAGTCGACTGGAGTTCAAGTCCCAGACCTAGTGGCTTAAACTCATGCCAGGTGCATGTGCATGCATGCCCAAGATCCCGAGAGGAGAATGGAGAAGAAGGCATTGTGGTGTGGCCATTCCCTCTGGGGGCTGATTTCTCGCTTTCTGTCTTTCTGTCTCTCTCTGCCTTTCTGGAGAGCACATGCACCCTATAGCAAAAATCTCTCAAGGAAAAAAAAAGGAAGGAAGGAAATTCTGACACATGTTGCAGCATGAATGAAAGTCGAAGACATGCTAAAAGAAATAATCCAGGGAACCAGCAGTTAGCGTAATGGCAATGTCACTGGACTCCCATGTGGTCAACCGCGGTTCGCATCTCGGACCCGGTGGGCTAACACTCACGGGCTCATGTGCATGCGTGCCCAAGATCCTGAGAGGAGAATGGAGGAGAAGGGATTGTGGTGTGACTATCCCCCCTGGGGGGTGATTTCTCGCTTTCTGTCTCTCTGTCTGGTGAACACACGCACCCTATAGCAAAAAAAACCTCTCCAAAAAAAGAAAAAGAAATAAGCCAGTCACAACAGGCACAGACTTTCAATTTTACAAATGAAAAGAGATCTGGAAATAGAGAATGGTGATGGTTGCACAACATTGTGAATATACTCAGTGTCCCTGAACTGTGTACTTAAATTTGGTTAAAATGGACCAGCCCTAGTGCAGTGGTTAAATGTCAGAAGATGTCAGATCCTACATGACTGTCCAGGGTTCAAATCCTGGACCTGGTGGCTTGAAAAACATGCTAGGCACATGTGTGTACATGCCCCAAATCCTAATGGCAGGGAGAAATGGAGGAAAAGAGGATCTAAGTATGACTGTGTGGGGTGCGTTCCCTTTCTCTCTTGTGCAATTATTCTAAAGATTTTCAACTACTTTAAAGATTTTCATGATGTTGGTGATGTCAGTGGGGTAACTTTGGGGTAACTCTCACTTATGAGGATACTGAGGAAAAAATAGAACACAATCAGCATCACTCGTGGCAATGAGAGAGGATTCAAATACTGAACCTAAATTAGAGAAATTCACTTGGTTTCAAATGTCAACGCTGGCAGGAAGAACTGACAAAAAAGGAGATGGAATAAACTAAGCCTGGTCCTCTTATGAACAGAGCCCAGCACATCAAATACCAACATCAATTACCCTATTTTTTGCAAAGAATCATCCAAATGACTCCCCTAGGTCTTTATCCCTTCAGTTCCTTCCAAGGCAAAAATCTGTTCTGACCCTCATGAATAATTTGAACCTACTGACCTTGAATGATTCTAGTTTCTCTGAAAGGTTGGTGCTCCTGTTAGCTTGACTGAGAGAGAATGATTATGCAATTTTGCCTTTCTCTGGTGTTCCCAATGTGATAGGCATACCATGCTGGGATTTCATGTGACCTTACAGCAGAGGAGACCAGGATCAGTAGAAGAGTTTTTAGGAGTGAATGTAATCATTTTTATAAAGAGCAATGTCACTTGCTCAGGTTGGTGTTAAAAGGCAATAAGTTTGGAATTTAGAAGTTTTTTGAATTCTAAGTAGGGTTAAGAGCAAACGAAAGAGGAATTTTGTGCTGGGTCAAAATATGTAATCTAGTGTAATAGAAAGAAGATTATGATGATAATAAAATAAAAAAAAAAAAAAAAAGAGACAGAGAGAGAGAAATATCTTAGTATTTTGAAGACTTGAGGTAATTCTTGGTGGTCTATAAACTCAGCTCATGTATTCCACTATGTACCTCAGGCTTTGCTAACAACATCTAAACAGGACCAGATATTTAGGAGCTATCACCAATACACCAGAAAATCCAGGTTTAAAATTGCAATAGCTATATAAGTTACTCACTAAGAAATTACCAAGTGGGCAAAATTTATGAAACAATGATGTAAATCTTCTGGGTTTTTGTTTTAGTCACTTTAATTTTACAAAGTTTTTCATATGCTTCTAATTTTACAAAATTTTGATTCAGTCTCTGCTTCAAATTCCACCACCAACTCACAACTTGTGTAAGAATATGGCAGTTAGTTCAGTCACTACTTTTCTTATTCTCTTTTTTATAAAAATAAAAGGCAGTGCTTGCCTTTTCCAAATCAAAGGGTTCTTCGCCACATCCAGTTGAGGACTGTTTCTCTTATATTTCTCACACATGTGTGTGTGTGTATGTGCACATGTGTATATTTTTTTATCTATACCTTAGCTCACATCTGAAGTGACTTGACCAATTGATCTTAGTAACATATATTGGTTTGGGAAAGTTTTATTCCAACTGATTGCCAACTCTGTCCATTGCTAACTGTTTCTATCAAAACATCTTTTTAGTTTTTAGAGATGTGAATTTCTATTGGCCTAATGATAGCAGTTAGACTCAATTTAATAGATTCCCACATCCCTAGAGAAGATTGCTAAGGCCAGGCACTGTTGGAGAGGTCAGAGGTGAAATTTCCTGTCCTTGCTCCATGCACATCCACAGATACACAAACAGAAACAGCAGCAGAAGGCAGCTGATAGTAATGGCCCTGGGTTCAGTGGGGAGAGATTACAACCATTCCAGGAATCAGAAAAGGGCTAAGGCAGAAAGTGAGCGAGGGCTAAGCAAGGATGGATGCGATTTCAACAACCAGAGAAGGAAAGAAGGGCATTCTGATGGCAGAAAAGTGTAAGTGAAAGAAAGAATGCAGAAACCAGAGTGTGTATAGGAACAGCTAATATTTCAGTGTAGCCAGAATAGAGAATATTTGCGGGTAGTCATTGAGAGAAATGCCAGAGAAGGCAGGAAAGATGGGTTAAATTTGCAGATTACCTATATGTGGTTTCTGGGGATACCGGGAACTTCAAAGTGAAGTAATCCCAGGATGGCAATACTGAAATGTGACAATCAATTGTTTCATACCATGTTCATAAAAAAAGATGAGATAGGGGCCAGCAGATTGTGTGGTGGTTAAAGCACTGGATTTCTACATGGATGATTGCAATTCGAGTCCTGAACCTGGTGGCATGCTTTCTCACTTTCCCTCTCTCTCTCTCTCTGGTCAAATAAAATAATAATAAATAAAATTAAATAAGTAATTCTTTTAAAAGAAATGGATGGGCTAAGAGAAAGGGGATTGGCAACCTAGAGCCAGAAATTAGCAGCTTCCATCCAAACACTTAGCAGAGGGGAGAGCAGTTCCTCAAGCTGGTGCAGGGGGTCTGTTGAGCTGAGACACATGCCTCTGCTGTGGAGACAAAGCCCAGGGCTCCTCAGCCTCTCTGATCATAAAGCCACTGCTCCTGTTCTAACTGCACGCTCACCAACCTTGCTATGCCAGTTTTACAACGTTTATTAGTTGCCTGTAAAATAAAACCCAATCTCTATAGCAAGACAGAGAGGTCATGCACACAGATCCAAAGTTTGCTTGTCCATTTCTACAGCCCTGTAATCTCTGCCCAAGTAAGCCACAATAGAGATGTGGGAGGCTAAATCTTAGGGTTCACCTGGGTTCTGGGTTTCGGGCTGAGGTATTGCAGTTGAGATGGGGTTGATTTGAGAGCTACAGAGCAAAGAGCCAAGGGATGGACAAAGACAGAGCAAGAAGTCAAGTTAGAATCTAACCTAGCCAACATCTCCACTCACAGGGTTATGCGGAGAGACAGAAGCCAAACATGGGAATGAAGTTACCCAGGCAGACAAGCTTATTTGACATTGTATGTAGGAGGCAGAGCCTGGATAAATTCCAAGGATCTGGAGCACTGTCTCAGCGATTTCTTTACATAGGCTATCTACATATCAACACATTATATAGGGATATTATGAGGCAACAATGAATTAATATCTGTGACATCACCTACAGACGGGGAGGAAATTACTAATGGAAAACAATGTCCTTCCAAAACTCTTTTTAAAAATGTTTAAATTAATTATTTCTTCAGAGATTGAAAGAGGCAGATCAACAGGGTCTTCTTGCCACGATTCACCCCAAGCTTTAGCCAGACTCAGATCACGAGCATATACATTCAACACACCCAGCATGTTTGAGGAGGTCCCTGCATATGAAAATGGAACTTTTCCATGTGAATCAACTTTGTAGAGCATTGCATTAACTGTGCCACTGTCCAACCCCCTTCTAAGAAACTCCACACTGTTGTTTTTATCTCCCTATCATGCACATCTTCTCCTCCACCTGCTTCTTGAGCATCTATTTAACACTTTCAAACCAGGTAGCTTTGCGTGATTCTCCCAGGCAGAAAGAGAGATTTCCTTCCTTGAGTTCACAAAGTACTTCGTACACAATCTTATTGCCAAAGAGACCATCTTTTCCAGACTAGAGAGTGGGGCACATAGTGTGACAAGTATGGGAGACAGAGTATTTGAAATGAATGCTGTTTGGGAAAATCAGGTTCACGAATTTACCGTGTTTATAGCATCCATGCCAGTACATGGTATCCTGGTTATGTATCTTTCCTGACTCAGGTCTGGGCTTCTGAAGAACAGGAACTGTATCTCATTCACCTTTGTAACTGCTCCCGCATTAATACGTGCTTGACAGATGATAGATTCTCGGTTTGTTGACTAGTATTTCTGGGACAAACCATCCACTAATTTTTTTTTTTAAAGAAATAGCAACATAAACATGTTATTTCATTTCCTACTTTGTTTAATACTATGCCTGCCCACAAAATAAAACTCTTCTTTTTAAATAAAAGTAATGATTCTTTCAAAATCTGTTTTATCGGAAGTATTTTAAGCAGATGTTTTTCTTCATTCATCAAGGATTTAATATTCTCCCATTATTTTATTTCTTACTTAGCAGGGATCAAAGTATACAGACAAGCATACACTTGTGTCAGTCTTTGCCTTAAAAAAGTATCACCTTCAGCTGATCAGCAAAGTTTTCTTCCAAGAGGCAGAGCTGGGCCAGCCCATGGCCTGGTGGTTAAGCAGCTGGATCCCACATGGCCGATGGCAAGGTTGAGTCCTGGACCTGGTGGCTTGAAAAATATGCCAGTTGTGTGTGCACACATGCCCCAAATTCCAAAAGGATGGAGAAATAGAGAAGGGATTACGGTATTGCCATTCCCCATGAGGGCGGGCCTTCTCACTTCCCCTCTCCCTCCCTCTCTCTTTCTCTCTCTGTCTCTCTCCTGTGAGCACATATGTCCTCTGGCAAATTAAAAAAAAAGAAAGAAGAAGTAGAGTTAAGATGGGAGAAGAAACTAAGATGAATTGGCCAAGTCACTTTAGGGGTAAACTACGGGCATAGATCTAGAAATGGATCTCTGTGTGAACTGCAAATTATAAGAGAGAGAAAAAAACAAACAGTAGGAGCTGACAGCAGGATGAGGGTGAGAAGCAGGATCCAGTTATATTAGAGGATCTGGCCAAAGGAAAGGGTTTAGAAATGATTGTCCTGGACCCAACTATGGGTTGAATAACCCCTTCTTCAGGTTGTTGAATATGCGGCAAAGGAGAGGGGTATGTTGTCTTAAGAAGGAGCTTTACAGGGCTGGACCATCCTCCCAGGGAACCTGGAATGATCTCTGGGTTTCTCCTTCCCCTTGTAAAACCTGCATGATACATCTCTCAGGGCATCAGTAATTATTGTTCTCTGTCTGCATAGTCGGAGGCCAGTTTGGGCTACTTGGCTACTTTCCCTTTTTTTTTTTTTTTTTTTTTTTTTGCCATAGGGAGCATGTACTTACTGGAGAGAGACAGAGAGAGACAGTGAGAGGGAAAGTGAGAAATCACTGCCTCCTCCCCGCCCCCCGCCAGGTGGATGGTCATGCTACAATCCCTTCTCCTCATCCTCCTAGGCTTTTAGGCACGTAATCACACACACTCACCACGATTTGTAAGCCTCCTGGTCTGGGACTTGAACCACGGTTGGCCATGTGGGAATTCAGGGTTGTAATCACTATGTCACATGCTGGTCCCTACTTTCATCTTAATGCTTCTTTAATAGCATCAGGAATCAAGTCCTGGGATACGCTGTATTAGTTAGAATGCCAATTCAGCAGCTGGAAGGAAGGACAGTAACAGTGGCTAATATAAGACAGGTTTATTTCTCTCTGGAACAAAGTGAACAGTCCAGTATGGACATGGAGGTTCCATGATGGCAGGAACTCAGCGACTTCTACCCTGTGCCCTTCTCCTCAACACACAGCTTCTCTCTCATGCCCAAGGTGGTTGCCCTAGCTCTCTGCAGGTATTCATATTCTACCCGCAGGAAAATGAGAAGGAAAGGGGCAGTGGATGAGCCTTTCCCTTTACGAATAAAACCTTGAAGCTGCACAGGGCAGTGTGACTTCTGCTGACATTCCGTTGGTCAGAATTCAGTTACATTCTCTCCGCCCACTCTCAAGAGAAGTTGCTGCAGCCCCATAGCCTAGCGGTTAAGGGAGCCAGATTCACACAGTGGCTTGTATCCCAGCCCCAGCAGCCTGAAAAACATGCCCACAACATGCCCCAAAATCTGACAGGATGGAAAAATGAAGAAGGGATTGCAATGTGACTGTGCCCTACAGGGAACACATTCTTGCTTTTCCTTTTCTCTTACTCTTTGTCCTGTCCAGTAAGCAGAAGTGCCATCTAGAAAAAGTTAAACCCCCACCCAAACAAAACAAAATTAAACAAAACCACAATGAGACACTACTTTGGACCCATCAGAATAGCTATCATTAAAAATAATAATAGCAAATTTTGATGAAAATGCTGGCGGGAATGTTGTCTTAGCCTATTGCTATTTTGCTAAACAGATATCTTAAAATGACTAATTTGTGGGGGAAAAAAGAAAGAGAAAAAGGACGGTTGTTTAGTGAGCTCATAATTTGGTGACTGGAAAGTGAGAGCTGGGGCTGAGAGCTGGCGAGGCTCTGCTTCTATATTGCAACATCACTAATAGAATCAGAGAGGGGGCAGGTGCGTGCAAAGAGAGAAAACAGCATTGGCCACTTGCTCTGTTTGTCCTGCTCATACTCCTGGTTGGATGACGCCCTTCCACTAGGCCCCGTCTCTTAAAGGTCTCCTCATCTCCTAAAGACATAATGCGGGGGAACAAGCTTCCAGAACACGAATCTGTGGGGGACAAACCGCTATACGAATCACAGCAAAGGCAAAATGGTGCAGCCACCATGGAAAACAGCCTGGCAGTTCTTCAAAAGTTAAACATAGAATAACCATATGATCCAGCAATTACGTTTCTAGGTATTTCCCCAAAAGGATCAAAAGCAGGAACTTAAAAATATAGTTGTATCCCAATATTCCTAGCAGCACGACTCACAAAAACCAAAATGTGGAACAATCCAAGCATTAATCAACAGAGGGATGATAAAGAAAATACAATATACACATACAATGGAATATTATCCTTAGAAGGGTGTGACATTTTGATACATGCTATAACATGGATGAGCCTTGAAGATTTTATGTTATGATTATGTTTATGAAAAATAAGTCAGACACACAAGGGCTATATTTTGTGATTCCACATATATGAGGGAACTAGAATAGGAAAATTTACAGAGACAGAAAATAGAAGAGTGGTTACCAAGGACTGTAGGCAGGAGAGAGTGAGGAGTTAGTGTATAATAGGACAGAGTTTCTATTTGGGATGATGAGACTATTCTGGAAGTGGATGGTGATGGTTGCACAGCAATGTGAATGCCATCGAATCATAGACTTAAACCGATTAAAATGGTAAATAGTAAATTTCATGTCATGTATCTTTTATCACAAGGAAAAAAATACAAGAAAAGAAAGTGAGTACGTGCCTTCAAATTTCTAAAAGCAAATAATTGTCAAAACAATGTTTTAATATCAAATCAAATGATCAGTTAGGGAAGAATATAGAATAAAGACATCTCAAGATTGTAAAAATATATGACCCATTAATCCTTTTCTGGGAAGTTTTTGAAAGGTGTCTTAGCATAGAGTCAACTCCAGTCCTTTTTTTAAAAATAAAAAGAATCAACAAAGACAACCAGTTTAATCTCAAAATCATTTTTAAAAACTTATTTTATTTATTATGTTATTATTATTTTTTAGTTTGACCATACAAAGAGAGAAAAAGTGAGAAAGCAAGCTGCCAGGTCTCGGATTCGAACCAGAGTTGGCCATATGGAAGTCCAGCACCTTAACCACCACACCACCTGCTGGCCCCCTCAAAATCATTTTTAACTCAGAGTTCTATACACAACACATCATTAGTCAAGTGTGAAGGCACAATGAAATATTTTCTTTCTTCTTCTTTTTTTATTTGCCAAAAGGCATATGCTTTTGCCAGAGAGGAAGGAGAGGAGTAAAAGCACTCCCCAGTTGGACCTGATCACACTGCAAATTGCTTCTCCTCTCTTTCTCCATTTCTGGGGACACACACTCTATGCCCAGTATGTTTTCAAGCCACTAGGGCCGGGATTTGAACTGCAGTTGGCCATGTGTGATCCAGTTCCCTTAACCACCAGACCATGAGCAATCCAAAATACAGTGTTTTCAAAGGTTCAAAATTTTATGTCTTCTTAGAAATTACTTGATGATACATTCAGGAAATAAGAGGTCAGCCAAGAAAGGTAAGGCATAGAATCCAGAAGATTCCACTTAGAAAAGTAAAGAGAAAGATTGTTGGGGCCAGCAGGTGGCATGGTGGTTAAGGAGCTGGACTCTCCCAAGTGGCTGACTGTGGTTTGAGTCCCAGAACTGGCAGCTTGTTTTATAACTTTCCCTCTCTTCTTCTGTCTCTCTCTGATATGCACACATGTCCCATGGCAAATTATAAAAATAATAATAATAAATAAATAAATACTTCTTTTTTAAAAAAGAGGAAGATTCTCAGCTATCAGCTGGGGAACTCATTTAAATGGGACGAAAAACTCCCAAAGAAGGCTGGTCCCTGGAAAACATACTACAGAGTAGATAAAATGAGTTAAAATTGGGAAAACTTGAAGTTATAAAAATTATGAGAAAAGGGAATAAAAAATGAGTAACCTCAGGAAAAACAAAAAGCTATCCAAGAAATACATAGATCAAATATTAAGCAAACGAACATATCTTGAGATTAAAAAGAATATCCATTTGACCTCAAAGCTAAGAACATTTTATTTTATTTAGCCCGCGAATCTTTCTACCAGAAAGAAGGTAATCCCAGCCCTCAGCATAGGCATAGACGAATCAAACTAATGTAAAGCATGTATTGATTTTAACCTTTTAGAGTCAACTATGGACTCAGCAGAGAAGACTTGTCATGACAGAAGCAAATGTAAATGTTAACAATTCCGACACAGTGTAAAAGTAGAGTTGCCCAGAATGTAGGATGAATGAGAGAGAAAAAACAATAACAACAGAAAAATAACAATGAAGAAAATATTTTCATTTTATAAAATGAAGACTCGAGTGATCCTATGCAAAGTTGACATGGCAAAAAGTAGAAATTTTAGTATATTCAAGATTAAAGTTTCAAGGTAACCAACAGAAAAACTACAAGTAAAACAATCAAATATGGAGAGGAAGATGAGGGAGAAAATAGAATAATGAACAGTGTTTACAATGAGGAGTTAACAGATGTAGATGGATCAAGAAATAGGAGGATACGCATATTCTTTCGATGTTTGGATAAACCCAAAGAACTAAAGGCAAAATCAGGAAAAAGAGTTTGCTACTGGAAAGTGGGATTAGGGCTGTGGAAGAGTAGAAAGTGGAACTATTGCTTTTCACCAGAAGCTCTTTTGTTCGTTTTCAGATGTAAAAGAATTGTCTTGGTACAAAAATGATGGCTCATCTGAAAGATTTGCCCCACTCGTGGAGGATGTCTCTGGTTGTGGATGCTTGCCAAGAAATCTGAGACCTTAAGCATTCCAAATTAACTCGACTGTCAGACGCAATGGTGAACCCCTGCCCTTTGCAAAGGGGTGTGGAATACCAACAAAAGGCCGAAGGTGTAGGATCTAAAACAAAACACTGACCCCTCCATCTCAAGAATCAGATTTTATTTCATTCAAACCAATCCACACCCTTGCTTTTGCTTTGAGTGAGGTTCTGGCTCTATTCCTCTCAGTTTCCTGTCTTTAAAAACAGCTTCTCCAGGGACCAGCAGTTAGCGTAATGGCTATGTCGCTAAACGCCCATGTAGCCGGTTCGAGTCCCAGACCCGGTGGCGTGTGTGTGCATGCCCAAGATCCTGGGAGAAGAAGGGATTGCGGCATGGCCATCCCCCCTGGGAGGTGATTTCTTGCTTTCTATCTCTCTGTCTCTTTCTGTCCTTCTGATGAGCACATGTGCCCCATAGTGAAAACCTCTCAAAAAAAAAAAAATGGCTTCTCCATGCATTTGACCCTGACTAATTTTCTTGGAATGAAGTTCCCCGAATTGCGTGGGTCCGTGAACTTGGTATCCTAGTATTAAGCGATATTTAACCTTCCTCATCCTCAACAAACAAATATCAACACCTTCTTCAGTACTATAGTTTCACTTCTTTCGTACACTCTAAAAGAAAATGCCGAACAATGTTTAGATTTTCTTTGTAGGGTATATATGATTTCCCATAAAGCTCTTCCTCATTCTCTCACTTGGCAGCTGGGTCATTTAGTTATGAAACTGCCCTGCACTTTTTTCGGGTCCCTGCCCGCCTTTCTCATGCTGTTGTCTGCATGTGCCAGTGTACTCCCTTTCACCTTGCGGTCTCCTCTTGTATTTTAAGATGTAGCCTGAGTCCAGCTCTAATTCCATTTTCCCATAGGAAGATCTTCTTTCTGCTTAATTATCCTTTTCCTGCTTCCCCCAGCATGAATCTCCTTTCTCTTTTTCCCGCTGGTTGTTCCATTGCTGGGCTCTCTCTCTGTCTGCTTCTTAAGCATAGACCCAACAAAAAGATGTAAATAGCATTCAGACAACTAGAAGAGACGTCAAAAGAAAAGACATGATTAATTGCCAAATCTATAGACAATAATTGCTGTTGGAGGTCAGAGGAGACCCAGTGCAAGCATGCTAATCAACCATTTATTTTTCCTCACCAGCAGCTCTCTCACTTGGCTGTTGTATGTTTAATCATTGCAGAGGCCCTCCAAGAGTAGTCCCTCCACCAGCAGAAGCAGCATCTCTCGATGGAATTTGTTAGAAATAGTGGGGACCGGGAACCAGCAGCTAGCATAATGACTATGTCGCTGGACTCCCATGTAGTCAACCATGGTTTGCGTCCCGGACCCGGTGGCTTAAAACTCACGCCGAGAGGGTGTGTGTGTGTGCCCAAGATCCCGAGAGGAGAATGGAGGAGAAGGGGTTGCGGCGTGACCATCCCCCCTGGGGGGTGATTTCTCGCTTTCTGTCTCTATGTCTCTCTCTGTCTGGCTGGCGAGCGCACACACCCTATAGCAAAAAACCCTCCAAAAAAAAAAAAAAGAAATACTGGGGACCCACCCCAGACTTGCTGAATGAGAAGTTCTAAAAGTAAGACCCATTGTGTGTGTGTGTGTTATAAATAATTATTTTATGTAACTTTATTTATTTATTTAAATTTGACCAAAGAGTGACAGAGAGAGAGAGAGAGAAAGAGAGGGAGAGAGATAAAGGAAAATTGAGAAGCAAGTCACCAGGTCCGGAACTCAAACCACAGTCGGCCATGTGAGAGTTTGGCACCCTTAACAATCACACCATCTGCTGGCCCCAGTCCACTGTGTTTTAACAAATTCCCCAGGTTACACTGCTAAACGTTTAGGTTTGTAAACCACCATCTAAATATGGAAACTCCAATCCAAACTTATGGCGAACAGTGGTTTGAGTTAAAAAAACTTGCAGTGATTTCTATGAGCTAACATAGGCAATAGATTATTTAATGTCTCACAGCTTATGGATCTGTTTCTCATATCCACCACAAGCTAATCTTGCCTGCTCAAAACCTACCACTTCCGGGACCAGCAGTTAGCATAATGGCTATGTCACTCGACTCCCCAGTAGCTGACCGGAGTACA
>NW_006159456.1:2066396-2074376 GCF_000334495.1 Tupaia belangeri chinensis | reverse complement strand
GCCGGACCCAGTGGCTTAAACTCATGCTGGGCGCGTGTGCGTGCGTGCCCAAGATCCCGAGAGGAGAATGGAGGAGAAGGGATTGTGGCGTGGCCATCCCCCCTGGGGGGTGATTTCTCACTTTCTATCTCTCTGTCTCTCTGGTGAGTGCACACACCCTATAGCAAAAAACCTCTCCAAAAACAACAACAACAAAAAAAAAAACTACCATTTCCTACAGCCCTAAAGGAACAGCAGGTCTTCACGGACCAGCTGGTGGCATGGTGGTTAAGACGGCTGGCTCCCACATAGCCAAATACAGTTCGAGTCCTGGACTCAGTGGCTAGCTTAAAAAACATGCCAGGCAAGTGCCAAAAAACCTGAAAGGAGAATGGCAAAGAGATTTCAACATGACTATCTTCCATGGGGCTTTCTCACTTTCTCTGTCTCTCTCTGAAAGCTCTGAAACCCTAAAGTAGACACCAGCTATTCTGTTAAATACCTTATGCTGTTAGTAAGTTTCTTATTAAAAATTGAACAAGTTAGTTCTTCTTTCTCTTACTACTTTCTACAGGGAATTCCTTTCTTGTAACTCTAAATATTTAAAGACAAAATAAGGCAACTATTTCAGATCTTTAAAGACAGTAAGGGCCTGCAGGTGGCATGATGGTTAAGGTGCTGGACTCCCACATGGCTGACTGTGGTTCAAGTCCTGGACCTGGTGGCTTGCTTTCTCACTTTCTCTCTCAATCTCTCTCTCGTTCTCTCTGGTGAGTGCATGTGCCCTATAGAAAAATTAAAATAATAATAACAAACAAAATTAAATAAATAATTCTTTAAAAAAGAAAATGAAGACAGTAAACATCAGGTAGGCTTTGATTCCACTTCTTCCAGACACTTCGCAAGATTTCATTCTTCATGGAAAATGCTAAGAGGAGCAAGCCATTAGAGGCAGCTTGGCTCACCGAGCAGAGCGTGTAGATTTGCACTTAATCCTTATGACACTGCTATCGGATGGTTAGTAAGCCTTCACCATTCAGAGGGAAAAACAGATTCAGAATGGTGGCCTAGTTACCCTCAGGGTCATATAGCTCGGAAATGGCAGATTGAGGATCAACTGGATTCTGAAGCTGACGGTCTCAACTGACAAATCAAGAGTGTATCAGCCACTTAGTATCCCGTTGCTCTGGGGTTCTTCCCCTTTCTGACGTATCTATAGCATCTTGGTCTCTCTCTTCAAAGAGCTGTTAGGCAAACCAAGAGCAAAGCATACACCGCTCTCTAGTTGTGGCTTGCCCCATCCCCACACTAACTCCGATTAACAATGAATACTTGAAGAATGAGTATATGGAGGATGATGGACCTGTTCCTCCTCTCCTACCCTCCGGCTATTCCATGGGATTAGAGAAGGGTCACTGGGGGACATCTGTGCTTCGAAAGGTAGTTGCTGAGTAGCATGAATCTGGTGGAACACATAGTCTTCTACCATCTTACTCTATTACAGGATCAGATTCTCTGTCTTCCCAAGGCTGAATTCCTAAATTTTCTTCGTGTAGGTTCCCAAGGGAAGAAAGTAGCATGCATTTATTTCTTCTGATTACAGCTCACTTTTGTTCCCTAATTCCTTGATTCTGTCCTAAATTCATATACACCTTCATAAACATCCTTCCAGCTAAGCATGTAACTGCTGTAGGGAATAAACAATTTTAGATACATGCTGGATTCAGTGACTGGTTTATAGAAATATATTAGAGGGGCCAGGAGACGGTGCAGCAGTTATGTTACTGGACTCCTACATGGCAACAGTGGTTCAAGTCCAGGACCTCATGGATTGAAAATTATGCAGGGTACATGTGCATGCATGCCCAAGATCCTGGGAGGAGAATGAAGAAGGGATTACAGCATGGCCAACCCCCAGCAAGCACACATACCCTAAGGCAAAAACCTCTAAAAATATATAGAGAAAAATGTATTAGAGTTATTCAGAGAAACAGTATCAAGATGTGTGTGTGTGTGTGTGTGTGTGTGTGTTTTTACACATGGATCTTCAAAAAATTTATGGAAAATAGTATAAAAAAAACTATGCATGGATTTCAATTTTGGAGCCAAAATAAATTCGTAATTTAATTTTGTCTTCCATTAACAATTGGAACTCCTCTCATTTATATCTATGTGGCAGAGGTGGTGGTTGGCAAGCTGGAGTTCTAGTTCCAGTCCAAAGGCATACTGCTCTTGAACCAGAAAGAGCTGATGTTGCAGATAAAGTCTGCTAAAGAATTCTCTTTTGCTCAGGAGAAGCCATTCTTTTTGCTATATTCAGACCTTCAACTGACTGAATGAGGCCCCCTCCTATTTAGAGCAATCCAATTTACCCAAAATTTATTGATTAAAGTGTTAATATCATCCAAAGCACCCTCACAGAAACACCCAGAATAACGTTTGACCAAATATCTAGGTACCCCATGGCCCAGCTAAATTGACATGTAAAATTAGGCATCACAGGAACATCCAAGATCAGGTTAGAATAAAAAAGCAAATCTAGATACCATCAGATGGTGTAGTAGTTACATCGCTGGACTCCCGTATAGTCAACCACTGCTCAAGTCCCAAACCTGGCGGCAGCTTAAACCTCACTCTGGGTATGTGTGCATGTGTGCCCAAAATCCTAGGAGGAGAATGGAAGAGAAGAGATTGCGGCATGGCCATCGTTCCTGGTGGGGGGGTGGGGAGGGTTGGGGGGGTTAGGGGTGGTGATTTCTTGCTTTCTCTCTCTCTCTATCTCTCTGGTGAGCACACAAGCCCACATGCCCTATAGCAAAAATCTCTCTAAAACAAAACAAAACAAAAAAAAAGGGGGGGGGAGCAAATCTAACAAGTAGCATCAATAGATGTCTTTTCTTGAAGATCTGTGTTTGTCTTATTGATTTTTTTTCCTGATTATCTTCTAGGATCTAGAGTGCATAACAAATGTGAAATAAATATTGGTTGAATTAGTGAATATAAAAGGAATAAAGTATTTTCAGCATTGAACATAGAGAGCTGTGAAGTGTTTCTAATACTTCTCCTTTACTGAATCAGACTTTGTTTAAAGAACACTCTGTCCCTGAAAGCCACTCATACCTCCCTAAACTCTAGAGAGACCTAGCGGAATGGATGGAAAAGTTCAAATGGTTGGTTCCAGGTTGCCTTTGGAAAATGAAACCAAGAACTCTTTTTAGAATTTTTCCATAGAGAGAGGGAAAGTGAGAAGTCACACCCCCCACCCCCGTCAGGAACCCCCCCAGGGAGGATGGCCATACTGCAGTCCCTTCTCTTCCATTCTCAGGATTCGAGGCATGCATGCACACACACCCAGATTGTTTTTCAAGGCACTGGGTCAGGGACTCCAAACTCAGAATCAGCTATGGGGGACCTAGCATTTTGACCTCCATGCCACCAGGTGGCCCCACAAGAAACTTTTTTACCATTCTATTCCTTCATGGCACTAATCAAATGCCATGATCCACAGTGGGGTTTTATGCAGTGATTCAGAGAAGATAGTTGAGCACACCACGCCATACACAGCAGTGCATGGTTGGCCTATTAGAGAACTCTGTGAGCATTGGAGAGGTATTGGTTGATTGATAGGTTTAATAGTTCCTCCTCTTGGGTCAAACTACTATAGTATTTGATAATTAATGAGCCTCCAAATCATGGGAAGCTGATTCTTAGAGCTCTATTACTTAAAGCAATTAATCTCAAAAACCGATGCGTAAGGGAAACCTGTTTAACACTGCAGACTTTGGGGAACCATTAGCAGAGATTCAGTAAACGTGGAATGAATCTTTGATTTTTACCAGGTAGTCCAATAGATAGTGAGATAGATGGTGTAGGTCACACACACACACACACACACACACACACACACACACACCTGATTTACATAAAGAAGAACATTAGCTCATTACTTTTTTTTTCCTTCTTTTTAGAGAGGTTTTTACTATAGGGTGCATGTGGTCACCAGAGAAACAGAGAAAGACAAAGAGACAGAAAGTGAGAAATCTCACACACACACACACACACACACACACACCCAGAGGGGATGGCCACACCGGAATCCCTTTTCCTTCATTCTCCTCTCTGGATTTTGGGCACCCATGCACACGCGCCTGGCAGCTCACTCCTTTACTTTACAAATCAACTTAATTCACAAAAGAATACTCAAATGTCCTGGGGAACTTGATACTACCTGGTACTTAACACAAATATTATCATTCATTGCAATAGATGTTACCGTTTTAGAAGCACTACTATTTATATCTCACCTTTTTTGAGGTAAATAGAAAAATGTAAGTACCCCCATTGAACTAATAAGGGATGAATTTAGAGAGTAAGGTGGTACTAGCCTGAAAGGTGGCCGAATGATGACCAAATTATTTTTGTAGGGTCCTCAGAGTGAGTCAAACTCTGGCACTTCTTTGTAGGTTCATCAGGTTTACCCCATAGGTACTATTAGTTCTTAGATCTTTCAAAAGGACCCTGAGGCACACAATTCTTTCTTGGAAAATTAATCAGGTCTGCTCCTCTCCCACTCCAGTCTGAATCCTGATTCTGCACTTGCCTGTTTCTAAGCTTCTATTGGTTTCAATCCCAGTTGTTCTCACCATAACTGCTTATGATTATTCTTTAAGCCTTTGGAATTTCCTGGGTCTGTGTGCCATGACGAATACCCTAGTCTTGCTTCTCCAACTCCATAAGACACTTTAGTTTGTTACTATAAGAATCCAGGACAGCTCCTCCAAACTTTCCTCCAGAATTTGGCTTCACTCCTAGTTTGAAGGCTACCTCTGTCCAACCCAGATGGCAGATGGTACTCTCTAAAAAAAAGTTAAAATTCTCCCAACAAGAAATAGCAATTTTTATCAGTAGAGACACAGCTGTCTCATCTTTTGCTCTCATGCATAGAGGATCTAAGTGCCAATTTGCCTGGGAAAGTTCTGTTTTATGTCTGGTTTCCCAGTATAATTATTAATAGCTCCCGCTTTCACCCTTAAGAAGTATCTCAGATTAGGCAATAAATTAGATGACCAACCTACTCATTTGACATGTCTCCCCAGGAACTTGGCTTATATATTTTAGAATAACTGTTAGCATTTGGTGCATTTTAACATTGGTTAGGCAGCAGAATTACACAGGGAGCTCATTAAAAATAGACTTAAAGACCCTCTCCCCTACACACACACACACACACACACAATATAAATATATATATGTGTGTGCGTGTATATACATATATATATAGCTTTTTTTTTTTTTGGAGAGGTTTTATTTATTTATTTATTTATTTTTTGCTATAGGGTGCATGTGCTTGCCAGACAGTGAGAGAGAGAGAGACAGAGAGACAGAAAATGAGAAATCACCCCCCAGGGGGGATGGCCATACCGCAATCCCTTCTCCTCCATTCTCTTCTCAGGATCTTGGGCACGCACATACACACGCCCAGTGTGAGTTTAAGCCACCGGGTCCAGGACTCGAACCGCAGTCGACTACGTGGGAGTCCAGTGACATAGCCATTACACTAACTGCTGGTCCCCTATATAGCATTTTATGAAGTAGAACTGAAGAATTTTTTAAGAAAGAACTATTTTATTTATTTATTTATTTGTTTGTTTCTTTATTGTTTAATTTGACCAGTGAGGGACAGAGTGAGAGAGAGGAGAAGAAAGTGAAAAAGCAAGCCACCAGGTGTGGGACTTGAACCGTGGTTGGCCATGTGGGAGTCCAGAGCCCCTAACCATCATGCCACCTGCCATCCCCAAGAATCTGAATTTTAAGAAAGTTCCCAGGTGATTCTGATCATGGTCTATAGATTCAAGTTTGGGGCCTATTCTTTAATTATATTTCTTCTCTGTCCTTTGTTCTCCATGATTCTTTCTCTCTTCTTTTTCCTCCTCTCTCTTTTCCCTTAATGGTGGCCACTTTAAGTAATATGAAACAACATGAAGGAAGAAAACACCCTGATATGATTTTTGTCAAAGTTCACTTTGTTCAATTGGAGACTGTTATCAGATCATTGTCACTCAGGACTGTTTGAAATACTGCCTCTGAGGATCAAGACGCAATCAGTTTTGGAGAGACATCATCAAGATGCTTGATTAGAAGTACGTACACCTTTCTCCTCCACAAAGGAGGAACAACACACATAAATGCACTTTAAGTGGAATGTATAAGAAGAAACACTGGAATCCACCAAGGAAATGACTAAAGCCATATGAAACAGGGAGGCTCAAGACTACAGTATAGAGAGGTAAAACACCTGGCCAAGAGCACAAAGCTAAGAGAGACTCCGTATTGCCAAGGAAGGATAAAGCAAGAGATCCCTAATGGCTCTCATCACCACCATGGAGGACTGTAGCTTTAACCCAGAATTTCTTTTTTTTTTTCTTTTTTTTCTTTTTTTTGGAGAGATTTTCGCTAAAGGGCATGTGTGCTTGCCAGAAAGACAGAGAGAGACAGAGAGACAGAAAGCCAGAAATCACCCCCCAGGGGGGATGACCACTCCACAATCCCTTCTCCTCCATTCTCCTCTTGGGATCTTGGGCACACACGCACATGAGTTTAAGCCACTGGGTCCAGGACTCGAACTGCAGTCAACTACATGGGAGTCCAGTGACATAGTTGTTATGCTAACTGCTGGTCCCTAACCCAGAATTTCTTAAATTCCAAGTGGTTGTATAACTACAGGAATGAAACTTGCACAGGATAATCTCCAACCCCTGGAACCCAATTGCTATACCACAGAACCATTCTGAGAATAGAGCTAATGCTAGAATAAATCCTGCCCTGAGGGCCAATAGCCCCCACATCTCCATTATACTGAGATCCCACCACACCCACACAGTGGGTTACAGCTGAAGCCCCGGCAGATTGAGCAGTAGGGCCATGACCCTGGCATCTGAGCCCATATACTCCTATACAATCTACAGATGGCCCAGTACAGAGGTAAAATCATACCCAGAAGCAGGTGAACTAAAGCACATGCACCCCAGGGACTATGAGCCAGCACTCCCAGCCTCCTACTAGCACAGGTAACCACTCCCCCTCCATCACCAGGCCAGAATCACTAAATACTGCAGGCCAGCATCCTTGACTTCGAAAGCTACTGGCCATCTTGGTGACCCCGCCTCCAGCAAAGACTCTGACCAACACAAACACTTGTAATCTAAACCACTGAGACACTCTCAGATACCACTGGTGTCTATCACAGTCAAAGAAATCACATGAAAACTACACTACTACTCAGAACCAAAAGGAAAACACCCTACCTAACCAATATTATAGGATACACCTTTAGAAAAAGTCTTTTCCTAAAAAAGATTCCATAAAATCAGAAAAGATAACCATCTCTCCAGATGTACAACTATCATCATAGGGACATAAGAAATACAACACCTCCAAAGGAACACAATAATATCTGTAATAGATCCTAAGGAAAAGAAGATATTTGAGATGCCTGAAAAGAAATTCATAGTAACAGGTGGCTCTGTTACACAATGGATAGCGCATTAGACTTCTAGGGATGAAAGAAATTCATAATAACAACCTTGAGGCAACCTCATGAGAGGTGAGGTAAGGATGCCAAGAATGGGGAATTCATCCTTGTTGGTGGGATTATAAATGAGTACAAGCACTATGGAAAGCAGCATGGAGGTTATCAAAGAACTAAAAATAAAACTACAATATGTCCCAGCAATCCCCCTATTGGTACCTATCCAAAAGAAAGAAAGTAGCATGTTGAAGAGTTCTCTGTACCCCAACGCTTCTTACAGCACTATTTACAACAGCCAATATGTGGAATGAACCTGAGTATTCATATACAGATTAATGAATAAGGAAATGTGATATATATAAACAATGGGACACCACTCAGCCATAAAAAGGGTGAAATCTTGTCATCATGGCAACATGGTTAAGTCTGGAGAATGTCCTGTTAAGTGAAATAAGCCAGGCACAGAAAGAGAA
>NW_006159456.1:2063861-2066377 GCF_000334495.1 Tupaia belangeri chinensis | reverse complement strand
GAAGTTACAAAAGTTGTCCTCATCTAAGTAGAGAGCAGAACAGTGGTTACTAGAAGTTGGAATGAATTGAGAGGTAAGGAAAGATTGGGAGCATTTAGTTAAGGGATCCAAAATTATAGCAAGATGGGAATAAGTTCTAGAATTCAAAAACAGTGACGAAATCGCTTGTATATTATTTAAAAGTTTGAAGGGTTGATTTTAACTGTCTCCAACACAAAGAAACAATGATCGTTCTAGATGATAGATATGCTAATCATCCTGCTTTGATCATTATATAGTGTATCCATGTAGCAAAATTTCACACCACACTCCATAAATTTGTTCAACTATTATTTGGCCATTTAACAAAATAATAATTGACCTAGGGAACCAGCAGTTAGCGTAATGGCTATGTCGCTGGACTCCCACATAGTCGACCGCGGTTCGTGTCCCGGACCCGGTGGCTTAAAAAAACTCACGCCGGGCGCGTGTGCATGCGTGCCCAAGATCCCGAGAGGAGAATGGAGGAGAAGGGATTGCGGCGTGACCATCCCCCCTGGGGGGTGATTTCTCGCTTTCTGTCTCTATGTCTCTCTCTGTATGTCTGGCGAGCACACGCGCCCTACAATGAAAATCTCTCAAAAAAAAATAATAATAATTGACCTCACTTTATAAATTACAAAGTACTTTCTACTCATGTTATTGTTACAACTCCTTGGAGTCAAAATTACTTTTGACCCCATTTTGTAACAACGACCAAATAAAATGTTCTTGATGAAGGCTGAATTACATAGGTATATGCTTTTGGCAAAGCTCAACAAAACTACACTTAATATTCATGCATTTTGCTTCACATCAAAAGAAAAAATAAGTCAATATTCTACTGTAGTTAATGATATATATGCTGAAGTGCTTAGGGAAGTATACTAATGTCTGTGAACTGACTTTTAAATGCATTTCAAGTTAAGATGGATTGATGAATAGGATAGACGTATACATGAATATATATTTGATAAAGAAAGTATAATAAAATATTAATGATAAAGTCTAGTTGATTGGCTTATGGGCCTTTGCCTTAAAAGTCTTTCAGCTTTGGCTTTTGTTTGAAATTTTTTTATAATAAAATGTTTGAGGGGAGATAGAAACAGTTTTTCCAAATTTGGTGTCCAAAATGCTCTTTTAATTGTAGTTTGTAAACTGGTCAGTTCACTGAACTTAAGTTTTTGCTATTGTTGTACCTTGCCAAAGAAAGCCAATAATAGTCACACTGTCACTAAAATTTTGATGTTTTCCAACTACTTGCCCTGGAGTTATGGTTTCAGTATACACATACACTGCCTTCCACATTATCAGAGAGGGTACTTTATACTAGATGTTTTTTCCTTTTTTTTTTTTTTGCTATAGGCCATGCACACTTGCTGGAAAGACAGAGGGAGACAGAGATGCAGAAAGGAAGAAATCAACCCCCAGGGGGATGGCCATGCTGCCCCTTCTCCTCCATTCTCCTCTTGGAATTTTTGGCACACATACATGTACCCAGCGTTAGTTTTAAGCCACCAGGTCCGGGACTCTAACTGCAGTTGATCTTGTGGGAGTCTAGCAACATAACCATTATGCCATCTCTGGTCTTACCAAATGTTTTTCTACTGCATAGTGTGAGTTGCCACTTTTCCAGCCTTTCTTGTTCGTTTCCTTGTTGCCCATTACTCAGCTGCTAAGCCCAACATCATGTATTTTGGGGTTTGATTTTAAAAGACACCTAGGCCACTTCAAGGCACCAATGTAAGTGTGCTGTTTAACATAAAAAATCAACCAGATAAGTATTTATTTATTTCTTGCTTGTGTGGCCAGGATGTGTTCTGCTTCATGCAGTCATTTCAGGACTCCACTCCTTGAGTTCAGTGGTTCCAACATTTCCTTTATGTCTTTAGAGTTTTCTGCTGGTTTATTTGCATCCACTCAGCAGATAAGGGAAAAGCAGTAGGCTGGAGCACTGGGTCTTAGTGGGCCAACAGGGCATATTCCTTATACCGACACTCCACTGGTCTTATCTAACTGAAAGACAGTCCAGCTTACCAAGTGTATCTGTGTGCCCAGAAACAAAAAGAGAAGTGGCTTGATAAATCTTTGCATACTTTGTCTGTGACATTGGGAACACATGAAATAATGCATGTAAAAAAATGTAATCCAGCATCAGGCTCACAGTAAATGACCAACATATATTCTCATTTTTAATTATGCATATTTTCAGTTCTGGCTGAAATTAAACTTTGGATGAGCTACTTATTCCTAACTTGGTATGGTTGAGCCCTGAACTATTCGACTGTTTCATTATGAGAGAAAAATCCACCAAAAGTGACTTCCTGCCTCAGAAAGTTCACAGATCACAGACATGAAGCTATTTATTTATTACTTTTATTTTACTTGTTATTATGATTTTTTAATTAGACCAGAGAGAGGCAGATTTTTTTTTCTTTTTCTTTCTTTTTTTTTTTTCTTTAAGAGAGATTGTTTGTATAAGGGGCGTGCCCTGCGTG
>NW_006159456.1:2049779-2063717 GCF_000334495.1 Tupaia belangeri chinensis | reverse complement strand
GTGGTCGACTATGTGGGAGTCCAGCGACATAGCCATTACACTAACTGCTGGTCCCATGAGAGAGACAGATTTTTAATTTGACCAGAGAGACAGAGAGTAAGGGAAAATGAGAAAGCAAGTCACCAAGTCTGGAAGGCAAACCCTGGGTCAACCATGTGAGAATCCAATGCCTTAACTCACCACACCACCTACTGGCCCCCAGTTATTAAACTCTTTCACTAAGAGGGTCCCATTGGTGAGAACAACTCACAGAAAGTCACTCTGGGAGAGGAACCGGGATAATAGGAATAGACCTCAGTGTGATCAAGGGAAAGAAGATTAGTTGTCGGGAGAAAATGTACAAACTGGTGAAATTCTGAGCTAGTCATACCACTCAGAGAAGAAGATTGTCTACAAGTGCATCTTAGGCCCCAGGTCTGTGCACCCAGAACAGGATTTCCTGCTCTATCTAGTGTCAAAACCTGTGAAATGTAATGAGGGGACTCTTCAGCACATCCAAAATCAAGATCACGTGTATCCAGCCTTCCTTTCCTTCTCCTCCCAATACCTGCAAAAGAACTTGAGTTGCTTATTTTACATCTTCCTTCTTCCCTGTAATCACCATAGATTTCTAACATTGCCATTTCAACACTAATTACTCTATGGTTATTGTGTGTAATAATATTGTTTTTAAATGATGGCCAATAAACTTATTATTTCAGTTTCTAGCAAAGAGGCCTGTTGTTTCAATCTCTCCTAACCATATTTCTTCTTGTTTGCCTCTAGTCTCTGGAAACAATTCTTGAGAAATAAATAAGCAAACAGTGGAACACACTGAGAAGTAATTAGAAAAATATGTTAACAAAAATGCATCTTCGAAGTCAAGGCTATATTTAAATATAGCCTACTGATTAGGATTTCGTTCTTTGAGTAGTTTGGACAGGCATTTGCTAGGAACACAAATGTGCCAAAAGGCTTCTCAAGTAAATATTGACTTCCCTCAACAAAACCTGACATTTCCTCCAGCATTTCTTTTTTTTTTGGGGGGGGGAGAGGTTTTTGCTATAGGGCGTCTGCGCTCACCAGACAGACAGAGAGAGACAGAGAGACAGAAAGCGAGAAATCACCCCCCAGGGGGGATGGTCATGCCGCAATCCCTTCTCCTCCATTCTCCTCTTGGGATCTTGGGGACACACATACACGCGACCAGCGTGAGTTTAAGTCACCGGGTCTGGGACTTGAACTGCAGTCAACTATGTGGCAGTCCAGCGACATAGCCATTATGCTAACTGCTGGTCCCTCCAGCTTTTCTTTTTTTTTTTTTTGGAGAGATTTTCGCTATAGGCCGCGTGCGCTCGCCAGACAGACAGAGAGAGACATAGAGACAGAAAGCGAGAAATCACCCCCCAGGGGGGATGGTCATGCCGCAATCCCTTCTCCTCCATTCTCCTCTTGGGATCTTGGGCACACACACACGTGCCTGGCCTGAGTTTTAAGCCACCGGGTCCGGGACGCGAACCACGGTCGACTACGTGGGAGTCCAGCGACATAGCCATTACGCTAACTGCTGGTTCCCCCTCCAGCTTTTCTGACACTAGTGAGGCACTCACTTCATAGTACTGTGTGAAGGTGGAAGGGTAAATAAGCGAGCAGATGTCTACTAACTGTGCATGGGAAAAAACAGGCAATAGTCTACAGATGATGGAACTTTCTCCTAATGTAGTGTTTCCCAGACCTGGAGACAAGGAGCATTTAAAAAATACAGATTCCTTGCCAGCAAGTGGCATGGTGGTTGGAGAGACTGGACCTCACATGGCCAACTGCATGGTTTGAGTCCCAGACCCAGTTGCTTGAAAAACATGCCAGGTGTGTGTGTCTGCATGCCCAACATCCTGACAGGAGAATGGAGCAGGGATTGCGGCATGACAATGCTCCATGAGAGACTGCTTTTTTGCTTTCTTTCCATCTTCCCTCACTTCAAGAGCACGCACACCTTCTGGCAAATTAAAAAATTAGAATAGTAATAATAAGATAAGAAAAGAAAAAAATACATATTTCTGGCCGGGCTCTCACACAGAAAGGTTGGCAGATTGCCCAGGAATTTGTGTATTTTTACTGTTTTAATTTTTGCTGCACACTACACATTCTTGCCATAGAGAGACATAGGGAAAGTGAGGAAGCACCGCCATGTGAGAAAGCAGGTTTGGGGAATTACAGCGCCAAAGGCTCCTCGCTCAACTACAACTGCAGGCCCAGCACCTACGTCACCAGGGCTCATGGGGGCCAAGATGGAATGAGATGTGAAGGATGCGTTAACCTTATGTTCCACAGAGGAGGTTCTTCAAGGTTAGGGTTGAAGCACATGGCCACTATGTCCATTTCATAAATAGTGGAATTTATCCTGCGGGCTGCCAATTTGGCACTCGTTTGAAGCATTAAGTTCACTTAGCAAGTAGAAAAGGGAGACTTAAAAAAAAAATACCATTTTAGTTAGGGTAAATGTCCATGGACAGGACCCCTCGCTCTTTATCGTCAACAGCTGTGATTGCTCAAACACTAGCAACAGGACGTAACGAAACCTGTACGGAGGACATACAAGCTCTTTTGAAACTCAGTCAATCAATCCTGGTTAGGAAATGCCGACTCTAGTCAGAATAATAGATAAACCAACACAATCAGTCAGATCTGGGTTTGATAACTGATTTTACCTCTTATTGGCCATGACAAAGGACACAGCTTCTAAGTCTGGTTCTTCAGTATTCTGTGAAACCAAGGTAACAACAGCACTTACTAAATGGGGTTAACATGAATTATAACAGTATAATGTAGGCCAAGCCTTTAACTCATTGCCTGGCACATAATAAGCAGTCAAAACTGTCAGCTATTACAGTCACCATCATTAGTATTATATTTGACACATAGCCAACACACAATACAGATGCTCCTTGTCTTTCAATGGGGTTAGAATGATAGATTATGTTCTGATAAACCCATCATAAGTTTAAACTATCATGAGTCCAAAATGCACTTATACATTTTGCCTCTGATGGAAGCATATGAATATATTCCTTTCTTTTTCTGTCTGTCTTTTTTTTTTTAAGAGAGATTTTTGCTATAGGGTACATGTGCTGGCCAGACAGACAGACAAAAAGTGAGAAATAACCCCCCAGGAGGGCATGAGCACACCACTGTCCCTTCTTCTCCATTCTCCTCTCGGAATCTTGGGCACACATGCACATGTGCCCGGAGCGAGTTTCAAGTTGCTGGAATTGGACTCGAACCACGGTTGACTATGTGAGAGTCCAATGACATAACCGGTATGCCATCTGCTGGTCCCACCTTTCTTTTTCTTATAGCAATGGGAATATACTGACTATAGCTCTGTAATTGATTTTTTTCCACCTAGCATATTGTAAACATCTACATCGATCAATTACGTTGTACCCTCTTTTGAATGATTGTAAATTATTCCTTTATAGAAGAACTGTAATTTGTTAATTGCCTATTTCTGGATGCTAAATTTCTAACTTTTCTGTTACAAATAACCATTTGAAAATCCAAATAAATACATATATACAAATATTAAAAAATGCACTTATACACAGACTTACTACACAACCAAACATCATAGCTTCATCTAGTCTATCTTAAATATGCTCTGAACACTTATATTACTCCATGATACAGCGCCATGTGAGAAAGCAGGTTTGGGGAATTACAGCGCCAAAGGCTCCTCGCTCAACTACAACTGCAGGCCCAGCACCTACGTCACCAGGGCTCATGGGGGCCAAGATGGAATGAGATGTGAAGGATGCGTTAACCTTATGTTCCACAGAGGAGGTTCTTCAAGGTTAGGGTTGAAGCACATGGCCACTATGTCCATTTCATAAATAGTGGAATTTATCCTGCGGGCTGCCAATTTGGCACTCGTTTGAAGCATTAAGTTCACTTAGCAAGTAGAAAAGGGAGACTTAAAAAAAAAATACCATTTTAGTTAGGGTAAATGTCCATGGACAGGACCCCTCGCTCTTTATCGTCAACAGCTGTGATTGCTCAAACACTAGCAACAGGACGTAACGAAACCTGTACGGAGGACATACAAGCTCTTTTGAAACTCAGTCAATCAATCCTGGTTAGGAAATGCCGACTCTAGTCAGAATAATAGATAAACCAACACAATCAGTCAGATCTGGGTTTGATAACTGATTTTACCTCTTATTGGCCATGACAAAGGTCACAGCTTCTAAGTCTGGTTCTTCAGTATTCTGTGAAACCAAGGTAACAACAGCACTTACTAAATGGGGTTAACATGAATTATAACAGTATAATGTAGGCCAAGCCTTTAACTCATTGCCTGGCACATAATAAGCAGTCAAAACTGTCAGCTATTACAGTCACCATCATTAGTATTATATTTGACACATAGCC
Source organism: Tupaia belangeri chinensis (assembly GCF_000334495.1). Classification (NCBI taxonomy): domain Eukaryota; kingdom Metazoa; phylum Chordata; class Mammalia; order Scandentia; family Tupaiidae; genus Tupaia; species Tupaia belangeri. The sequence goes on along the minus strand of NW_006159456.1, from coordinate 2,059,310 downwards.
AACACACAATACAGATGCTCCTTGTCTTTCAATGGGGTTAGAATGATAGATTATGTTCTGATAAACCCATCATAAGTTTAAACTATCATGAGTCCAAAATGCACTTATACATTTTGCCTCTGATGGAAGCATATGAATATATTCCTTTCTTTTTCTGTCTGTCTTTTTTTTTTTAAGAGAGATTTTTGCTATAGGGTACATGTGCTGGCCAGACAGACAGACAAAAAGTGAGAAATAACCCCCCAGGAGGGCATGAGCACACCACTGTCCCTTCTTCTCCATTCTCCTCTCGGAATCTTGGGCACACATGCACATGTGCCCGGAGCGAGTTTCAAGTTGCTGGAATTGGACTCGAACCACGGTTGACTATGTGAGAGTCCAATGACATAACCGGTATGCCATCTGCTGGTCCCACCTTTCTTTTTCTTATAGCAATGGGAATATACTGACTATAGCTCTGTAATTGATTTTTTTCCACCTAGCATATTGTAAACATCTACATCGATCAATTACGTTGTACCCTCTTTTGAATGATTGTAAATTATTCCTTTATAGAAGAACTGTAATTTGTTAATTGCCTATTTCTGGATGCTAAATTTCTAACTTTTCTGTTACAAATAACCATTTGAAAATCCAAATAAATACATATATACAAATATTAAAAAATGCACTTATACACAGACTTACTACACAACCAAACATCATAGCTTCATCTAGTCTATCTTAAATATGCTCTGAACACTTATATTACTCCATGATACAGCTGAATCATCTAACACAAAGCCTATTTTGTAATAAAATGTAGAATATCATTTATAATTTATCAAATACTGTACTGAAAGTAAAAAACAGAATGGCTTGATGCTGTTGCCCAACATTCAAGAGAAAGTATCATATTGTTTACATCAATAACCCTAGAAAAGATCAAAATTCAAAAATTTCCAGTACAGTTTCAATTGATTATATATCACTTTCACATCATTGTAAATCAAGCCATTGTAAATTGGGGTCCATCCTCACATGATGATGTTAAAAGAGAAACTTTAGACAAATTTAGTTAAGCAGAGTTGAGTTGAGCAAAGAATGATTTGCAGATCAGGCAGTCACTGATCTGATTATGAGGAACACCAAGTTGTCGCATGGTTGATGAACATTTTTATGGACAGGAAAAGGAAAGTGATCTTTAGAAAACGGAAGTGCAGGAAACAAGGCAGAGGTGCAGCTGGAATGGATATAGCGTTTGTGTTTATCTGTTTGAACACAGTTTAAACAGTGGATCACATGTGACTGACTGAAGCAGAGCTGCTGTGATCGACTATGTTAAGGAAACAGAATCATAAGTTAGGTTGTGGTTTGTTTATTAGAACTCAAGTAGGTGAGTATGAAGACCTTCTCAGGCCCACATAGTTTGGTTGAACAATGATGATGACTATGGTAGGGTCAACTAAGATTATTCTTATAACCATTTCCACCCCCACCACCTCTTAGGGTTCACTAAGAAGCCATTAAACACTGCTCTTCAATGTCAAATTTACATAAGATGGCTTGTGAAATAACTCTGGGCAGAGAGAGAGTTATTAATTTTCCCTCAGCATGATAATCAAGCTGATGAAAGTATTTTGCTAGAGAGTCAAAGTTATATCAATAGGAGAAATAATAATTTCTCCCGCAGATCAAAAGGAGGGAAGTCTGAAGAGAATTGATTTTCATGGTTGTGCTTGATTTCCAATACATTCAAGGAAACTAGCCATAGTCTGGTGAGGAAGTTGTCTAATTTTCCCCTTCCCATACATGGGACTTGTCTGCCTGAGGGACAGGCAGATACAGAGATCAGACCCTACCCCTCTGCCACTGGCATTTAGTAAGAAGGTTGTGAAATTTACAAGACTTGAGAGAAGACTTAGAACTTGATGATTTTCATAGGAAATGATTCCCAAGGGCAGGTGGGGGACACTGGGGATGAGCAGAAATGAAAAGGAAAGGGCTTTTAAGAGTTAAGTAGAGGGTTTAGGAGCAAGAGAAACCTGCAAAGCACACTCCAGTTGCCTGGGGGAACATCAAGGTAAGCTTCTCATGGCAGGCCGAGGCAGTGAGACTTTGACCCTTGTGTGATCCAGAGGGAAAAGGAAATCCCCTGAGGAAAATGCCAATTCTTCCTCTATCCTGTTTCTTCCCCTATGCCGCTTTGGAATGACCACCTAAAGCCCTTCATTAAAAATAACTCACACCTTTATTAAAGTCAAATGTGAGGTAACCCAAGGGAAAGTCAGGAAATACAATGTTTCCTGTCACTGTTCTGTGGGTACGACCCCCATTGTGGACCACACACAGGACAGCAAAAAAATGACCATCAATAGCCTGTCATCCCACACTGCTTCCCACCCCCACAGGACTGCTCTGGCCCCTCAGAAGAGATAGTTAAAGACAGAGCTTTATGGGCAGAACAAGAAGACGTTTCCTTCTATTAGGAGTTAATTGGTAGTTGTTTTGACAGATGCTGTGGGGTCTAAAGGCAGTACAAACTACATCCTTTGCTGTCTTTCCAGGATTCAAATAATTAAACCTTTGAACATACTACAAAAAGCATTTGCAAATTTTCCCTTTCTAAAATTATTCAAATACACAGATCATCATCTTGCACTGTTTAGATTTCAGTGTTGCCTGACATAAGCTACGCCAGCTGACCCTTCCAATCTTTATGGGTTAAGCTCTTTGACCTTATGTATGATCTGCAGAAAGGGACAATGTTCAGAGTAGATTCACTGAATTATCTCATCTTATCCTCAAAACCTTGTTATCATGAACAAATAAAGAAACTGAGGCTCATAAAATTTAACTTGACCCAGGTCATAATGCTTCTACAGTGTTAGTTCCACACCCAAAGCTCCTGATTTTATCCTCAAACCCATTTGCTTTTCCAAGGAGGTCAAGAGAGGCGTCAACAGAGGCCAATAGTTGTTTCATCTGTTAGAGATGCTTCTAAGAGAAGGGAGCACTAAACACAGACTTCAGACCACTGGTCTGTGTGGTTTTCACATGTTGGGATTAAAATTCATTTGTCATACAGATAGTTTTTTACCTTTCTTTTTCTTCCCCACATAAATAATTATTGACCATCTTTATTTATTCAAATATTCCCTGACTTCCTCTGCAGAGCACAATTCTGGGTGTTGTGGTATAGGCAGGAGGCAGGCCATTTCACAGAAGGATGATTGAATGTTTGTACAGGACACAGGACTTAAGTCAGTAGGTCAGAGTATATTTCAGCTGTGTCTGTGTCACCTTCAAAGACAGAATTCAGGCTTCAATACTCAAGATAGTTTGAAAAGCAGAAGAGCACCACACAGGTCATCAAATAAAGGCAGTCCTAAACTGAATTCTGGCCAGGCCTTAGCCACTGACAGAGGCTGAAACTGTGTTGCACCAACCTTGACACAAGACTCAAGTCCGAGATTTACTTAGTAGGAACATCATTCAAAGCAAGACCTGCCTGTGACGTCTATGTGGATTCCTCAGCATCAGACTGGGTTCTCCCCTTGCTACTGGTGCACAGCGGCACACATGGAGATCTCAGCTGGTATGTGTGGTGTGTGTCTCTGTGTGTGTGCATGTGTGTGTGTGTACATGTGTGTGTATGTGTGTGCTTGTGTGACAGAGAAATAGAAATAGAGAAGAAAGGATAGACTTTGACTGGGGTCCTCAGTCTCTGCGATTTCTCCAACCCTAGGGGCTAATAACCTCAGAGAATCCTTAGATACAGTCTTTGACTCTATAGTCCTCATAAAGATCTTGTGCACATTGAAGTGTTCCATCTCTCAGCTTGTGAGAAATAGAAGACTGATGAAGGAAAGTAACGAGGAAGATTTGAAAGATAAAATTCAGGCCAAATTACAAACACCCGGAATAATAGACCAAGAAAAGATTTTGAGAAAGTTTTTTTTTTTTTTTCCCTTTTAGAAACACATTTTGGAAACCATCTGGATGTTTAGCCTTTTGTAAAAAAAACAACACATTTTGGAAACCATCTGGATGTTTAGCTTTTTGTAATTTAAAGATATATGTAGTTGAATATTCTTCAGCCAAAGATCTTGGTATCATTTAAACATTGTCTTTGAATGTTTGCCAACATTTATGCCTAGAATACATTCCCCCAAAATTGTGTCCAAGTCACATGTTGAAAATCAAATTACATTTTAAATGGACTTAGGGATCTTGATATTTAATTCTTTTTTTTTTTTCTTTTTTCTGTAGGGCACACACAGTGGCCAGAAAAAGGAAGAAAGGAAAAGTGAGAAATCACCTCCCTCAGGGAGAATGACCACACTACAATCCCTTCTGCATTCTCTTCTTGGGATTTTGAGCATGCACGCATATGTTCCCAGCATCGATTTCAAGTCACCTGGTCTGGGACTCAAATTGTACAGTCATCCATATGAGTTATTAATTCTTTATTAAACATTTTATCTACTGAATATATGCACACAAATATATATTGTGTATGAGATAGTATGTATGCATGTAGTACGTTTTTCTTGGCTTAAAATAGAATACAATTGTACTTTGCTTTTATCACTAAATTTACCATTACTAAACTCTTGTTTTGCTGTCCTTCCCAAGAATTGAATGGCCTGAGCCAGTAAAAACCACTTTCCTTAATGCCCGCCTAATTTCAGACAGGAAGACATCAGTTCATTACATCTAGTTCATGTCCACAATAAGCTACTGTCAATAATACCTCTGTCTAATGAAAGCGTATTTTATTTTGAAGGGTGTAAGAGGAAGGAGGGAAAGAACTGCCTGACTCTTCCCCAGATGAATATGTGAACTATTGTTTGTCTGTTTGGAAGGACTCAGTGAGCAAGAAAAATGAAAGTGGAAAGAGGCTGTTGAAGGCAGTGACCTGCTGGTGGGAGGAGGAGGCAATCGCTAAAGCCGGCTCAGAGAACTTCCTCTGAACAAAGAACTGTTTTCCTGAAGCTATGCTCCTAAACCTCTCTAAATTACTCAGCTAAACCAGACAAAAATGGGTCTGTTGCTTTACCCAGCTCATTGCTCCAGCTTCCCATTTTGCTCTGTCAACAAGAAATTTTACTCACGTGAGTATAAGCACCACCCACATTTCCATGAAAGAGCTGTTTACTTTGCATCTTGCACAGGCTGGCTGAGATCTTCTCTAAAATTTATTTTAGTTTATTTTTTTTGTTGTCTTGATCTTGAACAACTCCTTTAACTGCCCATTTCAAGGCTATTTTTCATAAGACCTTCTGTTCTGGAATGACTTGTCCCAAGTCATGAGCACTGTGCTAGGGAGATAAAAATGCTGCCAAAGCAGAGATGGGACCCTGGCACATCCCACCTCTACTGCCTCTGCCTGTTGACAAGCTCTCGGCTCATCCTCACTACCTTTCTCTCCATGCATACTCATCTGCCATCAGAAATCAGGAACCAGTTTCAGGGACATGGGATGTTTAGCTGGTAGTAATTATACAACTGGAGAATGTTTATCAACCCTGGATATCTGAGGTTATGTTGCTGTGATGTTTCCATATGCATTTAGTTCAGCCCAGTGACCAAAAAAAAAAAAAAAATTCCATAGATTATCTAGAATTTTGTCTATGTGTTTCACTGTTTTTTAACAAAATTGTCTAACTTTTCATTGCCATGTTGGAATTTCTTAGTTTATCCTCATAGGTAAGATTTACTTCTCATTCTCAAAGCCAACATGCCCTTGAGAGTTCAGGGAAACTAGGAAAAGAACATCAAGATCTATGGAAAGAGTAACTGAAGAAGGAGACTAACTTAAAAGAATACTCTATTTTTCTATGTCTTAACTTTTTTCTAAATTTGTATTTGAAATCATAGAGTTTGAAAACATGAAGAGAAGTGAAATTCTGTGCACAAAGTAGAGATAAAAGCAATCGAAAATGTTCACTGGAATAATTGTATTATCATATTTCCTTCCACATTTTCATTTCATTACTGACATTCAGTCAAATAGATGCCTGTATGAGATTTGCATACTTAAAGTTACTTTCATAAGAATGAGAGTCGGACCTTTTAATAAGGCCATATGACCACATATGATTAATAATGATCATTACTGTTATCAATTACTTAGTACCAGGTCTTATTATATATTAGGTACTTTTTTAAACATTATTTTTTTCAATTAATCTTCAGAACAACTGTCTAAGAGCTGTATTGTTATTCCCAGTTTTCTGATGAGGTAACTGAAGCATAAGGTAATAGATATGACTTATTTTTGTCTGTTTAATGTGTCTTCCTTTGAGGAACAACCTTTTCCCTACTCCATAAACTACTAGGATTTAAATCCCAGCTGTTCAATCATAGGATCGCAGGGATGGGCACATGACCAAGACAGACCAATTAAAATCTCTATCCTGAGAATTTTAATTCTGGCTGGATTGCCTTCCAGGACTCACTAGCAGCTAGAATGGAGTTGGCAGAGTGGCTAAAGATACAAGGTTTAACATCACTGCCAAGATCACTGGTACCACACTAGACCTTTCCCTCACAAGGCCTTGGTTTCAGCTCTTTCTTTCATTTTATGAATGATTGTTTCCTCCCAACAAATTCCTTTGGGGAATGGTTTTGTTAGCCAAAGCCAGTTTCTATTCCTTGCCATCCAAGAACAGCACCTGACAGACTTAAACAGGTCCAGTAATTGCTTCAATCTCACAGCTACTTGAAGTGGCTAAATTGGAATTTTAACGATGGCTTGTAGGACTACAAAAATCCATGAGCAGCCATTACATATGCAGATACATCTGCTCTGCGGCATGCATCTCATGGCTTTTATTCCTGTAGCAACAGGTTTAGTGATTTTTTTGCTTTATAGCTAAAGGCTTTGGCCAACTTCTTACTAGTATATCACATCAACCAACACAGGATTGTTTTGCTTTGTTTCTTAATTTCTGCCAGAAAGCATATTAGTAATACTATTCCTATAATGTTAGACAAGTTATTTCACAGCTAAACTACTCAAAGGCCTAAGGGAAGATGATCCAGGAGCCAGAACCTAGAAACAGGGGAATAGATGAGCCCAGTAGTTTTTTTGTTCACATCCTTGTGTCAAAACTTTCTGAGCATGCACCAAAAGGTATATTTTCGGAGCATATCCCCAAAAGTATATTTTTTAAAATAATAAATATTTATCTGAACCATTGTCATATGTTAAAAAACACTTGCAAAAATGTAAAAAGATACATTACAAAGTATAAACATGAGGTATATTTTATTTTCATATTTGCATGATTACTGTGTGCCTCCTAGGAAGCACAGCTACTTTGAACACCACTGATTTAAGGGTCTAGAGAAATGAACCCTATAATAATTCCAGACAAATTTATTTTGGTTCACAGTTTTTGCTAAATACCTTTTTTTAAGGTTTTTTTTGTTTTGTTTTGTTTTGTTTTGTTTTGTTTTGCTAGAGGGCACATGCACTCGCAAGACAGAGACAAAGATACAGAAAGTGAGAAATCATCACCCAGGGGGATGGCCACGCCGCAATCCCTTCTTCTCCGTTCTCTTCTGGGGATCTTGGGCACTCATGCACATGTGCCTGGTGTGAGTTTTAAGCCACCGGGTCCGGGATGCGAACCGCAGTCGACTACATGGGAGTCCACTGACATAGCCATTATGCTAACTGCTGGTCCCTTTTAAAGTTTTTGACATAGGAAATATGCATTCACTAGAGAGGAGAGAGACAGTGAAAGGGAAAGTAAGAAATCAGCCCCCCCCCCCCACCAGGGTGAATGGCTATGTTGCAATCCCTTCTCCATTCTCCTCCTGGGATCTGGGGCATGTACATGTGCCCAGTGTGATTTTCAAGCCTCTGGGTCTAGGACTTGAGACATGGTCTGCCATGTGGAAGTCCAACTACTTAACCATACACTACCTGCTGGCCCCATGCTGATGTACTCTTTTTAATAGAGATTTTTGCTATAGGGTGCACGTGTTCGCCAGAGAGACAGAGGGACAGGAAGCAAGAAATCACCCCCCACGAGGGATGGCCATAAGGAATTCCTTCTCCTCCATTCTCTTCTTGGGATTTTGAGCATGCACGAACATGCGTCCGGTGTGACTTTTAAGCCACTGGGTCCGAGACTAGAACTGCAGTCAACTATGTGGGAGTCCAGTGACGTAATTGTTACACCATCAGCTGATCCCATTGATGGACACAGAAATGGTGTTGATATTGGTTTGATAGTGGGAGTGCATGCCACTAAGATACTGAGCTCCATGGGCTGGGACCATGTGGGAAGACTGGGTTTGAGTCCCAGCCCAGCCTAAACACTGGGCATGGTAGTATGTTCCTTTAATCTCAGAGACGTAGTGAAGCTGAAGCAGGAGAACTGCAACAGAGCAAGACCCTATCTTTATAAAACAAACCAAAAAGAGATGTTTTATTGCTAACTTAGTACTTACTACATTACATTAATTAATTTTTGTGTATGTTCTCCCACTGAATTGTGATATTCTTAAGGGCAAGGGCTGCATCATATTTATTTTTGCATTCTCATTATATGGCTCTAACACAGTATGTGACACAGGTAGGTGCCTAAAAAGCATTCATTTACTAGGACCCTGTTCCCTCTGTAGTCTTTCTTCCAGAACTGCCAGACTAGGTATCTGCTCTCCATCACACAGCTGGGACAGTATAACTGGGGCCTAGGGTTACCAAACCCAGCAGCTCTGCTCCTACCCCAGCCTCGCTGATCAACAGCAAATGATCAAAGCATTTTAAGCACATCAAATGCAAAGAATTGAATATCGAGAAATTAGCCTTAAACCTCAGAGAGGTACATGTATTAAATAGCAATATCTTAAAAGCTATCTTTGCCTTTAGATACAATCTTTATTGGAAAAATGGGTCTGGTTTCTTTTTATTTTTGTTTGCTCATTTTATTCATGATATGCATGCATTAGAGAAAGAGAGAGAGAGAGAGGAAGAAGCACCCTCGATGCTGTCTCGTGATGACATGGTCTCCCTTCTCCCTTTTCCAGCCCCGTAGCCCATCAGGATCTTGGACACATCCATGGTACCTTCAAGCCAGCTTGAGATCTGAACCTGCGTCAGCCATGTGGCTTCCAGCACTGTAATAGAGTTTGCTACCAACTGTACCAGCATTCTGGGCCTTGGCCAGATTTCTTAATACGGGCTTTCTGAGTTTACTGTACAAATGGAAGAAGAACTAATATGTGCCTCCAGGTTCTCACCAGTACCTATTACAAAAGAACCCATGTGGCAAGAGGATCCCTCTGTGGTGAATTATATTTCCAGTGTCTATAGTTCTTGGGCCTTGAGGTACTTAGGTTTTGCAAAATCTTTAAATGTGCTCAGGTCAGGAAATAGTGCATTTGTTTCTTGGTTTCTCTAATCCCTTGACTATATATTATTAGAGTTTATGGAGGCGGAGGCTATGGCTCACATTTTTGTGAGATTATGCAATTCATTCTTCCTTGATGTCCCACAAGAAGCCTGGGAAAACTCAAGATTTCAACCTTTTC
>NW_006159456.1:2036674-2049748 GCF_000334495.1 Tupaia belangeri chinensis | reverse complement strand
CTTTCCCTGAGAAGGAAGTAGAATTCCATTCCTTTGTTTCTGCTATTTTTCCCTCACAGAAGAAAAAGTATTATATGAAAATATTTCAGAGAATAATCAGACACTACACTCATATCTTCAGAAAGGGAAAAAACTAATCAGGTTCCCAGGGTCGAAGAGATTTAATCTGTCCAACTTCAAGGACCATTCTCTTTTCACACATTTTCAAATGATGAAACAAAGGAACATCAGACTTTATCCCCTGTCTGGTGAATGAGGTGAAACGAACCCTGCCAGAAGGAATACAGATAAAATAAATGGAGAGAAATCAGGGAACTAGAAATGTCTATCCTATAATTCCTCAGTGAATAGGTTATTTAACCCGTGATGGGCTATTTCTTTTGAGATGACATGTTAGTAGTACATCCAGAAGACTCGCTTAGAGAGGCTAGCTAGACTCTTCCTTCCAAGCAACAACACCCGAGGATTTATTCAAGTCTCCTCTCCCTCAGCACAAATGCTGGCTCAGCTGTTTGTGGCGGGCACTTTCAGATGCAAATGTAATGCTGGTCACTGGGCACTAATCTCAGTTGCTATTCTCATTGCTCCTCTGTCCAGGAGAGAATTGGCTGAAACACCAATACTACACTTCAACATGCAGCGTCACATCTCTGGGCCTACTGCACTTAAAAAAAGAAGAAGAAGAAAAAGGAAAGAAAAAAAAAATATTGCTAGCATTTCCCCCTCCAACAGGGACAATTAGTTATGGACTTTTCTTTTGCCTCCACGCTATTCAGTGAAAGCCAACCAGATGGAACCCCAGCTCCTCCCCTCCCTGAAGTTCTCTAAGAAACTTACAATGCACACACCAAAGGAGTGTCTTTCTGGGGCTGGATTTTTCTCTCTGAATCTGTAAATAAAAAATACTACTGTAGCATTTGTGCTTTTGAATTTTTCCCTCCCTTTTGCACAAAACACATCATAGTTGTCCTTCTGATCTCAAAAAAGAAGAAAACGTTCACCCTAGTTACGTTTTGAAATTCTCTCCTTGAACCCAGCTTGCATCGTGGACAGATTTGCAACATGAGATTGAGTGGTCTTCAGGGCTGTCAGCAAAATAATATCACTCTTTTGTGAAGGGGTGACGGGTCATACAAAGAGTGCGGCCTATTTTATCTGCTCATGCTGGCTGCCAACCTTAAAAAAAAATTAAATATTTTCCCACAGAATATATGCTAATTGAAGAAAATGTATTTAACCTTGAACAGTCAAATAAAGGGGCAGGGGATCACTCATAATTCCACTACATAAAGGTAATCACTATTCACACGCGATGTGCGTATCTTGCTTATCTTTTGTCTATGCATGAATTGTCTTTTTGACGAAAATAAGTACTGTTTTATGAATTACTTTTGTACTAAACAAAATGTTCTTTTATTTCTCCTTATATATTACTTTGAAAATTGTTTCTAAAAGGTGTTTTGGCTTTTTGCCTTATGAGTATGGCATAATTTACTTAACCAATCCTCTATTTTGAGAACATGAAAAATTTTTTTTCCTATTGGAAAAAAAATTATTTGGATGAAATTTATATTTTGAACACATTTATGATCAATTACTAGCAGTAATTGCTATTCCAAAGGTAAAAAAAAAAAATCTTGTCTTTTGACTCATTGCCAAATTGCTTTTTAAAAAGGTTATAGCAATTTACACGACCACCAGCTATGTATAAAATTGCTTTTAATCTCTGACATTTTGCTGGGCATCCACCAAAACATTTTCTACTACTGTTGTAGAAAATCAAATTTTAGACAAACTAAAATGGTTTCCCCATAGGGCACATGCACTCATGAGAGACAGAGAGAGAGAAAGAAAGAAATGACTCCCTAGGGTGATGACCACACCGCAATCCTTTCTCATTCATTCTCCTCTTGGGATTTTGGGAACACACACACTCACACATGCCTGACATGGTTTTCAAGCCTCTAGGTCCAGGACTTGAATCATACAGTGGGCCCACGTAAAATTCAGCACTTTAATCATCCACACCACCTGCTGGCCCTAGACAAACCTAAGTTTTAACAAAGTTTAATGGAACAAGGAGCAATTTGAATCAGGCACTCCCCAGAATGGCTTCCAAGGAACTCGAGGTAGCCTCATGGTCAAGCAATATTTATGTGTGGGAAAGGGAAAGTGATGTACAACAAAAAAAAAAAATGGAAGTGAGGGAATAAAGTAGAGAAATAATTGAATTGGTTACAGCTTGATGTTTGCCTGCTTGAACACAGTTTAAAGGGTGGGCTTTCTGTGATTGACTGAAGTGTGGCAGCTACGATGGTTTGTAACTCAGCAATTCACTAAGGAAACAGACTTCCAAGTGAGGTTGTGGTTTGTTTATAGGAACTCAAGTGAGTACAGAGGTCATCTTGGGGCAATGTAGTTTAGTTTAAGACTGCTTTAGTTTGAATTTATTTAAATAGATAACACACTGAGCATTTTTTCTATCTCCTCTTCATAGCATTTTTTTTTCAGACACTCTATTTTGGACAGATAGCACTCAAGAAAGTGACGATTGGGATTTTTCTTATTGATATGTCAGTACTTTTAATGTATTATATTCTGGTAGAGCTTCCTCTATATATTACAATTCTTTTTCCTCAGTTTGATGTTTGACTTCCAATATTATTTATTACACGGGACATGTACAATACGTTTTCTTGATGATCTATTTACTAAAAATTGTTAAAAATACAGAGGCAATAAGATAAATTAACTACAGTCATTGAAATATCACTACTCCAAAATAATCAAGATATGCAGAAATTTACTGTTAATGTAATTCAACATTTTCTTTTATGATTTTCATATTTCTTGTTCTTAGGAACTCTGCCTTTCTCTCTCTTATTCTATAGTCATATGCATTTTCTTTTATTTCCTTTTTTTTAACATGTACAGTTTTTAAAAAATAATGATTTCATTTAACTTCATTTATTCTTACTTTAGTATTTCCAGAGAGAAAGAAAGAGAGAGAAAGTGAGAAACAAGCCTCGAGGTCTGGGACTCAAACCCTGGTTTGCCACGTGAAAGTCCAGCTTCCTTAACCACCATGCCACCTGCTGGCCCCAACATGTATATTTTTAACTAATATGGAATAGTTTTGGTATATGGTATAAGATAAGAATGCAACTCGATACCTTTCTAAATTCTTTCCTCTGCCCAGTATATTTCTGTCTAAAAAGCATATGTAGTTCTTCGTGTCTGTATAAATGCGAGTGAACAGAGGGAACTGTGTGTAAGTAAGCACATAATTCCATGAGAGCAAGGAACTGTGGCACCAACAGTGAAGACCAATCTGCGTGAGTGGTCACATGGAACAACCAGGTCAAAGGTGGTCCAGTAGTGTGTGGTAAAGTGATAGAATGTGGATGCCAAGAGGTGAGTGGCCACTCACATTCAATATCTGGCCCGCTGCCTTTTCTACTACCACCAACCAGCCCCTGCTGTCATATCCTGGGAAGTAAAACACAAGCCTGCGCATTAAGATGAGATAGCATTAGAGTAAAATGAAATATTTGAACCGAAATAGAGTGACCAGGACTTGGGCATGGGGATTGGATAGATGGTTGAGAGAGCAGAGAGGGTATCAGACTTTCTCCTCTTTGCCAGCTCCGAAAGACAGAGTAAAACAATTTGGCTCTATGTATATGGAAGATTATTGGTCACTTTAACATTGAATAACTCCCTTACTCCAATTCATAATTACAAGACAGTTACCCAATTCTGTGATTTAGCTTAGGTTAATCTGATCCACTCTTTCTGGCTCTGTCCAGAGTCCTGTTAGAATAACCCTACTAAAAAATAAATAAATAAATAAATAAAATAACACCTTACTCAAAGTTCAAAAATAAGTAATCTATTAAGTCCATTGCCAACTAATACAAATTTTTTGGATATTGAAAATAAATGTTACTTAATACCTAGAAAAAAAAAGGAATAACCCTATATACATTAGTTTTCATAACAGCATGGAGAACTCAGGCAAACTGACTTCTTTTTTTTTTTTTTTTTTTGGAGAGGTTTTTGCGATAGGGCGCGTGCGCTTGCCAGACAGACACAGAGAGACAGAGAGACAGAAAGCGAGAACTCACCCCCCAGAGGAGGATGGCCACACCACAACCCCTTCTCCGTTCTCCTCTTGGGATCTTGGGCATGCACGCACATGCACCCAGCATGAGTTTAAGCCACCGGGTCCAGGACAGAAACCGTGGTCGACTGCATGGGAGTCTAGTGACATAGCCATTACGCTAACTGCTTGCTGGTCTCAGGCAAACTGACTTCTAATTCTGTTTCCTGGCTACTTAGTCTCCCTGTTAGCGCACTGTCTGACCTGGGTAAAGAAATATGTTTGCAAACTGATTTTGGTGCTTCTAAAAACAGCTTGTCTGCATTGGATCTGAAAAAAAGGCTCCTCAACACCCCTCTGTCTAGAACACCCTCCTGTTTGGTTGGCTATCTTAAACACTGGGCCTAGGCTGATTAACTGGAAACTTTGTCTGTTCTAATCTCTCCCTGGTAAACAGACCTCTCCAAATTGGTTCCTGGCTTTCTTTGGTCCTAATAACCATTTACCTGCTCTTGATTTGCCAGACCACAGGCAAAGGCCTGGTGTAAATCCTGGTTTCCCACAGGTCCACCACAGCCTTCAAGGAGCCAAGACAAGATGTTGACCACTCATCTTTTCCCCAGTTGTCTGTTAGTGATGCTGAGATTTCCAAGTCAGTTAAAATAAAACCTTGGGTTTATTTTCATCTCTGTAGAAATTAACAATTTCTCGAAAGGTTTAATGATGTGTTTTCTCCCAAGTCTTTTGGGTTTGGGGCAAATTTTTGTTGTTTCAGCGTGCTCATGATTGCTTACTAAGCATTTTTTTTTCTTAGAGAGATTTTTGCTATAGGGTGCATGCAGTGGCTGAAGAGACAAAGAGAGATGAAGAGATACAGAGAGACAGAAAGCGAGAAATCAGTCCCCAGGAGGATGCCATGCCATAATCCCTTCTCCTCCATTCTCCTCTCAGGATTTTGGGTAAGCACGTACATGTGCCCAGCATTAGTTTTAAGCCACCAGGTCCAGGACTTAAACCACAACTGACTACATTGGAGTCCAGCAATGTAACCATTATGTCATCTGCAAGTCCCCTTTATCAGATATTTCTGTCATCTTGTTGTTGGCATCTACCAATTGCCTTTTTCATTCAGTTTGAGATCTGCTTAGTTCTTGATGTGACTAGTGATTTTTGACTGAAAACTGGACATTTGGAGTGTTGTCTTTTAAGACTCAGGATCTTACTTAAAGCTCCTGTTTCAGCTGACTTCCTCTGACATTACTCCAACAGGGAAATGGAGACACCACCTGGTTACTGCTAAGTGGGAGTAGAAGTGCAGACAACAATCTCCTCCCTCCTGTGGCACACACTTTGGTCATCAAGGGGTTGCTCTTAGTTTTTGTCCAACTCCCTTCTTGGCTCTGCTGACACCCCCTGGCTAGGAAGCATTGCAGTGCCTCCTATTGCTTCCCTCCGTGGATGTAGAGTGGGGAGAGCCCTGTGATCAAAGATCAGATTTTCCACAGAGCCTCTTTTGACACCACTGCAGGGGAGAGGAAAGGATACTTCAGCGCCACTCAGGAGGAATGTAAGTTTCAGCTGCCTATTGAACCTCCCTAAATACCACCCCCAACCCTCTGCGTCCCATGTCAGAGGGTAGGAAGAGTTGGAGTACCTCATTCTAGCCTCCTGGGGGTGGAAATCTGTACTTTATGTGGATCCTTTGTGGGCATTGGTGGGGTGGGGTGGGGCCATGGTGTTTTCCATGATGTTGGCTGGAGTAAAGCAATCTCTGTCTCATAGTCCTCTATCTTGCTAAGCTGCCCTTTTTCTGGTACTTTTGCTAAAGAAAGCAGGCTTTTGTTACAGAGGGTTTTTTTTGTTGTTTTTTTTTTTTTTTTGTTACAGAGGGTTTTTTTTTGTTGTTTTTTTTTTTTTTGTCCTGTACTCCTTGGTGTTTCCGGATTGCCAGCTTCCTCAGTGCCAAATCTGGGATACGATGAAACAAAAAGAAAACACAGGAAATTACTATTGTCATTTCTTTGATCTTGAAGTCCTTAACCAATCTGTCTTCTCTATACCTTTTAAGTTATCTTATATTTGTTTTATCTATAATGTCCAGGGTTTTAAATTATACTTAGAAATATACCAAAAATTATGTTTACTCCATTTTTCTCTTCCTCTTTTGTATCTTAAAAGCAGACAATAGGGACCAGCAGTTAGCGTAATGGCTATGTCGCTGGACTCCCACGTAGTTGACTGCGGTTTGCGTCCTGGACCCGGTGGCTTAAAACTCATGCCAGGCACGTGTGTGTGCATGTCCAAGATCCCGAGAGGAGAATGGAGGAGAAAGGATTGCAGCATGGCCATCCCCCCTGGGGGGTGATTTCTCACTTTCTGTCTCTCTGTCTCTCTGTCTGTCTGGTGAGCGCATGCGCCCTGTAGCAAAAACCTCTCTAATACAGATTACACATACACACACACATGCGCATTAATTCCTAACATGAGACCATCAAAGCCCATGCTTCTTTTATCTAGCTTAATTTGCCTTGATATTGAAGTAAATACAAATAGTTTGTGTTCAGAAAGATTTTCGTCGAGGAAGAGTCAGAATCAGTTAAATGTGGATCATCATTCTCTTTCAACATCTAATTAGATTTGTCACTGTCGGTTCTTGGTTACAAAACATCAGTAAGTTCTTATATCTTTGCAGTGAAAGGCAGGGTGGCTCTCCCCGGTGCCAACCATTCCAGGGAACAGGAGATCAGCCTTGAGTTCTCACACAACACTTAAATGAAATAGCCTACACACACAATTACCTATCTACACATACATGTATAGATATGTATTGTCAGCAAATGTTTAAAGTTAAGGTAAATTCCTTTGAGTATCATTTCTTTTTTTTTTTTTTTGAGATCTGATCTTATTTATTTGTTTGTCTTATGAAAATCTTATTGTGACTGGATTCAGACTTAGAAGTAGAAGCTCTCAGAGAGGACAGCCTGCGTCTCTTCGCAATCTGTTCTTGGCGTTTTTCTTTAGCCTCCTTCATTCTCTTGGCCAAAAGTTGAGCATATTCTTCCTCTTCCTTATTTTTCTTAGTACGTTGTTTCTTGAGAGCAAAACGCTGGTGTTTGTGCTGCAGGACACATGGAGTCACAGACGCTGAATCTTGGGTGCTTTGGTCCTAGGTTTCTTACAACATATCGATGGACATTGTCTTCTTTAGGGAGATTGAAAAGTTTTCAGAGTCTGCCAACTCTCTTAGGCCCCAGGCAATGAGGCACGGTAGTATCAGCCAGTCCTGGAATATCCTGCTCTCCTTTTTAACAATAACCAAGGTGAGAACGATCAGATTGGCATCCACAATGCAACCCCGAATAGATTTGCACTTCCTTTCTCCAGTTCTCCATGGTCTGTAACAGGAATGTCCCTTCCTCAGTAGCAGGTGGACACCACCATGGGTCAAGACACCCTGCTTCATGGGGAAACCTTGTTTGTCATTTCCACCTCTGATTCGGACTACATAACCTTCCATTCTTCACCCAGAGCATCAACAGCAACCCCTGTGGCCATACGCTTCTCATAAAAAGTACAAAATTTGCGTTCATCCTCCACTTTAATGAGTTTCTGGCAGAGAAGGAGATATTCAGTTTCATCTTGAAGCAGCCGACTAACAGATAAACACATGTGGTATATTTATTTAATGAAATATTATTTGGCCATAGAAAAGAATAAAGTACTGATATATACAACAACAACACAGATGAACCTAGAAAACATACTAAGTGAAAGAAACCAGTAACAACAGACCATAAGATCATACACAGGGACCAGCAGTTAGCATAATGGCTATGTCGCTGGACTCCCACGTAGTCGACCGTGGTTCGCATCCTGGACCCGATGGCTTAAAACTCACACTGGGCGCATGTGCGTGTGTGCCCAAGATCCCGAGAGGAGAATAGAGGAGAAGGGATTGCGGCGTGGCCATCCCACATGGGGGGCGATTTCTCGCTTTCTGTCTCTCTGTCTCTCTCTATCTGGCGAGCACATGCACCCTATAGCAAAAACCTCTAAAAAAAAATGTAAAAAAGATCATATGCATATGGAAGGTCCAGAATGGGCAATCCATCTTCTCCATTCTTCTCCCGGGATTTATAGAGACAGAAAGTGGAATAGTGGTTGTTTGGGGCTGGGAGTTTGGGAGATAGAGAGCTGGTGGAATGACCAGTAAATGGTACAGTTTTCTTTGAGGTGAAAGGAAAATTCTAAAATTGACTGTAGTACACTGGGTTGTCAGGAAGGCTATGATGCATTTTTGCATAGAAAAGCATGTCATTACTTTCCTGACAACCTAATAGTTGCATATATATGTGAATTTACTAAAAGCCATTGATTTGTACATTTTAAAATGGGTGCATTGTGTGTTATATGAGTTATATCTCAATAAAGCTTCTTTAAAACAGAAATAGTAACCACATGCAAATTGAGAAGTGTGATTTGATCTCTTACTCTAACATTAAGCTGGTTTGCACATTTTTTTTTTTTTAGATTTTTATCATAGGGTATCTGTGCTCACCAGAAAGAGACAAAAAGAGGGAAAGTGAGGAAATCACCCCCAGGGAGAATGACCATGCTGCAATCCCCTTTCCTCCATTCTCCTCTTGGGATTTTGAGCATGTACACACATGCCTAGTGTGATTTTCAAACCACCAGATCTGGGACTTGAACCACGGTCAGCCATGTGGAAGTCCAGTGCCTTAACCACCATGCCGCCTGTTGCCCCCAGGTTGGTTTATACTTCGATGTAATGTCTGGTTGTATTTGATATGGATATTAACATAAACACAGATCATTACAAAATGTCGAATGACAAAAACATTCATGTTCAGTTCTAGAAAATATTTGGTGATTTTTTTCATTTGCTAGAGGGCACTTGTCAGAATGAAAGAGAGTTAGCGAGAGAGAGAAAAAAGGAAAAGGAGAACATACCCTCAGTGGGAGATGGTGACAATTCCTTCTCCTCCATTTCTCTATCCTGTTGGGATTTGGAAGCACACATGCACATGTGCCTGGCATGTTATTAAGCCATCAGGGCCAAGATTTGAACCGTGGTCAACAAGATGGGATCCAGATCCCTTAACCACTAGCATAGCGTTGGCCCAATTTCAGTGATTTCAAGGTTTTTGATTCTCCTTTCTGATTGTGTTTTGTCTAGGTGACAATATAAACTTGCCTTTCTTTGGTTAATAGAAAGGCATACCGGAAAGATGGGCCAGAAATGTTGTAAATGGAAAGTCAACTAGGAATAAAATGTGCTTCGGTATTCACGAAGAGGGAGAGCAATATGTGAATCACAGACAGCTGAGCACACACATTGATGTACACACCACACGAGGTCTTCCTCTTAAATTCAGCTGACGCCTTCTTCTGTCTTCCTTCATTAGCTTGATTACCACCCTCACTATGAATAAATGACCCCACACTGTTCAGCCTCAGGCTCAATGAAATGGGCTATTTAAACATTAAATGGAGCCAGATAGACATAAGGGGAGATACAGCTCTAAGCATATGAACTCGAACTTCTTGGCAGATTCTGACCAGCAAATACAGAACACTTACTGAGCAGAAATTAGCTCATCATTTGTCTATGAAGTTGGCCCAGGGCAATCATTTATTTCCAACTTCCATCTGCCACCTCACCGTTTCTATAAAATGGGATTGGCTCCCTCCCAGAAAATGCTTTCAAAGAAGACTCAAGGAATTGCCCCCAACGTTTGTCACAACCTAGCAGCCTGCTCTTTCCTCAAGGTAGGACCTACCTAAAAACAATGAACGGTCTCCACTGGGGGAAGGAAAACAGAGCCAATGACTGTGCCTGAAAAGTGAGTGACAGAGGTGTGCTAAAGGAAACACTTTCCCTCTAATGAAATTATATGCCACAGCAATGGGAGGACGTAGGGGAAGCTGGTTCCAAGGTCAGCAGGAGAGGCTGACGGGTGTTAGGATGCTTGAAAAAGAGAAGAAAACCTTCTAGGCCAAACAGAGTTCTATTAATCCATGCAGATTGGCAGCTCGTGTAAACTAGTACTCCATTCCCTGCCAGACTCCCTTCTGGGCTTCGACAAATTGAAGAAGTCTGGAAGGTAAAGTAGTGAGAAGTTGGGGCGGGGGAATAGTTCCAGGCTAGACTTTTCCAGTGTTCTAGATCAATATTCTCAACTATAATAGCATCTGCATCCCTGGCCAGCATCTGCTGTGTTTCCTCCCCATCTTCCTAATCCTTGACACCATTCAAACGTTCTAGGTCAGTTCTAATTTCCAATGCTCTTTCTTTTGGCCCCATAAACAATTAAATCTGCTAGAATACTAACCCCCCCTTTTTTCCCTAGAAGGTGAATGTGCTCATCAGAGAGAGAGAGGGAAAGTGAGAGAGCAGTCTCCAGAAGGGATGACCACACTGCCATCCCTTTTCTTCCATTCTACTCTTGGAATTTTGGGCATCCAGGCATATACATACATGCCCAGTATGTTTTTCAAGTTGCTGGGTCCGGGACTCAAACCTCTCAGTCAGGCATGTGAGATCCAGCACCTTAACCACTATGGCACTGGCTGGCCCTGAAATCCTAACCTTTCATCCACTAAACTGCATCTTTTAAACTAGTCTCACATCTAGAAATGGATTATATTTTATTTAGTTTGGGTTGCTATCACAAATGACCAGAGTGCTTGGCTTCAACCACATGCACTTATTTTTCATGGTTCTGGTGTGTGTTAAGTCAGAGGTCAGCATGCCAGCATGGTCAATTTCTTAGAGAGGGCCCTCTCTCCAGTTATGTTTCACATGGTCTTTCCTTAGTGCCCATATGCAGTAGAGACCTGCACCCCCATGCCTCATCTAAACCAAAGACTCACCCCAAATGCCATCACACTGAAGCTTAGGGCTTCAACATATCAATTTGGTGGTGAGTGTCACATCAAGAGGGACAAAAACATTCAGTTCACAGCAGATTACAGAGTCACCAATTGTACCCTCCACAGTCCAAATGCCTCACCCAAAATTCCTATGTTGAAACTTAATAGCCAAAGTGATAGTATTAAAAGTTGGGGTGTTTAGGAGGTGGTTAAGTCATGAGTACAAGGCCTTCATGAATAGGATACAGGCCTTTCCTAAAGGGCTGGAGGAAGTGGGTTTATTCTTTCCTGCTCTTCTGTCATAAAAAGACACAACAAAAAGTCCCTCACCAGACACCAAATGCTGGCACTTTAGCCTTGGACTTCCCAGCATTCAGGACTATAAATATTAATTTCTATTGTTTATAATGTGCCCAGTCTTGGGTGTTTTGTTATAGAAGAACAAGTGCACTAAGACAGTAGTTGCATTTTGTGCCTCTGTTTTGAAGGACCAGGCTACAGACACAGAAAAGGGAAGAGTACGTGAGTGACTTTTCTCTCCTAGAAATGCTTGATTGAGCCAATATACAATGTATTCTGGATGGAAAATCTCATTTTATATGCTATAATGATGTATATTAAATTAATGTAAATAAATAAACTTAAATTATAAACAGAAAAGAAAAGAAGCTTTCCCTTTTCTCTTAGTATCATAGGAATCAGCTTGCTGAGTAAAGATCGTTGTAATTGTGATATGCCGGATCATTTATGGGAGTGGTAGGGTGGGAAAAAGAAAAGCAATGTCAAAACTCAAGAATGATAGCTCCAGAGTATCAGCATTACCCAAACTGGCACACACAAAAAAAATATATATAACTCTTGTGCAAAATCTGGACTAGCCTTCTTCCGGCCACTCTCTACACTCCAATGTACTTAAACATGACTCTTAAGAAAACTCCCAGGGGAAATTCGTACTTGAACTTGCCCCTCCATCCCCTCTCCTTAAACCCAAACCTTGGCACCATCCACTTGGTTAAATTATACTTTCTAGGAGCTTGGCAGACGTTTCTGCTCACTCACTCTAGGAAATCCATGGGCCAGATGTCGTAGCCTCACCAACACAGCTTTTTATTATAGGACTTGTCATTGACACAGAAAACAGTAATCCAACTGGCAGAACAAACAAACACCATAGGGTTATGCAACTCCAGTTACCTTCTTGGTAATCTAAGGGGTTAACTCACCACTTTTTCCTTTCCTCTTTGTGGAAAAGCAATCCAGATTCCCTAACAGATATCCAAGGCCCTCCATGTCTGCCCCTTCTCACATTTCCAATCACTCTGCTTCATGGCAAGGACTACAGCTGGGCTGGGGCGTTCAGTCCATCTCTCCACCCAAGCATCAAAACTGCCCTGGGTATGCAGCTTTCTCCCCCTAATTAGGAATGTCTTCCTCTCGAATTCCAAAGAAAAATGAGATTCATTGCAATAGGGAAAAGAATTGATCATTTCTACACATGATCATCAAATTTTGCCTCACACTTATCAGAAAATAGTTCTCCCATTCAAAACATAAATCTTAAAGAGCTTTAACCTGATCATCTTTATAATTATCATGGTTCCTAGAAAATCACCTTGCCTAGACTATTCAGAATGTGATAAACTGGTGGTATGCAAGACTAGACTTCCAAGTTTTATGGATGTTTAATGAGAAGGGAGTATAAAAATAATTTGTATGAAATAACTTGCCTTGTTTTAGATTTTCTTTGTTTTGTTTTGTTTTGTTTTGTTTTGCTATTGGGTATGTGCTCACCAGAGAGAAAAGGAGAAAGCATTTCTCATGGGAGATGGTCAGCCATAATCTCTTCTCCTCCTTTCTCCTCTTGGAATTTTGGGTACACACATTCACATGCCTGGCGTGTTTTTCAAAACACAGTTGGCTATGTGGGATCCAGACATCTTAACTACCATGCCACCAGCCAGGTACCTGATTTTATTTTAGACCAGCTGAGAGAGGATTTTAAAAATGTTATCATTTTTTTTTTTGAGAGGTTTTCGCTATAGGGCGCGTGCGCTCGCCAGACAGACAGAGAGAGACAT
>NW_006159456.1:2028331-2036626 GCF_000334495.1 Tupaia belangeri chinensis | reverse complement strand
GCTGGATCTTGGTCACGCCCCCGCACGCGCCCGGCGTGAGTTTTAAGCCACAGGGCCGCGGTCAACTACGTGGGAGTCCAGCGACATAGCCATTATGCTAACTGCTGGTTCCCATCATTTTTTTTTAAGAGAGGTTTTTGCTATAGGGCACGTGTGCTTGCCAGAAGACAGAGACAGAGAGACAAAAAGTGAGAAATCAACCCCCAAGGGGATGGCCAGGCCACAATCCCTTCTCCTCCATTCTTCTCTTGGGATCTTGGGTATGCACGCACACGTGCCCGGCATGAGTTTAAGCCGCCAGGTCTGAGACTCGAAACACAGTCGACTACATGGGAGTCCAGTGACATAGCCATTACCCTAACTGCTGATCCCAAAAATGTTATCTATTTTTTAATTATCCCATTGAGGAATACTCTGGTGAATAAAGTTGAAAGATCCTTCAAAGGAGATACATATCTAGGTTGCTTAATTGTGGAAAACGAAGCCAATCAGGGTCAGGGAATAAAGATTCAGAAGGTAGGCCTTAGTCTAGCATGAGGGGGAAATCCTTTCTCTTTTAGACCTAGATGTGATTAAGACTCAGACTTGGAGACATGGAGATGCCTACAGCGATTTCAGAGGTAGGAAGTGAGCTCACCTGGCTACATGGATGCTAACTACATGTGAGACAGAGAAGAGGTCTGAGGCAGGATCCCCAGGCATTCTGGCTTTGTGCAATCATTTCCTTTTCACTCTTACCAAACTTTGATAAGTTTTCATTACTTGGAGCATTCTGTTGTACCATATAAAACTAAGGGGGAAGCAAATTTCCTACACGAGATGAAGAGAACAGAGGGAAAGCAATACCCTTTTCTGTACATTTCTAAGTTTTATTACAGTGGTGGTAGCTCATCACAGAAGTGGTCCCATGGGGAATATGGGCACTAGAGAAGTCAGCTGGAGCACATGTTGACAATTTGGCACTAAAATGAACGTGAGATTCAATCTTTTGTAATTAATCACTTCCTAATTAACAAGTGTGCTGCGCTTTTTCTATCAGGTGTTCTCAACGTGGTTGATAACTGTAATTTATTCACGCTATTGCAAACATACACCAAAAATTAGCACAAGTCACAGAGGTGCCATTAAACATAATAGAAGTACCCATGTTGGTTTTAGCACTTTTCTGTAGGGAATTTGACACTTGAAAGAAATATGTCTCAGAAGTCAATTCCAAATTAGGTTAAAGATAATTACTTGCAGAATGTGCATAAAAGACAACTCAAATTTAATTTCAGAAATGTATATGCCAAAAGATTGAGTTTTGGGGAAGTGAAGTACAGTTAGTGTCCCAGCTTAGGCACTGTTAGCATTGCCCTCAGCCTTAGGCCATCTCCACAAGTATTTACAATGTGCAAATGATATTGAGCAAGAATTGACTGAATATCTATTATAAGGTTGGGTCACACATCGAAAGACCAATTAGATTCTTAGAATACTATCCCTTTTTCAAGGAGCTCATAGTTTAGTAGAGACTACAAACTCCTAAACAAATGACCAGAAAACAACTTGGTGACTATACAGATTGAGAAACACAAAGAATAGCATAAGAGTTCTAAAAGAAGGCTCGTTATTGAACACTTTTTGATGACAAATCTAAAAACTTTTTGCTCGCATATGTTTCACACTGAATTGATATATTTTTAAGTTATGTGAATAGACTTTTAATAGTTTGCAATTATCTTACTGCCATGCCAACCAGTTTTTCACCTGTTTTTCATGGTAGAGTTTTCTTATAATTAATTACAGTTCCAAGGGCCAGAGGTGTTGAGAGAACAAGACACTTTCAGAATGGTGGAATGAGGACCTCCCTTAAGCACTGATAAAGCTGGCAAAATTATAAAAAGCAATATATAACTCTGAAAATAACTAAAGGTATACGACAAATTGAAAAGCAGTTATTCAAGAAAAACTACCGAATCTAGCAAGAACACCATGGGGTCTGTAGCATTTGATTTGGAGTTCCCATCCCTCTCCCCTAGGTTCACGATACAGTAGCCATGAAGACCAGCCTCACCACTGTGTGTGTGGGGGGGATGCTGATCTGATTTGAAGCTCCCAAGAAAAGTTGTAGACCCAGGGTATTGTCAAATCAATAGCAGCTAATTGCAAACAATTGGAAAGTCAACCTCCTAGCTGCCTAAAACTGCAGTACTTGTGGGGACAAGCAAGAGCCAGCCAAAAATTTAAGAAGTATATCTGGGAGAAATGAGGCAGCCATAGTGGTTTCAAAACCTCTGATACATTCTTTGGGATCTGAAAAATTGTGCACATACACAGGGTTGTAGTTACACTACAGAAAGGACCGGGGTCTCTGGCTAACCACGAAAGTGAAGGTCCAGGTAGAATTGTGAAATGTCTCAACTTCAAATATGTACACCAACCCACATATAGGTCCTTTGGCAATGAATGGAAGCCTTGTTGGTTCAAATGTTCATGGTAAACACCTGAGTAAACCTTACTGAATGAATGTCAGCTATGCTGATCCAGGGGTGACCACTAGGAAACCTGACTTAAAAATAAAAACAGCAGTGGGAACCAGCAGTTAGCGTAATGGCTATGTCGCTGGACTCCCACGTAGTCAACCGCGGTTCACGTCCCGGACCCAGTGGCTTAAAACTCACGCCGGGCGCGTGTGCGTGGGTGCCCAAGATCCCTAGAGGAGAATGGAGGAGAAGGGATTGCGGCGTGACCATCCCCCCGGGGGGTGATTTCTCGCTTTCTGTCTCTATGTCTCTCTCTGTCTGTCTGGCGAGCGCACGCGCCCTATAGCAAAAACCTCTCCAAAAATAAATAAATAAAATAAAATAAAATAAAAACAGCAGTTACGCAACTGGATCCACATGAGAAAGGTCCTGGGTTTGCGTTTTGAGACCTTTCTGAGCATGGCAGACATGTGCCTGTAAGCCTGTGGTCTAGGCTGGTAGAGACTGGTAATGTGGAGACCCTGTTAGGGGTGCCTGCCTCTCTGTCTGCCTATCTATTTCTTTGTCTTTCTCTCTCATGGAAGACATAAACAATAAAGTTACTACAATATATTATCTGAAGTGTCCAGCTTGTTTTTGTTTTTGTTTTAATGACCAAAAATACAAAGAAAGGGAAAATGCAGGCCATAATAGGAAACTAATCAGTCAAGAGAAACTGTTCCTAAGGTAACCCAGATGTAGGACTTGGTAGATCAAGACTATATGCCTGTTATAAATATGTTCAAAGCACTAAAAGAAACCATGTTTGCATAATTAAGTAAAAGTCTGATAACAACGTTTTACTAAATAGAGACTATAATAAAAAAGATTAAAAAAATACTGAGTTGAAAAGTACAATAACTGAAATAAAAATTTTACTAGAGTACCTTGAAAACAGATTTGAACTGGTAGAATAAAGAACTAGCAAGCTTGAAGACAGAGAGATGATCTAGTCTAAAGAACACAAAGGAAAAAAAATGAAAAACATTAACAACAGAGTTTCAGAGAGCTGTGAGATATCCTTAATTGAACCAATATCTACATAACAAGAACACAAGAAGGAGAAGAGAGAGAGAAAAGCAGAAAAATACTCGAAGAAATAATAGTTGATCAAATCCAGGCCATCCTGAAATGGCTACTGAATTTGAGCTATGAAATATCCTTTTCAGGGACTAAAAATGAAGATCTTCTGCTGAGACTTTCCTTCCAGACTAATTTCTAGTGGGAAAGAAATAATAGTTAAAACATCTCAGATTTAACTTTTTAAATTATTATTACTACTACTACTTTTTTAGCTTGCTATAGGGTGCATGCTCTTGCCAGAGAGAGACAGAAAGAGAGGGAAAGTGAGAAATCACTCCCCAGGAAGGATGTCCATGCCAAAATCCCTTCTCCTTCATAATCCTCTTGGAATTTGGGGCATGCATGCTCACATGGCCAGAATGATTTTCAAGCCACCAGGTCCAGGACTTGAACTGTACGGTAGGCTATGTGGGGTCCAGCCACCTTAAATTCCACCTGCTGGCCCATTTAGAAAACAAATAACCTACATATCCAAAATGTCAATAAATCTCAAGTAGGATAAATTCAAAGAATTCCACATATAGACACATCATGGTCAAATTGTAGAAAGACAGAAAATTTTGGAAACTGTAAAGTTTACTTCAAAAATGATGGCTAAATAAAGACATTTCCCAAATAAGTAAAAAGTAAGATAATTGACAGACAGCAGACCTATCTTTCAAGAAATACTAAGAGCTCAAAAGACATGGGACCAGCAGTTAGCGTAATGGCTATGTCGCTGAACTCCCATGTAGCCAACTGCAGTTTGAGTCCCGGACCAGGTCGCTTAAACTCACTCCAGGCGCATGTGCGTGCATGCCCAAGAATCTGAGAGGAGAATGGAGGAGAAAGGGTTGCGGCATGACCATCACCCCTGGGAGGTGATTTCTGGCTTTCTATCTCTGCCTCTCTCTGTCTTTCTGGTGAGCACATGTGCCCCATAGCAAAACCTCTCCAAAAAAAAAAAAAAAAAGACATGACATCAAATGGTAACTTGAATTCTCAGTCATAAATTAAAAGCATCAGTAGATGTAATTATGCAAGAAAATACATGAGACTGGGACCAGCAGTTAGCGTAATGGCTACGTCGCTGGACTCCCATGTAGTTGACCGCAGTTCACGTCCTGGACCCGGTGGCTTAAAACTCACGCTGGGCGTGTGTGCGTGCGTGCCCAAGATCCCGAGAGGAGAATGGAGGAGAAGGGATTGCAGCATGGCCATCCCCCTTGGGGGGTGATTTCTCACTTTCTATCTCTCTGTCTCTCTCTGTCTGTCTGGTGAGTGCATGCACCCTATAGCAAAAACCTCTCCAAAAAACAAAAAAAAGGAAATGTATGAGACAGCAACAATTATATTTTTTACTTTACTTTCTTCTTCTCATAACTATTTTAAAAGACTACTGCACAATAAATATGAACTACACAATAAATATAAACTTGAAAAAGATGATCTCAACACCTCTTCTTCCCAATCCCCAAGAAGGATCATGGTTCCAATATTGTTCTACAATATCTTTTTGGATGGAATTGTGTCCTGTGAGGTCAAGGCCAGACTCAGCAAACAGTAAAAACAATTAAGGAGCAAAGACCCTCTTCTCTAGGATCAGAACTTACCTATACTGCTGTCTAAATCTCTGGGACATAACTGCTTCACTCTCCTCAGCACACTTCTTTCATTTGGATGACGTTCTTTGCTGATTCTGCCTCGTCATACCCAACTTAGCAGCTAGAGTCCTAATCTTAGTCATGTGGACAAGCCTGATCACTTTGTTGCTTTTATCTTGGTTTGTCAAAGAGTATTTGAATTCCCTAAGCAACCAAATGGTGAGAGGGAGGAAAGCTAACATATCTATACCGTCTCTGTAAGACCTTCCCTTTCTTATTCCTTTTGGTATAAGGGGGGAAAGCTAATATACCTATGTATTCCCTCTAAGATCTTGTCTTTCTTATTCCTTTTGGTATATTTGGCACATTACGTTTGAATAATATTGGCTGAATGAATGAATGCATTTCTGACAATGAAGAGGTCATGGTAGTCTACAGCTCAGGGTTTCTCAAAGAGATAAGTCACCAGCTTTCAGCGATTAGATACATTTTGAGAGGTAGTAATATAAGGTGGTCTAAAACTATCTGTTTTCCATTATCTTCTCATACATTATCTGTTACCTTGCCATCTTTTTTTCTCTAGTTTTGACTTGTAGGGATGTCAGACACAGAAGGATGGTTGGGAACCAAAGGAAATCAGAGAAAGAAAACTCTGGAAACCACTAGTTCTTTCTGTTTGAGAATCTGCAGTTTTCTATTATCTGCTCTTTCTTCTATGTCAAAAGAATCTCTTAAGAGTCCTAACCGCCAACTCGAGAAACATTATTTTAGGTCATTACCTTCCAGAAATTGGAATTAATTAATAAAAGGAAGAAGACAGATAATCTGGGAGAGGTGCCAAAGAAGAAAATAATACCATACAAGGGTGAAGTAAAATTTGACCATTCAATTTGGATGTTGGTATTAAATTATTATTGATGACAAATTGCAATTCCTTTTATCTCTGTGTTAAGATTGATTTCTTTTAGCCCATGTTTCCTTTACCCTTTTCATCTCTGTGGTTAGGAGGTGACAGCCTAGAAGTGTTACTATGGTCACCATGGAAACTGTCCATCAGAGCCTAGTACTGAAGACCAGCAATAGGCTGGAAATGGTTCCAAACTCTGGTTACCGATCCAGAAGAGCAGCTGGGAAAGTTATTTGAGCTACAGTTACCCCTAAGGAAACGAGACAGTCCCTCAACTTCTCACTGATCTTCCACACTTAGGTGTCTGTTTTGCCATTTGTTAAAAGAATTAACAAGTAAAAGTAGCTCTGAACAGGGAGCCAGAGGTTCAGCTGAGAGGAAATGTCCCAACTTTCCTTTCACATGTAAACTTCTTGGGAATTGCTCTGCTACAGTGAAGTTTTCAAGAACACGCTAGGCCTGTTCAGATGCCCTCTGAAATGTGAGAATACATATGCAAGATATGTCAAGGACAGGGTTGTGCTCTGTGCTCAGCACCATCTGGAGGCATTAGCATGAGTGAATCCACTTGTCTTCTTTGTCCTTTTGTGAATTCATTTTCCAAACTTACCCTGTTTAAGGTTGTTCATGCAGAACAAATTTAACTTCTATACAAATCTAAGGCCATCAAAACTGTAGTATCTATTCACACTTATCTCAGGGAAAAAATATTAAACTTTAATCTGGTGACAGAGGTAGTCAATACACACATGATGCTTTGGTCATGGCATTAGTCAAGAAAATGGTTTGGCTTCTTAGTAACCTACTAATTTTTTGCAAAGCCGTAACTAGTGGACAAAAACATATATGTATGTATCTGTGTCCCTAAGTGAGACCCACAAGGCCCTTTCTTCTGAAGGTAACAAATATGAATATCCATTGTTGGTAAGTACTATTAAACTATTTTGACCTGAAATGGCTACTGTACTCCCACACTTTGATTCTTGTGGATAAGTCAAAATTGCACATGTTAGGCTTATCATGTTTTTCTGAGTTGGTTTCAAAGTTACAGCCAATCACAATAGAGCTTCCCAATAGGGCTATTCAAAAATGGAGCACCTAGATGAAGACTGAGAAAGCATAAACCCTAGAAGAAGGAGGAAGGATGAACTTCATGAGAACGATGACTACATTTTAATAATTTTCCAAAATCTAGAGATGAATTATTGTTAAATTGAATGCAAATAGCAAGTGTGGCTCTACCAGCATCTCTATTCCCATGCTCAGCTCCATGCTTACGAGATCCAGAAGTTTCACTAGTGAAATTGGTGAGAGAAAGCTTGGTCATGCCGAAGGCTTAGCTTAAGACAATTTGCTCAAAGCAGACACAAGGCACAGGAGAGTGGTAGGACTTTTTCTTACTCAATACCTAAAATACTACACTCTTCTCAGAGACTAACAACCAAAAGGGGCTTTGTTCAAGAGCTGAAGACAGGTACTACACTCTTCTCAGAGACTAACAACCAAAAGGGGCTTTGCTCAAGAGCCAAAGACAGGATAGCCCCATACCACAGCAATTAAGTACTAGGCAAAGGAAGTCACACCTCACAGGGCCGACCAAAGTTTGAGTTCCAATAATGATTGTTTGAAAAACATACCAGGAGGGTACTTGTGCTCAGGATCCTGACAGGATGAAATATTGGAGGAAAAAGAATGGCAGCATGATCAAGCCCCATTGGGGGTGCTTTCTCTCTTTCTCTATTTTTTTTCTCTGTCTCTCTCTCTAATAGGCACATGCCCTTTGACATAAATAATAATAATAATAGGAAGAAGGTAAATGAGGAGGAGAAAGACTGGATCTCACTTCAAATGAACATACTTCATTTGAACAGACTTCAAGTATTAGGTCTGCCCAAAAGCCTTGCAAATAGAATTAATTTTTCTCTGAAAAATCTTAGCTGGTTCTCAACCTAAACAAGAGAGGAGAGATAGCAGATCTGTTTCATAATCCCCCCTCAGAAGTTTCTGGATCCTTCTTATTTCTGGTGCAGCTGTATAAAGAATTAACTAACAACACTGGCTGGGACCACTAATGTACAAGAAGAGAAAGTTCTAGTTACCTTTATTTTATTTTGATTTTTTTAAAACTTTTTTTTAGAGGTTTTTGTTGTAGGCATGTGCGCTTGCCAGAAAGACAGAGAGAGAAAGAGAGACAGAAAACGAGAAATCACCCCTTTGG
>NW_006159456.1:2001278-2028248 GCF_000334495.1 Tupaia belangeri chinensis | reverse complement strand
TGAGTTTAAGCCCCCGGGTCCAGGACTCGAACAGCAGTCGACTACATGGGAGGCCAGCAACATAGCCATTACGCCAACTGCTGGTCCCAAGTTCCAGTTATCTTTAAGTTGCAGAAGTTCAAGTTCAGATTGCTGTCTTCAATATTTGCTGCCATTTGGGAACCAGCAGTTAGCATAATGGCCATGTCGCTGGACTCCCACGTAGTCGACCGCGGTTCGCGTCTCGGACCCGGTGGCTTAAAACTCACGCCCGGCGCATGTGTGTGCGTGCCCAAGATCCTGAGAGGAGAATGGAGAAGGAGGAATTGCGGCGTGACCATCCCCCCTGGGGGGTGATTTCTCGCTTTCTGTCTCTACGTCTCTCTCTGCCTGCCTGGCGAGCGCACGCGCCCTATAGCGAAAACCTCTCCAAAAAAAAAATATACATATATATTTGCTGCCATTTTCCTCTAGAGTAGTTTGGTTAATATGCAGAACTCAGAGAGCCCAAAGATGACAGATATTTGGTCAGCAGCCCTTGATGTTTCCAGGGCCTTTCCAAAAGGCAGTGTTTATTATTATTCCCTTAACTTTTAACTTGATGAAAAATTTTTATCTAGGGATCTCAAAGCACCTAATAACAGTGATGCTTGGCGTTAACACAGAGAAAGGAGAGTTCAAAGCTTTTTATAGACACTCATTAGCTTTCCCCACACGCTGTAATCCTCTTTGACGAATCCCAAAGTCCATAGTCTCCAGTCAATGTTCCCACCATGGGCCTTTTTGCCAACCTCTTCAAAACATGAACAAAGCCCCAGGCTACCCAGGTGACTGGTCCTGTCATATCAGTTCCTGGGCAAGCAAAGTGCTCCAGGGCCATAGGGACTTCTGTGTCTAGTCTAATTACTGTCCTGGCCATGCTGGAACCTCCAACCTTGTTTTTTCAGAAGCAGGCAGCACCCACAGGGCCCAGCAATTACTCACCCAGGGATCAGGGTGACCTAAATCCAGAAGGGAATGTGGAAGAAGAGCAACTGGATTCTGCCCTTGGATCAGGACTCATATTTGTCCTCCAGCTACCTAGGGCCAAGCCCTCAGACCTCTTAACCTGTGGAAGCTGAACCTTTGTGCCACTGGAACCTCAAAGGACATAGCTAAGGCCATTGTCTTTGTGGTGCTTCTTGGACTCAGCACATTCTACCTATCCTATCTGTCTTACCTTTTCAGTTTTTCCAGTCCTGGGTTCTCAGTCTACCTTGTAGGTCGCCTCAGTACCTACCGGTCTGACTTTTTCATTTTTTTTCTCTTGTCTTTAATTTGCTAGAATGTGTGCCATTGCCAGAGAGACACAGACAGAAAGAAAAAAAGTTGGAAAGGGAGAAAGCAACCCCCAGTTTGGGGAGATCATGCCACAATCCCTTCTCTTCCATTCTCCTCTTGGGATTTTGAGCATGCATGCACATGCACCAGGTATAGCCTTCAAGCTGCCGGGTCAGGGACTCAAACTACACAATCGGTCATGTAGGATCCAGCTGCCTCAACTACTCTATCACCTAGCTGGTTCCCTGCCTGACTTCACTCAACTCGTCAGAATCCGCAGACTTCCTTCCTTCCGATGCTTACTAATCACAGCTGTGTAAATGGAGAGAGATGGAGTGATGGGTGTCTACTAGCCAACTTTAAGAAATGGCAGAGGGTGAGAAATGGGGGGGGGGACTGGGTGTATATATATATATACACACATACACACATACGTACATACATATATAAAACTAGAAATGGAAAATTATTGATGATAACATATATGATTAAGCCACTATGCAGTATATTCTGGATGGGAAATCACATTTTGTATGCTGTAACAATGCTCAGTGAATGAATGTAAATTAATTAATTAAAAATTAAAAACAAATGTTCCTTGACGTCTAAGTCAGTTACACAGACACAAGTAGGACATAGCAAAGTGAATTAACATAGGCCAGAGTGCCACCGCAGTAGGTTCAGCTGGGTTTCTAGTCAGGGATTTTTGTTTGCTACCTTGCTCGGGTTTGGCTCCGTCTGGAGCCTCTCCTGGCCTGGATGGGGGCACTTACACTCGCTCAGCCCAATTAAGAGTCAAAACTAATCACATTCTTACCATTCCTACCACCATTTCCAAGAACCAGTGCTCACTTGAGCCCTGTCTCTCATGCCTGGGATCCTGTCTACTCTGTATCTCAGCCTGTGCCCACTTGGGTAAATCCTGTCAGCCTCCCTCCCAGAACCTAGAGTGACTAGGATTCTAGTTAATCAGATTGGTATGTTTTGTTTTATTTTAGTTTTAGTTATTTTTTTTTTCTATTCTGTGCACGTGCTCAGTAGAGAGAGACAATGAGAGAGAAAGTGAGAAATCACTCTCCAGAGGGGGTGGCCATGCTGTAGTCCCAGGCTCCTCTCAGAGCTCTCAGATCTCCATTCTCCTCTCAGGATTTTGAGCATGCATGCACACATGTCGGGCATGATTTTTCAAGTTGCTGAGGCCAAGACTCCAGCGGTACAGTTAACCATGTTACTCCAGTGCCTTAACCTCCATACCACCTGCTGGCCCCAGTTCTGTTTTTTTTTTTTAAGGATTATTTTATTCAATTTTATTTATCCATTTATTTTATTTTAATTTGACCAGAGATAGACACAGAGAGAGAGAGAGGGAGAAAGTGAGAAAACAAGCCACCAGGTCCGTGACTTGAACCATGGTAAGCCATATGGGAATGTCCAGTGCCTCAACCACCGTGCCACCTGCTAGTCCCCAGTTGTGGTTTTTTTGTTTTTTCTTTAATTCTAACTTTTTCTTAGAATTGAGACAAGAAAGATAGCCTGGGGGAGTGCGAAGGTGACAGGGGTGGCTCTGAGAATCCTGTAGGAATCCGTGCTCCCAGCTCTGGTCTTTCTCAGTGCTGACAAAGGCCTTCTCTCATTCTCGCCTTCACCTTCGGACTGTGATCCTTTTCTTACGCACCCAGTCGGTGTACTTGATATGACCCTTGACTGAAAGTGCCAAGCCCTCTGTAAACCTATGAGAGATGGACTCAGCCAGCCTTGGGTAACGCAGTTTTCGAGAACTTGCCACTTGCTCTGCCTAAACTGACTCCATGTGGAAGACTTGGCACCTATCTTGGAGAAAGTGCCTCATGTCTTGCTCACATTTGATATGCAGGCTCTAGAGTTGCTGGGCCTGTTCCTAACATTTGGTTTGTATTACACATAGATTGCACAGATCTATCTGCTTGAGGGAATTAGGCTCTCTCTTTTGGGGTGGCTTCACTGAGAAGGCACAGGGAGTCAAGAGAGGAATTATTATTTGGATTCAAACATGGCCAACTGTGCTGACATGGCAGAGAGACCCTTGGGATCCAGTCATCTTAGAGGTCATGAACTGAGGAAGGGAAACACTGGGAGGACAGAGAAGACAGGAAGCACACCATGACCAGAAGTTCTAAAGGGCATCACAGTTAGTAGGAGAAAATTTACAATTTAAATGTAATACTAAGAACAAAATCCTACACAATCCAAATGATGGTTTACACATGGCTGCGATAAGCAACGGGTATATGTGTGGGTTTTTAGTTAATAGTTATTGGATTATTAATGTATGTCAGATACAATGTTAAACTCTTTTTTTTCTCTTTCTTTTCTTTTTTTTTTTTTTTTTGGAGGGGTTTTTGCTATAGAGCGGGTGCACTTGACAGAAAGGCAGAGAGAGATAGACAGAAAGTGAGAAATCACCCCCCGGGGGGCGGGGGATGGCCACGCCGCAATTTCTTCTCCACTCTCCTCTCGGGATCCTGGGCAACGCACACACACGCACCGGGCATGAGTTCAAGCCACCGGGTCTGGGACTTGAACTGTGGTCGACTACATGGGAGTCCAGCGACACAGCCATTACGTTAACTGTGAGTCCCACAATGTTAAACTCTTAATGAAGATTCTTAGGACAACTACATTTATTAAGTACTATTACTATGACCACTTTACAAATGACAAAGCTAAGGTTCACAAAGTTAAGTAAATTGATCATATCATACCACTGGGAATTTTCTCAGATCTGAATTCGAACCTACACAGTCTGACTCCAGATCCTACGTACCTAATTATTACCTACATGAAAGAGAGGCATAGGTCTAAACAAACAATAGCACGATGTATAAAGCCAGATTAGGCTAGAGGTTATGAAAATACTGAAGTCATTCTTAAAGCAGTTCTAACAAGGCAAGGATTGGTCCACTCTTTAGAGGCAAATAATATGGCCCAGAAGAGGTAAACAGGTTTCAACTTGCATGACAATCTCAGTGGACTAGGTGAGGGTACCAGAGTATAAAGGGGTTAAAGAGGTTTCAGAGACAGAATCCAGTCAAAGCTGAAAAGTGCTGAGACTGATTTCCAGCGTCTGCTGTGAGTGTAGAGGAAGGGAGAGGGGGCACATATGCTGCGTATTTACCATCAAAGACAGAAGTCCACACATAGTGGAGGGATAGGGCAGAAGGCCTTCCAGGAGACAAGCAAAGGCTGAGATAGGTATGTGATCAGCATCAGAGAGATCTAATACGATAAAAGGTGCCACCTGGCAGGCAAACCACATGGGGCATCAGAGGTATATGCACACCAGTGAGGTCCCAGTTTGGTCATCTGTAGACACTGTCAGATATCCAAGGGAAACTAGTGAAGACAGGATTCCTCTGCTAGGACAGAACCTGGGAAAGAAATCAGGTACTGACTCTGTGACTTGGTATACAGTTTCAGAGAAGAAGGCAAGAGTCCAGGCCCTAGAGGACAAATCAGAGTGCCCTCAGTAACAAGACTGAGAAACACTGCTCTGCAGAGTTACAGTTCTTGGATCTGCAGATGTCTCTCCATCTGGGGTCTGATAGTGTTCTAGAACAGTGATCCCCAACCTTTTTGGCACCAAGGACCATTTCATGGAAGACAATTTTTCCTTGGACTGGAGGTCGGGGGATGGCCTTGGGATGATCCAAGCACATTACTTTCATTGTGCACTGTATTATTATTACATTGTAATCAATAATGAAATAATTTAAAAACTCACCATGATGCAGAATCAGTGGGGGTCCTGAGCTGGTTTTCCTGCAACTAGATGGTCCCATCCAGGGGCTCCTATGAGACTCTAATGCTGCTGCTATGATAGGAGGCTGAGCTCGGGTAGCAATGCAAGCAATGGGAAATGGCTGAGTACAGATGAGCTTCACGTGCTTGCCTGCCACTCATCTTCTGCTGAATCATCTAGTCCCTAACAGGCCACAGACTGGTACTGGCCAATGGCCCCAGGGTTGAGGACCCCTGGTCTAAAATACAGAGAAGGGCTGAGCCAGCAACAGAACCAGTGACCTTGCTTGTTTGTGAAGCCTGAGAGAGGACAAGGCAAGAAAGCATCGTATCCTTACATCCATTGGATGAATAGAGAAAGGGGAGAATGTATCTGGCACTCAGTCAAGGGAAAAAGTCTAGGAGGCTTTTCGTTGACCCCTGAATTAAAACGAAACAATAGTTAACATGGCCTCTACAAAGGCTAATGCAATCAGCACCAGACTCATTTTTAGAAACACGGCACCCAGATCAAGGGGAAACAATAAGTATTTTGCATTCATGAAACCTCATCTGTAGAACCATGCCCAGGTCTGACCACTCTATGTTAAAGAGTGGAAAAACTGCAGGAAAAACTGCAGAGGATGATGAAAGGTTACATAAGCGCAGTCTCAGTGACCGAAGCTGTGCTTTGTTTTTGTTTTCTGGTCAAGACAGAACCTTGTGGAACATGTTAGTTTCTTCTAGCCAAATGGCTGACCTTTAGAAGAAGGATTTGACTCACTTATAGTAACTCCTGAGGGAAGAATTAGAACGAGTGGTGACAGTTATGGGGAGGTTAACTTTTATGCAGTAAATGAGGACATTTCTAACAATTCAAACAGCTTTCCTCCAGATTATTTCCCCACAGACTACTCTCCAATTGAAGGTTAATAGATGCACCATGGAGTAAATTGAGAAATCTCTCGGTTAGACAAAGTAAACAGGTTTTCTCATGGCTGGACTCCTCAAATCCTTTAATGTGTTAGTGTGCTTTAAATTTTTCCAAGAAGAACATTTCCCAAGCTTAATTGACCACAGAATCAAACTCCATTTTATTTATTAATTTAATTTTCATGATTCATCTGTTCATGTTCCTTGAAGCAAGTAGCCTGTAAAACACATCTGAGAATGCTGGATGAAAGTCATCCAACAAGGAAATTGGTTGCTTTGGGAAGAAAGTGTTCACATGTGAGCAGATATCCTCCCAATGCAACATGAGAAATAGATTGTAGAGGAAATTGCTTCATAGAGAAAAAGGCTGAATTAGATGATTCTAGAGTATGATTCCATTGCCTACTTCAATGACATTGGTCCTAAAGACAAACATTTCCAATGGAGGTTTAATTAATTCCAACCTTTACAGATCTATAAAACAATATACAATGGGTACTCAAAAAAGTGATGGAAATGCATCATTAAAAATATATAATTTAATTTAATTCTTTTCCCAAATGTTTGGAAATCCCTTTGTAGAGGTCACCACCTGGAAACATTTAGCTAGTAATATTTTCTAAGATTATATAGGTATAGCAAGAGTATGCTGCTCGTAAATACAGGTTTAAAATTTTTTAAGAGAGTTGTTTTTGCTATAGGGCACGTGTGCTCACCAGAGACACAAAGAAAGACTGAGAGATAGAAAGCTAGAAATCAACCCCCAGCAGGATGGCCACACTGTAATCGCTTCTCTTCCATTCTCCTCTCAGGATTTTGGG
This sequence comes from Tupaia belangeri chinensis, assembly GCF_000334495.1. Taxonomy (NCBI): domain Eukaryota; kingdom Metazoa; phylum Chordata; class Mammalia; order Scandentia; family Tupaiidae; genus Tupaia; species Tupaia belangeri. The sequence goes on along the minus strand of NW_006159456.1, from coordinate 2,021,439 downwards.
CATGCACACACACAGGCCTAATTTGAGTTTTAAGTCACCAGGTCCAGGACTCGAACCATGGTTAACTATATGGGAGTCCAGCAATGTAACCATTATGCCATCTGCTGGTCCCTATACATTTTTTTAAGAGAGAATTTTTTCTATAGGGCATATGTGCTTGTCAGAGAGATAGAAAGAGAGAAAATGAGAAACCACCCCCAAGGGGAGGATGACCATGCCACAATCCCTTCTCCATTCTTCTCTAGGGATTTTGGGCATGCATGCATACATACCTGACATGACTTTCAAGTCTCCAGGTCCAGGACTTGAACCACAGTTGGCCCTGTGACAGTCCAGCGCCTTAACCACTACACCACCTACTGGCTCCAGGTTTATAATGTTTTATAGAGCTGATACAACTCTAAGAAAATGCATGAACAAAGTTACAGAAACTTTGTACTACTGAACTGCTCTGGCGCTTCAAATCTTGTGGAGTTGCTTTTGTCTAAGTTACATTCATGACTTCCCTTAAAGATGACACAACTGGGCCAGCCAGGTAGCACAGTGGTTAAGGTGGGTGGATCTCACAAGGCCAACAGAGCAGTTCAAGTCCCAGGCCAAATGACTCGAAAATTACTCTAGGTGCATATGTGTGCATGCCTAAAATCCCAAGAGGAGAATGGAGGGAAAGGGATTGTGGTGTGGCCATCCTCTCTGGAGGTAATTTCTCACTTTCTCTCTCCCTCTCTATCTTTATTTCTCTTCAGCAAGCACATGTGCCTAATAGCAAACAAACAAAAAAAGACTTAAGTTCTCTAACTTTTGTACTATCTGTTATGGACTGAAAGTTTGTGTCCTCCAAAAACTCACCTTTTGAACTTGAATCCCCACTGTGTTGGTATTTAGAGATGGAATCTTTGAGGTAATCAGGTCTTGAGCAGGAAGCCCTTAAGAATGGAATTAGTGCCTCATAAGAATTGGCCAGCAAGTTTGCTAGCCCTTTCTGCCCTACAAAGACAAAAGTCAGCAATCTAAAACCTGGAAGGGGGCCCTTGCCAGGTTCCAACCATGGGACTTCCAGCCTACACAACTGTAAGAAATAAATTCTTGTTGTTTAAGCCACCTAATACATGGTAGCTAGTTAGATCATCCCAGATCAACTAAAATATCATTCTGAAGTCTTTCCTAAAGAGAAAATAGGATATAAAATTTAAATAAACAAACTTAAGATCTGTGTAACTGTTAACCATGATACACAGTGGCATAACTAGTTTTTTAAAAAAAGTAGACTCCTTGTAAAATCTGATACCCCTGGGTTGAACAACAAAAAAACCCACACCTTTCCTTTCAAGCAAAGGACAAGAGTTTAATTATATTGTACAAGGCCAAGTTCTATTAGAGACTAAAAAGAATCATGTTTCTTCTTTGAAACTTAGCTAAATGCTACAAAGAAAAAAGACAAATGTCTTAGTAGAACAGAAAAATAATTTTTTGACCTTGACAGTGTGTACAAGAACAGAAAAATAATTTTTTGACCTTGACAGGGTGTACACGCTCAGGAGAGAGACAGAGACAGAGAGAAAGAGAGGAAAAATGAGAGATCACTCCCCAGGGGCATGTTCATGCCACAATCTCTTCTCCATTTCTCCCTCCTTTCAGAAATTTGTATGCACACACACACACACACACACACACACACACACATCCCCAGCATGTTTTTCAAGTGACAGGGTCCAAGACAAACCACACAGTTGGCCATGTAGGGTTCAGCCACCTTAGTCACCAGGCCACATGCTGGCCCTGGTCATGGCATTCCACCTGTCTTGTCTCGGAGTTCTGACCTGTGCTTTCTGTGCTGGATTATTCCTAATATTTCCCTTTCCAGCCGTCTTAACTACCAGGCCATGGGCTGACTCGGGAATATAGTTTTTAAAAGTTTATTTATTTTATTTCTCTCATGAGAGAGGAAGACAGAAATAGAGAAAGAGAGATGTCACCTCCGACAGGGGCTTCACTCCACGATCCCAGCCTCGGTCAGCCAGGATAGAGGGCATGAGTGTGCATCCAGCATGCCCAGGGACACACAAACCCAAGACCTTCCCATATGGCCTCAGCAATGCTGAGGTGCCACCGAGGTTAGGCAGCGATGTAACTTTTATATTACTGGATACCAGACCAAGGGCTTCAAAAACATCACGGGAGCTGTGGAATTGAGGCTGCGCTTCTTCCCCTGGCTGAATGGGAGAGTTCTGCTCCTTGCTGTTAAATACTTAGCCTTCACTCCTTTGGAAAGGAGACACAAGTGGCTCTTACACCCTTCTCACTCTGTGCATGCCAGCTGCTGAGGAAGGGAGAATAAACAGTTCCTCCCCACAGCCCTGGGCTTCTTGTGGTCTGGCCCCTGCCCATTCTGTGACCTCACTGCCTGTTACTGGCCAAACAAGTCTGGCTGCTGCTTCTTGAAAACAGATAAGAAGCAGAGGCTGGAGAAGAGACTTTATTTCTGCAACTGGTTCCAGGGAGACCTTCGGCAAGTACCACCAAATGGTCTCAAAAATCTCCACAGGTTGTCGGCATCTCTAGGTACGAGATACAAGCACGTGCAAATCATTCCTCACTACACTCAGTCAGAGTCCACTGTGTTCCCCTGAGTGATTATCCTGAGGCCTCCAAATACCCATTCCTGGTTTCTCATCTGACCATTCCTCAAACAGATCTCCCTATGACTCAGCACTTGGTCAGATTGTTCTCATTAAAAGCCTTTCTTACTTTCAAAATGGCTATAGTCCTGCTTACCCTTAAGCTGGCCTGCTTCCTCCCACTTCTCTGCCATCCTTCACTGTCCTCCTACCACGCTGCCATCTTGCTGTCTTTGAACTCACCAAGCTAGAATCCTGTCTCCAGGCCTTTGCATTTGCCATTCCCTCAGCCTAGAATTCTCTTCTCCAAACCCTTTGCTTGCTTTAGTTTGTCTGAGCCTGATTACCCAAAACAGCCACCAATCCTTCATTCACTGCCCTCCTACTCTATGTTATTTTTTTTTAATTTAACTTTATTTATTTATTTAAATTTGACCAGAAAATGACAAAGTGAGAGAGAGAGAGAGAAAGTAAGAAAGCAAGCCATCAGGTCCAGGACTTGAACCACTGTCAGCCACGTGGGAGTCCAACGCCCTTAACCACCACACGGCCTGCTAGCCATGTTATGTTTTAATAGCTTTTTAAATTACCTGATGTTATGTTTTTGTTTATTAATTTGTTTGTTGTTTGCTATAGAGAGCATGGGCTCACCTGAGAGAAGGAGAGTGAGAAAGCACCCTCAGGAAACACGGTCATGCCCAAACCCTTTCTTCTTCACTTTTTCTTCCTTTCAGGATTTTGGACGTGCACACATGCCTGGTGTGTTTTTCAAGCTGCCGGGTCTAGGACTCTAACTGCGCAGTCTGCTATGTGGAGTCCAACAGCCTTACCCATTGCACCACTAGTTGGCTAGACATTATGTTATACATCCATTTGTTACATTGTTTACTTCAAAGAGGCCTGAAGTCTAGATCTATGAGAGGGATGAGATGCCTGGGAAATGGACTCTGATAAACTGGATTTAAATCCACCCAGTCCTACTGCAAACTCACCAAAACAACTGAGGTGGCTCCCTGTCATCTGTTCCTGGTAGAGAGGCAGGCATCATTTGCATCCCCCAGTACAACTAGCAGGGTCCAGAGGACATACATCCCTCATGATAGAGGCAAAGGGCCATTTCCTAGCCTTGTCTAGTCCACTCCATTCATCTAAAAGTCATCAGAGTCCTCCAAGGACCTAAGGGAAACTGTTGCTCTAACTTGAGCCCACCATGCTCCAGGTTGCGGAACTGTGTGTGTGAGGTTAGCTGCATCTTTTATATGAAGGAGAACCCGGATCTTTGCCTGTGGCTTTTAGTGTCTTTTCATTCACCCTATCACTGTTCCATTGGCACAATTAAACAGAATAGAAACTTCAGTCTTACTATTATATTCTCAGTGCATAAATGGTGCCTAGTACATAGTAGGTACTCAACAGATTTGTTTAATAAAAGAATGGGGTCAGGACCAGCAGTTAGCATAATGGCTATGTTGCTGGACTCCTATGTAGTTGACCATAGTTCAAGTCCCGGACCCAGTGGCTTAAACTCACTCCAGGTGTGTGTGAGTGCATGGCCCAGATCCCAAGAGGAGGATCGAGAAGAAGGGATTGCGGCGTGGCCATTCCCCCCGGGAGTGGGGGTGGGGGGGATTTCTCGCTTTCTCTCTCTCTCTTTCTTTCTCTATCTGGCAAGTTCACATGCCCTATAGCAAAAACCTGTCCAAACAAATAAATAAATAAAAAGAAAAGAAAAGAACAGGGAGAACTAGACCCAACACAGCAGTTAAGCACTGTGCATAGAAAGTCAGGTCCTACATGGCAGAGTGCCATTTGAATGCTGGCCCTGGCAGCTTGAAAATCATGCCAGGCACATGTAGGTACATGCACAAAATCTGGACAGGATGTGAAGACAGAAGAAAAAGGACTGTGGTGTAACCACATCCCATTGGGAAGTGCTTTCTCTCTTCTTCCTGACCAGTACATGCAAACTCTGACCAAACAAAGAAGCGGAAAAGATTCTCTATAATTGACAGCACAGGATACTATAAGCTAAATAGGGAGGAACTAGGGGGCAGCTTTGCCTTTCAGAGGAAACAACTGCAGAGATGCCCCTCACCTGTGATAATAGCTACTTACTGTGACCAGCAGTTTCCAGAACACAGTCACAGCCTTATGGGGTCAGTGGGCTACATATGAGATTAGGAAATATGGCCCTTGTTGCTCAGGGTGATCATAAAGCTTTTATTCCAGAATAGTCCCCAGTCTCCCTGTGACCCTGACCACGGGGACGTGCTGTCAAGCCTATGATTTTGAACTTGCCCCACCAGTTCTAAGCTCCGACTTCCAGCATCCACTATGGCTCACACCTGCTTCATGGTCTGGCTTTGCTCCCAGGGCTTATTCCCAGCTACTCTGGTGGGTTCTTTCTTGTTCCCCACTAATGGGACCTGGAGATGTGCCTGCATATCAAGGAAACAAGACAAGTGGAACAGCAAAGTTACCAAATGGAATACCCATGTCAACATCTCTGTTAAGAAGGAGGAGAATCCCCATGGGAGCCGACGATGACACCAGAAGAGGCTGATCCTTGGGGAAATTACTGGTTAAAAATGCACTTGAGATACCAGTGTAGAAGGGAGTTATAGTCCAAGTGCCATAAGTCACAATCCTTCAATCGATATAGAAAACAGGAAAGACGTCTATTTGCTGCAAGTTAGTTTGTTTTTAAAAGACCCCATTTAAAACCACACTCCATTAAAGAAAGTTGGTGTAGGTGCATTACTCTGGAAATGCAACCAAGACATAGCATTCACTCTGTCTTCAGGAAGGATAATGAAGGCTATTGACTTGGTCAGCCTGACTTTACATTAAAAAGGTCAGCAAAAGGGAGTTTTCTAAACCTCAATACATTGAAAAGTAGAGATTAAAGAAATGCAAAATGGTATAGAGCAAACAACCATACCTCCAAAGATTTCTCATCACTCTGTCACCTGGGAGTCCCTGTCCAGTACAGATCTGTCCTGTTCAGGGTTTGAGGTGTATGTGCTCGAGTGTGGAGACACTTTGGAGTCCCGTGGTTCTAATCTGCCCCATGGTGTTCCACAATCACTGAGCCTATCCCAGAATCAGATGTCACCCAGGACCCTTCACATATACATGCCCAAGTGCATTTATGGGCACCCACCCACACCCACACACACACGCACACACACACACCCTGCAGCAAGCCAGTGATGGTTTCAAATGAGGGGAGACGATATTAAGATCTTAAGAAGGGAGATGGTATCTGATTTGTAAAAGCATGTTCATTGTGCTTCTAGTTCACTATAGGAATTACGGAATGGGAGGCTGCACAGAAATCTTTGTACTGTGTACACCAGCAGACAATGCAGGGACTGACACCACCTCGCCCAGAGCTACTGGACTTTAAAGAAGCCATTGAGAACCACTGCTAGAGTTCGTCCCTGTCCTTGTGAGAGCATCAAAGACAGATGCAACAAGGCAGCGGGTGCTTCAGAGCCCTCTGCCAGCCCATAACACAGTCTTAATGTCTGGGGATAAAAAACGTTTGACCTCCAAGCAATTGAATCTGCAGGAAAATATGCCTTAACCAGCCAGGTGCTGGAAAGATTTGCCTCTGTGTCATAGAAATGATTTTGCTAACAGATGTCTGATCTCCACCTGAAAGGATTACCAAGCAAATGGCAGATTTGCCTCAAACAGCAGCTTAGTGAGTCATCCTCACTGATGTCAGGCGATGCACTCCCTAAACACATTTGGGGAAATGCAGTTGAAGGGGATGCCAGCTGTGAACTCCAGTGAGATAGAATCTTGGTGGGGAAGATAACGTACTGCAATCTACGTGACTGGAATTATAATACATTGAGATTTTCTACAAGCGTTGTAGAGTGTCAAGGTTTATTAACTGCAAATCGGAGCATTGATTCGAGTGGAAAAAGGTTTTTCTACCTAAAAAATAAAGATGGCTTACTACGGTATTTCACTTGGCAGTAATGTATAATTACAAAAAACAAGCTCTCAAGGTTGAATGGGACCTCAGAAGTGATTCAGTCTAAGCAATCAAGAGGTCAATTTCTACACCAAAGAAGCTGAATTTGAGTGAAAGTGATTAAAGTGCTATTTTGTTTAAACACCGGTGAAAAAATCGATTGAGGGACCAGCAGATGGCATAATGGTTACATTGCTCCCAAGCAGTTGACCGCAGTTTGAGTCCCAGACCAGGTGGCTTAAAACTCACACTGGGCATGTGTGTATGCATGCGCAAGATCCAGAGAGGAGAATGGAGGAGAAGGGATTGTAGCATGGCCATTCCCCGGGTGTGTGTGTGTGTTTGATTTCTCGCTTTCTGTCTCTCTCTGTCTCTCCAATTAGTGCACATGCCCTATAGCACAAATCTTTCCAAAAACAAAAAAATCTATTGAACATATTCCAAGCCCTCCATGAGGCGTAAATGTGTCTATGTATAAATGCGCACACATCCACCCATGCTCATGCACTTTGCACACATACCGAGACTCTGTTAACCTTCCAACTGTAACAGCCTTGCTGTTCATTACAATTATTTGGCGAACTTTCAAAAATCCTGACCGTCCACACTTCAGACCAATTAAACTAAAATGTCTGTGGGGGTAAAACCTAGGCAGCAGTACTTTTTTTTTTTTTTTTTTTTTTTTTTTTTTTTGAAATTTTTTTTTTAATACACCCTCCCTCTTCCAGAGAGAAGTTTTTGCTATAGACCATCTGCACTTGCCAGAAAGACAGAGAGAGAAAGAGACAGAAAGCAAGAAATCACCCCCCAGGGGAATGGCCATGCTGCAATCCCTCCTCCTCCATTCTCGTCTCAGGATCCTGGGCACGCACACACACGCACCCGGTATGGGCAGCAGTACTTCTTAAAACTACCCAGATGGTCCCAACATGCAAGAGTTCTCCAGAGAAAGTGTGTATATCTATTTGTCCATTCAGTCATTCAACAAGTATTTACTAAACTTTTAGTATGGGGTCAGCAGGTGGCACAGAGGTTAAGACAGCTGGGTCCCACATGGTTGATGTGCAGTTCAAGTCCTGGACCCAGTATCTTGAAAAACATGCTGAATGTGTGTGGATATGTGCCCAAAATCCCAAAAAGAGACTGGAGAAGAAGGGATTGAGGCATGGCTATTCCCCGGGAGGCTGTTTTTCACTTTTTCTCTATCTCTCTCATGGGCACACATGCCCTATAGCAAATACTAAAAAAGAAAGAAAGAAAGAAAGAAAGAAAATTGGTATGTACAGAGCACTGTACTAGATGCTAAGGATAAACTAGTAACTCCAAAAAATTATGATCTTGGATATTACAGGATTTTTAATCTAATGAGGGAAGATTAATTAGCTCCATAGTGAATACGTCATTTAATACTTACTCTTAAGAACTCTCAAGTTCTTCAGTCATGATTCTGTGAGCAGATATACTACTGTCTGCCCTAGATTAAAGACCAGGGAAGCCTTTCCTGAACAAGTGGTATTTGCAACAAGATTTTAAGATTGACTAGAGCTAACTGGCAAAGAAGGGGAAAGTTCTTTTCTTTTTAGAAGGAGGCACAGCCCTGTGCAAAGCTTCTATGGCAGGGGAAGACTAGCTTTTTCATGGACATGTGAAAAAAAAAAAAAACACTATGGAAGGCACATAAAAGGCAGTTACTGAGAGTGACCTGAATAAATTACCACAGTCATGTAGACCTCCATGTTAGTCAAGATCTAAGCAGGATGACTGAAACCATTCTGAATATTTTTTTTTCTATTTTTTATTTATTAATTTATTTTTCTTTTTTTAACATTAATATGCTATACATCATTACAGTATACAAAGTGAATTTTTCATCCAAAATACACTGTCTGTTGGCTCAATCAAGCACATCAACATATGTGTTATCAACAAACAATTTTTCATTTCTTATGTCTTGTATATTTTGCTTTTTTTTTTTTTCTCCCATCATTGATTCCCTATTCCTAACCCTCTGCCCTGTCCAACCCTCCTCCCACATTGTCTCTGGTATCCATGGTTGCTTTCTATGCCTATCTCCACCCCCTAAAAAATGTCCAGGTGAGTTACTGAGTGTACCGTAGCTCAAGAATGAACTTGTGATTAAAACCCTTTTGGAAAACATGAACAAACAAAAACCAATTCTGGTACTTTTCCCCCTTCTTATTGTGCAGAGGAAGGTGATAGTTTTGAACATCACTATTACTGTGGCTTCTCTGGGCTTCTCAGTTGCTTGCTGGTGCCAGGTTCCCGTATAAGGATGAAGAAACTGTAGGCTCTGGTTATCTGAGTGGAATTTCTTGTCTTTTTTTTTTTACATTTTTTTCTTTCTTTATTTACATTCATTCACTGTACATCATTATAGCATACAAAATGAGATTTTTCCATTGAGAATACACTGTATATTGGCTCAATCAAGCACATCAACATATGTGTTATTGTCAACAAATCATTTTCCATTTCTTGTTTTCTGTATATTTTGCCTTTTTTCCCATCCTTGATTCCCTATCTCACCCTCTGCCATCTCCCACCCTCCTCCCACACTGTGTCTGGTATCTATTGTTGCTTTCTATGCCTCCCCCATTTTATTGTTTCACTAAATATCTTAATAAATCTAAATATTTTCAATAGCAAGCACAGCTGATATGTACATATCCATGAACACAAGACTGACTTTAGGCATAAACCTCAGTGAATAGAATGAACATACTGTAAAGTAGCACCTAACTAGGGCTATATAGCTTAACTGCAGTCATCAAATAGGTATTTCTAATGCCTTTTTTTTTTTTCTTCTGAAAATTTTTTTTTTTTATTAATTTACATTCATTCCCTGAGCATCATCACAACATTCTAAATGTGGTTTCCCATCTAGAATATACTATATAGTGGCTTAATAATGCATGTTATCATCCATAATATTCCATTTCTACTTTCATATATATGTTTTTTTACCCCATGTCTAGCCCTCTGCCCTATTCCACTCTCTTATTACACTATCTCTGCTGTCTACAGTTGTCTTCAATCCCTTTTCCCCCAACATTTCGTTGGTCACACAATATCATAAGTAATCTAACTACTTTCAATAGCAAGATCAGCCGATGGTTTCAAGAAAAGCAGTTTTGAACTGGTAAGGATATTTCTTTGAAACTTAAAGCCTAGAAACAGGTTAGTATTCTGTTCAAATAGTCGGAACATGAATCTATTGATAGCTGAAGACAGGACAAAAGTCCTTAAAACCAGACAACAAAGCTTAGAAGAAAAGCAGCAATATTTTAGTCAAGTCGTAGAATACTGTTTCATCAGTTCAGTCTCATGTACTTAATCTTTCTTCTGTATCTGTTGAGGTTCGATGTTCCAGATTGAAATCTGGGATGTAATACTCAACTCCAGCTTTTGGCCCTACAATTAAGTTGCCCATTTTCTTAGTTTCTGAACTCTTATTTCTGTGTGTCTGCATTTAATTTTACTGACATAGCACTCCCTTAAGAACTTCTTGGAGATCCGGTCTGGTGCTGGTAAATTCTTTCAGGTTTTGTTTATCTGGGAAAGTTCGTGTCTTTTCTTCCCAAATGAACGATAACCTTGCTGGGTACAGAATTCTCGGTTGAAATTGCTTTTCCCTTAATACTTTGAATACATTTTCCCATTCTCTCCTCGCTCTCATTGTTTCCGATGAGAGGTCTGCCGTTAGTCTGATGGGATACCCTTTGTAGGTAACTTGCCTTTTTTCTCTTGCCAGTCTTAGTATCTTGTCTTTGTCTGTGGTTTTGGTCAATCTGGCTATAATGTGTCTTGGAGAAGATCTTCTTGGGTTGATTCTATTTGGGGTCCTCTGTATTTCTTGGGACTGAATCTTTGAGTGCCTCTCCAGGTTTGGAAAATTTTCTTGTAAGATTTCATGGAATAGATTATCAATGCCCTTATGAGTCTCTTCACCTTCTGGGATGCCTATTATCCGGATGTTTGGACGTTTGATGGTATCTAGTACTTCTCGCATATTATTCTCAAATTTTTGGGCCATTTTCTCAGTCTTCGCGGTGGATTTTTCTAGGCCAACCATTTTCTCTTCTACATTAGAGATTCTATTTTCTGTATGATCTAGTCTGCTTTTAATACTTTCAAGGGAGATTTTGACTTCTTGCATTATAGCCTTCATCTCTAACAGTTCCATCTGATTCTTTTGTAAAGTGTGAAATTCCTCTTTTAGATCTTGCATGAATTTCCTCACCTCCTGGAACTCTTCAACTCCTTTCTCCTTTCTCTTCAGCAGTTCCTTGTCTCTCTTCTCTTCCATCTCTGTTAGCTTTGCCATTATGAATGTTCTGAATTCTTTATCAGACATTTCCATGATTTCCATCGAACTGTGTGTGGATAAAGAAGAGCTATCCTTTTCCCTTGTGGGAGAGGTATTTTCCTGCTTCCCCATATTTCTTGTGGTCCTGCAGCGATTTCTAGTCATCTGGTGGATGGTCGGTTTCTTCCCAATCTTGGAAGTTCAATCACACGAGTTTTGAATGCTGGAGGCCCAGTTATCAGTGGGACATCTTCCTTTCTCCCCAAATGGCTAGATCGCAGGAGCCATGGAGCTGTCTGTCTCTTGAAGAAGGGCTGTTCTGCCATTCTGAATATTTAAAAGAGAAAAAAAAAATAGAACAAAGAATTGGTTTCATAGATGAAAAGAGAGCTGAGAAGGAAGAGGATTGAAGCAACTTAGAAATTGGCAATAATATGAAGCCATTTTCAGCCCTAGTCTGGGGGGATAAAAGGGAGTAGTGTCTAAGCAACTTGACTTACCTAGTAGAAACTCCAAACTTAGTGGGTCCACATGGCAGGCCCACTCTTCCAGGAGGAGTGGTCTGTGCCATGAGTTCCTGCCTTCCAGACATGTTTGAACCCAATGCCATATGTACCACTTCCTTTTTAATCAATTGTGCTGCACATACTGTGGTTCAGTGAGTCAGACGTCACCCACGTTATGACGGAAAGCTTAGGTCACATGGTTACTTGCTATGCAGGCTAAAGTCTTCAGTCTCTACTAGGGCCCAGTAGCAATGCAGAAGCTGTTCCTCTGAAGGAAAATCAGCAAAGCAGGGCATGGCTTTGTTTCAAACCTTAGACTGGACAGAGGGTTTGTGAACAGAAGTCCATTGAGAGAAACCTCATTCCCCATGAATTCTTTTTTATTTTTTTTTTATTTTTTGAGAGAGAGATTTCAGCTATAGGGTGCTCTCGCCAGAGAGACAGAGAGAGAGAGACAAAGAGATAGAAAGTGAGAAATCACCTCTCAGGTGGGTGGCCACTCTGCAATCCCTTCTCCTCCATTCTCCTCTTGGGATTTTGGGCATACATACACATGCACACACACACTGGCATGAGTTTGAAGCCACAGGGTCCCGGATTTGAATTGCAGTTAACCACGTGGGAGTCTAGAACGCAACCATTACACCATCTGCTGGCCCCTCTCCATAAGTATTGTGAGGACCATTGGATCTTCCTGATCATAATGCTTTAATGGAGGAATGGCTTGTAGCTGAACTCATTGCAGGGCTTCCTCTTACTCTTGGCTCCACGCTAAATTCTTCATAAAGGGCAGAGCAGCACACCTGTATGTGGCACGTGTCACCTCCAATATCCAAAGATGCACAGGATCAACACAGCCACACGATCACAAAAACAGTGGAAGCAGAGGTGTGGCAGAATTTGAATATATACATTGGACTGCTCGGTAAGTCATGGTGGTTTTTTTTCTATGTTTTTCTATGCAAAAATGAGTCATGACTCTCCCAACCACCCAATATACATATATTTCTATAATGACTTTTATTATAATTTCTACTTTGCATGTAATAGTCATACACATTTCTGTTATACAGCATGGTTTTTCAAAATGTGTACAATGTACACCGATTAAATCAGGACAAATATATTTCTACCATCTCTAGGATTTATCATTACTTCATGTTGTTAGCATTCAAAATCTACTCTTCTGGTTATTTTGAAAGTATATTGAATTGTCACCAACTTTAATGTGCTGCAGCATTTTAGAACTATTCCACTATTTACACCCTCTCTTACAATCTGTTAACCAAGTTCTTCCCAACTCCCTCATCCTCTCCCCTTCCCATCTTCTGGTATCTGCCCTTATATTCTATTTCTTCATGATCAAACAACCAGTAATGTGGTGGTTGAAGTGGTGGATCACATGTGGATGACTGTTTGGTTCAAGTCCCAGACCCAGTGGCTTGAAAAACATGCCAGGTGCATATATGTGTGTGCCCAAAATCCTGAGAGGAGAATGGAGGAGAAGAAATTACAGTGTGGTTATCTCCTCTGCAGAGATGCTTTCTCATTTTTTCTCTCTCTTTCTCTCTCTCTCTCTCTCCTCTCCCTCTATTTCCAGCAAGCACATGTCCCCAGTAGAAAAAAAAAACTAAAAACAAAAAACAAAAAACAAAAACAAAAACTTTCTGCTTCCACTAACAAGTGAGGACATATAGTATTTGTCTTCTAAATTTATATTTTTTGAAGATTGCCCTGGCTACATTGCAGGTATATAATTGGAAGGGACCAAAGATCAAGCAAGAGTCCAGGTGGGTAGCATTATAGTAGTTCAGGCAAGAAAAAGTGGAAATAGTACAGCAGAGTGCAGGAGATGGGCAGAAGTGGAGAAGCCCAGGAGCTATGAGGACAGAGGAGCAACTGGACTCTGAGGACTGGAGCTGGAAGGGTAGGAGAGGTGAACCTTGTCTCCTGGGTCCTGGCTTCCCATCCACGGTGATGATGATGCCATTTACAGAGACAAGACACGTTAGATGACCAGTGAAATCATTCTGTCCCAGACCTGAGTCCCAGTTCCTTTAAATACTAGTTAGCTGGAGTTGTACAACCTCCTCCACATTTTAGATAAGATCCAGATGTTACAATTCCATGAAATAATACTTACAAAATGCTTAGGGCACTCCTTGACAGAGAGCAAACGCTTACAAACATCAATATAACTACTCCTCTCCCTGCTGTAATAGCAGCGTTATCAAGGGTATACCCTTCCAAACTATTATAATGAATGGATAGCTTCCACCATCTGTTGAAAGTGACCCATGGCATTTACAAAGAAATCATATACGATCAAATATAAATCCCAACTCAGAGAGTTATATGGACAAAAGGAGAGAACGTGTGAAGTATAGCACTAGATTCTTTTCTCTGAAATAGCATGTGAAGAGCTTTGAATAAAATCATGTGACATATACGATAACTGTATCAATCAACATAAATGTGTGTCTTTGGGGAACACATTTCACAATGACTCATGGAAAAACATGACTCTTGCATAACATTCTCAACACTGACCTCTAGGAATTACTGCCCAAGAAGCACTGGTGAGAAGGATTTGAATCTGGCGGTTGGCCAAGCATCTGGGCAACCACGCTGTCGCACTGGGGGTTGCAGAAAAGACATCGCCAAAGCCTTCCTAAGCAGATATCTCCCAGGAAGTAGACAGCCTAGAGTGGCAATGATGATCGCACAGCACGTGAGAGAGATCGAGGCTGAGAAATGACTGACTTTTACTCCAGCTTTAATAAAGAAACACCACCAATTCCTGTGACCCACAGAGAACTAAACCCTCCATTCATCCACAGGGTCAGTGTGATCCCAGGAGGGGCACAGCAGGCTTTCCCAGCTCATTGCTCACATGTTCTCTGCTTCTCATTCCAAATTATAGAAGAATCACGGCAATCATTTAAGTGACTGAGAACCCACCCACAAGGTAGTGTGTGTTAAAGGATAAGGATACAGACTCCCTGGGTTCAGAGTGTCGAGGGGTGGCTTTTGGAAATGAAGTGGCACGTTCATTGGCCTCCCCTATGACTCAGACTTTGCTTATCCTGATAAATCAACCAAAATGGTGCTAAAGATCCTCTATGACTTACACTGTCCTTGCCTCTTTGGCACCTAAGGAAAGACCACATGTAAGTGTTGACCAGATGCTTGTTGAAGCAGTAGTAAAATGAAACTTGAGGGATGAGCTCCATAGCACAGTGGTTAAGCGCTGTACAGGGTAAGCTGGATCCCATATGGCCAACCGGGGTTCAAGTGCTGGCCCTGGCAACTTATACATTGGTAATGCATGCATACATCCCAGAACCCTGACAGGATGGAGAATTGGAGAGAAAAAGATTGCAGCGTGACCAGGCCCCATTGGGGGGTGCTTCCTCTTTCTTTCTCTTCTTCTCTCTCTTATGCACATACATGTCTCCTGGTATAATAAAAAGAAAAAAAAAAAGGCTAGAAATACTTTCAATATTTACAAGCTACCAAAAAATCTTTCAGGCCTTTATTCATTCATACTTACTGGGGACTCACCACAATTCAGGTATCATTTCACTATTACTAGGCTTTAAACATCTCCTTCCCAGGGAAAAATGATTGTAAGGCTCAGAGGTAATCTGAATTTATGAAATAGAAGTTGTATTCCAAATAAGTTCTAGTTTTAATAAAGACCTTGAGACAGTTCTGTTTTTTCAATTCTGAAGTAGTCTCATTTCCCAAAATAAAGAGTTTTTGTTTGTTTGTTTGTTTGTTTTTACAACTGTATGTATTTTTATTACAACCAATACATAGCATCATACAATTTGGGTTTTCTTACCTTATCCCTCTTGGGTTCCTTATGTCCCCTTCAAAGATCATCAACCAATTTTGGAAAAGAGCATAAAAAATTCTGTTTATGATTGATTTTGTTTTGCTATAGGGTGGTGTACTTGCTGGAGATAGATGGAGACAGAGAGAGAAAGAAAGTGAAAAAGCAGCCCCCCAGGGGATGGCTAAACTGCGATCTCTTCTCTTCTGTTCTGTTTTTGGAATTTGGGGCTCGTACACACACATGACTAGAGTCTGTACTCAAACCACACCACTAGCCACGTGGGTTCCAGCTGCCTTAACCTCCACAGCATCCTCTGGTCTCAAATTCCCTTTCCCCATTCTTGTCCTTAAAACTTTTCCAAACTAGAGGACATTCTTCTCCTAAACTTTGAAATCTGTTTTCACAGCAGGTCAACATGTTAACATCTTTTCAATGGCCAGAGTAAGTGATGGCCATCTTGTAGGCATGTGTCTAAGGGTGCCTCCTTCCATTTCTATAAAATCAGTAATCTCTTGGCCAGCACATAGCATGACAGTTAAGTTACTGGATTCTCACATGGCCTAATGCGGTTCGAATCCCAGACCCAGTGGTTTGAAAACCATGTCAGGTATATGTGCATGTGCGTGCCCCAAATCCTGAGAGGAGAATGGAGAAGAAGGGATTGTGGCATGGCCATCCCCTCAGGGGAGTGATTTCTCACTTTCCCTCTCTCTGTCTCTCTGGCTTGTGCACTTGGCCTATGGCAAAAATCTAGGTAAACAAAAGCAGAAACCTCATTAAGTACTCCTCCACATTTTGAGGAAACAGAAGACTGACCAACAACTTCATTATGAAATTGTCACTATCACGAGTAAATAAACCATACCATGTTTTTAGGGGTAACATGTAAGGTGTGCAGGACATTCAGCAGGTAAGACCTGTTCATTTTGTTGTTAAGAAGTTTATGGACTAAACGATTTTTGCCAAAATTTACCTTTGCATTCCTTTTTCTCTTTTCTGCTATAGAGCACATGTGCCTACCAAAGAAAGACAGAGACAGAGAAACAGGGATACAAAATGAGAGAGATAAAGTATCCCCCAGTGGGGCATGGTTGTGCCACAATTTCTTGTCTATTTCTCCAATCTCTCCCAGTATGTTTTTGAAGCTATCACAGCCAGGATTCAAACCATGGTCAGCCATTTGGGATCCAGCTCCCTTCACCACTAGGCCACAGTGCTGGCCCTCCATTTGCATTCTTGAATATGCACAGAGATGAGCCAAGTCTAGTTTATATTTGGATATCAACAATTTTATATTTTGTTTCCTGTGGTTTCATAAAAATCTTTATAGACATCACAAAGATGATTTGAAACTCATTTTTCAAGTCAAAGTACGTAAGTACTAGGAGCAACATTGCCATGATTCAGAGCATTATTTGATGTACCAAAGAAAATATGATTACTGGCAAGATCCAGCAGAACCATTTTTACACAGCCAGATGCCAACATGTTGGTTATCAGCATTTCCTCAGTTGTTCACCCAAAGGATATTTTAGTTGTAGATGCTGAAGCAGAAACGTAACTAAGTTTCATAGAGCAATCAAGAAAGTGTGGATAATGTGTGTTCCTCAGTGCGGTGTGATGAGTATTAGCTAATGTTAGTGTTTGCTGTTAGGGTGGTAATTCAGTGACCAGTGTTTCTGAGAATTGGTGTCTTTTGATGAGATAAAAAAATTTTGATTGATTCAAAAGCCTATTTCATCCCATACTTGTGAGAGTCACCTTCTGTGTATGCTTTCAAATCTCCTTTTTCACCATTCACTGCTGCAGACTTGTTCATTTGGCATCATACAATCTCTTTGGATCATGTACCTACATTAACCCAGTCGTACATATCCTTCCATCAGTCATAAAATGAACACAGTCACTTAATCTTCAAAGATATCTGGGTCATGCTGGTGTTGATATTATAACCATTCTCGTTTTTGGTATCTGAACTCTCAGCAAACATGGCCACAACATTCACAATGTTAAAAACTTAACCAGTACATGATACAAAACACAATGTTCATATTTAACAAGCACTTGATACAAAGCACAGGCAAAGTAAAAAATATAAGCTGTTAACACTCACAATTATAATGCACTTAAGTTGCACACTCCAAGTCACATCACTTGGTAATGCAAGAATGGATGATCCATTATTGTGAACCATAAATTGCGGTTGTGAACGTCGAGGTCTGGGAAAATAACAGTGACAGTGCCTACAGAGGGCTGAAGGTCTATGCTTATCTATTTGACACAAAGTCAGTGTTGCTTTTTGCTCTTGAATTTTTGAGCCACTGTACAGGTTATACATGTTTCCTCCCAAACTTCACACTCATCACTGAAAACCAGGGCCTTTCACATCCCCGGGGTGGGGGTGGGGCAGTTTCCCAGCAAGTAAGACTTGCAGCACTAAAACCAGAACAATCCCAGATAAAACGGGATGGATAATTACCCTGTAAAGTATTAGTCCTGCCCGCAATGCCTGGGAACTCCCTTCGCCTGAAGACATTTAATAGTGCCACTAGAACTTTTTACCACACCACTGAATAGTGAAAACTCCCTTAGCTCCAGAATCCAACCTAAAAGTAACTTTTGCCCCTGGGATTTAAAATACTCTTTCCATTAGCTCAGTCTGGGAAAGCATGCATGCCCAAAACAGAGAATACGAGGCCTGACTTAGAAAGACAGAGCTACAACATCTTGCAACCTGTCTCTTTTATTAGACTGGCAGGCAGCGTGTTTTGAGGAAAAAGACAGCTCCCCAGACAAATAATCATTAAAGACTTAGTAATCAAGGACAGTGTCTTGCAATAGTCAGCAAAAAAATCTTCCTGTAATTAATAACCAGAGTTCTTCATTTCTTTTATTTTTAAAATTTTTTTAGGTTTTTGTCCGGTGCATGTCCTCATCAGAGAGAGACAGTGAGAGATAAAGTGAGAAATAATCACCCCCCGGGGATATGGTCATGCCACAATCCCATCTTTTCCATTCTCCTCCTGGGATTCTGGGCACACACACCCGTGCCTGGTGTGAGTTTTCAAGCTGCTGGGTCCAGGACTCAAACCACAGTAAACCATGTGGGAGTCCAGCCCTTAGCTCCCATGCCACCTACTAGCTCCCAGTGCCCCTATTTTAACTTTTTTAAAAAAGACTTATTTATTTAATTTTATTTATTATCACTATGTTTTAATTTGACCAGAGAGAGATAGAGAGGCAGAATGAGAAAGTAAGCCTCCAGCTCTGGGACTTGAACCACAGTCAGTCATGTAGGAGTCCTTAACCACCACATCACCTCCTGGCACCAAGTCCTTATTTTTAAATATCAGCATGCTATATAATACAGAATAAGGGTTTGTCCACATTTCTGGTATACTATAAATAAAGAAAAAATTATTAAAAGCTATATATTTTATCCAGTGAAATATAGTATTATAACTATTTGATACCTACTATTATTCACTTTAAAAATATGAGAAAAATTGGGACCAGCAGTTAGCGTAATGGCTATGTCATTGAACTCCCATGTAGTCAACCGTGGTTGGAGTCCTGGACCCGGTGGCTTAAACTCACGCCGGGCCTGTGTGCGTGTGTGCCCAAGATCCTGAGAGGAGAATAGAGAAGGGATTGTGGCATGGCCATCCCCCCTGGGGGATGATTTCTTGCTTTCTGTCTCTGTCTCTCTCTGTCTGGCAAGCGCACACACCCTATAGTAAAAACCTCTCAAAAAAAAAAAAAAAAAAAGAGAAAACAAGCCAGCTCCCTGGCCTGGTGGTTAAAGCAACAAGATTCCACCTGGCCAACTGTGCGGTTGGGGACTTAGACTTGGCAGCTTGAGAAACACACCAGGCACATGTGCATATATGCCCAAAATCTCAAAAGGAGGGAGAAATGGAGGAGAAGAGATTGTGGCGTTACCTTCTCCATGGGAGGGGCTTTCTTCTCTCCTTCTCTCTCTCTGTCTCTCTGATGAGTATGTACACTCTCTAACCAAAGGGAGAGAAAAATGAGAAAATTCTCTTTTATAACATCTGGAAATTTAGCATCTTTTTTTTGTTCTATTTGAATTTATGTTTCTATTCTCCATGCACACACACACACAAAATCTATCCTAATATATTTTATTGCAAAATACCTGCAGTAAAAAATAAGTATACTAATTGAAATTATTTCCTATGACCTAAGGTGTTAAATGTTTGAAAAATTTTGGATTTTTGGATTTTGTTATCATTATGATGATTATTTTGTATATAAACTCTTGTTTATTTTCCTTATCAACTCTCTTTCCACTTTATATAAGAGTCTGTGAAGAGCAGACTTAAGACCACTCAGTGGTTGTTCCCACCCATTCAGTGGCCTGAGCAGTGGGGGCTGCAGAGCAGTCTTCGGTGGCAGGCTGAGCATTCCAGTCTTCAGCAGGGAACTGCTGGATGGGCACAGAGGGCACCTGCACGCCTTCTGACCAGTCTGTGACCTCAGGCTGAGTAGCAGAAAACTCAGGAGCTGGAGCAGTCCATTCACCCTGAAATCCCTCCTTGGTCACAGCCTTTTCAGCTGCGGCCTGCTCCCTCTTTTCAATCTCTTCAGGATCTCTGTAGAAATAGAGATCAAGCCCGACCTCCCACGGGTGTTCATGGGAGATGGTGCCACACATGCACAGCACTTCCCTGGCCAGCATCCACCACATCAGACTCATCGAATGAGCTCCCTTGTTGTTGCATGGGATGGCAATGACCACACAGTGCAGAGGAGAATCTCTGTTGCACAGAGCAATGGTAGGTAGATTAACATGAGACACCTCTGTGAGAGGCTGGGGGGTGGGCCCGGGGGCAGTGACCACCAGAAGACGTGGCTCCC
>NW_006159456.1:1985541-2001219 GCF_000334495.1 Tupaia belangeri chinensis | reverse complement strand
GCGCAGTGCCCACCCGCAAACTTCAGCACAGCCCTCTGCCCAGTGTTCCTGGAAGATCTGACACTGACGTCAGCAGGGTTTTCAATGGCAACAATGGCACAAGCTGCCAGCAGAAGCATCTCCCAGGTCCTCTTCAGATGTGTGATGGAGATGCCATCACTTCTGCTCATTTGGAAGTCAAGGTTGGTGCCACCTAGGTGGGTTCCTGCAGCAAGGAGTTTGAGGACATCCTCCTCCTTTATCTGCAGGACATTAAGGGCACCAGACATGATGAAAATTTCCCTGTAAGTTACGCTGGGAACCCAGGACAACGCCATATGGACCCTTCGGTGGGTAGCACGGAAAGGCCATTATGATGATTAAACACCGTTACAACAAAACAAGTATTTTCATAAACATTTGTCATAATAATAGATAAAATTTTTATTGGAGATCTATCTCCTAAGGATATGAATCTTCATCCCAATGTTCCTGTATGTATTAGGTCACTGAGAAAGTAATGCATATTTTTCTTTGTTTTTCCATGCAAAAATGCGTCCTGACTTTCCCAACAATCCAATATATCTGGCGACTAGCACACAACTTTATTTCTGTTAATAAGTTAAAAGTAACTTCAAATTTTTATGAGATAAAGATTGATGGTAAAAGGACTGAAAATCGGTACTACAATTTTGTAATATAGTGTTAAGCTACCAATTTTGGAAAGAAATCACATAAAAGTTTTATCTGTGTTTTTCGCTAATGTGTCTTGAAAGAGCTTCCTGTTACATTTAAAAGAATTCGTGTCACTACCCTATATTGCTGTTCCAAGATGTCTTGCTTCCTAGCTACAAAGGAGTAAGCAATACTCCTTTGAAAATGGCTGGAAAAAATTTATACTTACATGTCTTAAGAAACCTATTTTTAGCATTCCATATTTCTTATTGAAATATGCTTTACAAGACTATTCTCAATGGTCAGTGCATGAAAAAAGGTAAAGTTATGAAACAAAATTGTCCTTTCTTCCCTCATATATGTTTACCATACATCTGAAGCAGAACGTTCCAGAACAGGGAATGTCACTCTCCGCTTTAGCAGAAGAGTAAAACCAACAAAGACAGGAAGCCCAAGGGTTCATGATTCCTGGTACTTGGAGATTTTTTTTGTGTGCATAGCAAGATTTAAAATGGGATGGGACCAGCAGTTAGCATAATGGCTGTGTCACTGGACTCCCATGTAGTCGACCACAGTTCGAGTCCCAGACCCAGTGACTTAAACTCACACTGGGCGCGTGTGCGTGTGTGCCCCAGATACCAAGAAGAGAATTAGAGAAAAAGGGATTGCAATGTGGCCATCCCTCCTGGGGGGTGATTTCTGGCTTTCTGTCTCTCTGTCTCTCTCTGTCTTTTTGGTGAGCATACATGCTCTATAGCAAAAACTTCTCAAAAAAAAAAAAAGTAAAAAAAAATTTTGAAATAGGAGGAGAAAATAAAGGGCTGTTGTGAACAGATTCATTCTCTAGGAAAAGATAGTGAGGCGTAGTGAAGATCTAAATGTTGATTTCTTTAAAATGGTATATTTTATACCATACAAAAAATATTTTTCCATACTCTAGGAATGTGTGCATTCCAATTTAAAGACCACTGAATTAAAGAGTCTGGTGTTGTAGTAGGTGATATGGAAAACTCGGTCCCAGTGCTGTCATATTAGCTATGTGACTTTAGGCAAACTGGGTAGTCTCCCCGAGTCTCAGTTTTCTCATGGGTAAATGAGGACAATGGGATGAATATTATAAAGTTTTAGGGACAATTAAATAAGATACTATCTATGAAGCAATAATACATTACCTAGCTAATACAGTGTTAGGCTCTGAATATATCGTTTTTATGACTCTTTATCACCATTATTTTGATAGAGAAGTTAATATTATTGTTTCTCTGTAAAAAGCATAAGGTTAGAATAATAAAATAAGCACCAAAAGAAGACCTGGAGCAACAGTGAGTGTATTTTGCTAAAGGCTATAATGATCTAAGATGTCACTGATTGCTGGTGGGGAATGTGACTGAAATCAGATTGTATTCTATAACCATTTGGCATACTTTTTATTGCAGAGAACGGTTTCATCATTCTCAACAATCCCAATGAAGCCTTTGTAGTTTCTTGTTTAAAAACTCCTTTAGGAGAGTATTTTATAGTTATAATCAAGGTTCTGGTGTTCTGGATTGCAAAATTGGGCAAGCAGAACCTTTTACAAAATTCTCTCCTTAATGAGATACAGACTAGAGGCCACTTCTTGTGGTCTAAGGGATGCAGGCAGATCAGAGGCCAGGCCTAAGGAGTATCCTTGCTGCCATTTGCCGGAAGGGATGTGTGAGTGGATTCTACTTTTGTCTAATTTGTTAAAAGGGGTTTATAACACTAACTTTTCAGAGTTAGTAAGGAAAGGTACATAAAGCATCTAACGAGATGCCTGATGTTTGTTAGTGTTCACTGGGTAGAAGTCGGTCTTACTGAAAAGAATAAGATGAAAAGCCATAGTGAACAATCATTTAAGACAGATTGTTAGGTACTGCAAAAGCTACCAAGGGGCCATGAGGGTTCCAAGATTAGAGAACCATTTTTAAGTCTAGACAGGGGTAACGGAGAAAGACTGACTGAGAGAGGTGGCATTTCCCCCCTTTATTCATGAATGAGCACATGCATGCATACATGAAAGAGAGAGAGAAAGGAGTACTCTGCGGGTCTAGACACACTGTGGCCCTCTTCCTCCAGTCCTCTAGCCCATTAGGTCTTGAACACTTGGGCAGGTGCCAGGGTGTTATAGCTGACCAGGTTACAGATTCTAAATGCGGTTGCTGTGTGGGACCTGGCTCCTCTTGAGCAGTGCATTACAGCAGCTCCATAGAGCCAACCCAAGAGGTAGTATTTGAGATGGCTGGATTCTGACAAGCAAAGAGGAAGAAGGTAAGGAATATGGAATAAGGGCAGAGGTGGGAGATTAAGGAAATATTCGAAGAGTGAATCATTTAATATGTACAGGTAGACAACAGTGTTATTTCCTTGTCTCCATGTATTCCCAGCTCACCTCAGGTGATAAAGTTGGAAAGCCGTAGTGCGGAGAACCTTAAATGCTGGACATGGTAGCTTAAAGTGGAGTCAAGTCAGAACTGACTTGAAGATGTCAGGCTATGTGTAGACCCTCAACTACAATACAAAGGTAGGAAAAAGAACTGTTTTGTTTTGTTTTTTAAAGAAGTATTTATTTATAGGGACCAGCAGGGACACTCCCACATGGTAGACCACAGTTCGAGTCCTGGACTTGGTGACTTTCTTTCTTACTTTCACAGTTTCTCTCTCTCTCTCTCTCTCTCTCTCTCTTTCTCTCTCTCTCTCTCTGTGTGTGTGTGTTTGTGTGTCTTTAGTCCAATTAAAATAAATGAATGAATAAATTAAATTAAATCAATAGATCTTTTTTAGAATTATTTATTTAATTTTATTTATTATTATCCTTTTTCAATTTGACCAGAGTGAGAGGGGAAGTAAGAAAGCAAGCCACCAGGTCTGGGACTTGAACTGGTTTTATAGGCCTTTCTTATGCCTCCTAGCACCTGGGTCGGATTCTGTAATAATATATTTCAGAATACTGTTCAGTGAATGTACTTAGATCACTAAAGGGTATACTAACAACTCTTAAAATTACACAAACATACCATAAAATAGTCCACTGTGATTGCACGAATTTAGGAAACACAGGCATTGTGTCCTTTTCACAAGTTGTAATGTGCATTAACATATTAAAGATCTTGAGAAGTCCTGAAGCTAATGAGCCTTTTTCCATAATATAATCTAACACGTTTCACATTGTTTTCAGCGCAGTATACTGTCTTCATAGCACACTTATTAACAGACGGTGGAACAGGGTTCTGCAGAACCTAGTCTGGGAAATGTGTCTTAGCCAATACCTAGTTAGGTGCTGAATTACTGTTTTTACCTGAGGTTGGGGATAGCAGGGAGAAGAGGGTGGAAGTGAACAGGGCTGCAAAGAGAATAGCTCATAGTATATAAAAAGAAGCTGGGTGATCCAAGAGTCATATAGATAAACATTATTACAGAAAATTAATGAGCAGATAAAAGAATTTTATCATCCTGAAATTTGGCAAGAGTGAATAACACTTTCTTTAATCTTTTTAACATTTTAAACTAACTCTTTGAGTCCTACTTCTTAGCTCTTTTAAGAGCCAGAACACTCAACTATTTCTGCTTGTTTTGAAAGACCACGCTGTAGCTGCCCAAAGCTGAGTGTGTGATGATTAATCAGTGAAATCCAGGGTCACTGTAACAAGACCTCTATGTGATTGTGTTGCCTTTGGCATCTTTGACTTCTTCACAGTCATGGGGGCCTTTTCACTTTAGATTGGAGATGTACATGCTTCTTCCCACTGAAAATCCAGGGACTTCCCCACCCCCACCACTCTGTCTTCCCCTCCCCCAGTGTGACAATTTTTGGCTAAACTTGAGAAACCCAGCAAGTAGAAAATATTTGGAGAGAAAAAAAAATTGGCAAAGGACTAAAGTATAGAGATAAATCCTTTTTAAGTAATACATCACTAATCACAGACATTTTAAAAATAGTATTAGAAGATAGAAACTTCATGAAACTACAATTGCTAAGTTTTCAGTACTTAAAATCCAAACACTGCAGATTACAGACACAGAACATGTTCTGTCAATAGTACGAAGCCCTTGATAGAAAACCAGTATGAGCCATACATAAGAAAATCTGCAGAACCTGGTCCAAAATGAGTCCACTAGTAGGTTATCAGAAAAGTCATGAGGCATTTGTGCATAGAAAAACAGAAAAAAACACATCCTGACTTTTCCAACAACCCAAATACATTGGAACAAAGACAATTCTGCTAGGCACATTTGGAAAAAAGCATTTCAATAATTCCTACTGTGGAGGAATCTGAGGTTAATCATATGAATATATAATATAAAATATAAGTAGCATAGATAATATAGTTTTAATATATTATCTATGTGTGTTTAATATATTTAATATATTAATATATATTATATACTATTGAGTGTAGTATAAGGCAAACTATATATAGTTAGCTCATATGTAAATTTAGTCATCCTGAATTAATGCTTTCCATGCTGCTGGTAAAAATCTAGCCTTAAATAATCTCTTTAAATAAGTATTTTGATACATATAGCTATAGGAAGTAGATTTGTACCAATTGCAGGCATGATTGTGGTTACTAGAATGAACAATCCAGATGAGCGGCATGCATTGCAATAGGCCACCTTAGCTAGGCTTACTCTTGTCTGATACGCCACAGTTATTCAGCCATTGATGGGCAACCTGGCTTTCTCCAAATGCCTATGGCTATACATTACCTTTAGAAATGCCAACACGGAAATAATCACAAAGCCTATATGATTAGGGCTGATTTTTACAGCAAAATATTCAGCTTTTACCCCAGGTTGGATATTTTTTAGAATAATTTATTTTATTTATTTATTTATTTTTATTATTTTGGTATAGGGCATGCGCATTCACCAGAAAGAGAGAAGAGGAAAGAGAGAGCAAGCTGGCAGGTCTCCAACTTAAGTCACAGTCAGCCATGCGAGAATCGGGTGCCTTAACCACCATGCCACTTGCTGTCCACCCCTACGATGTATTAAATTCCACATTTAGAGAAGTCAGGCTTGTTGATGTGGAGATTGTGTGTACATTGCCAACTCCACATTAGCATCCTCTGGGAACTCAAAGTCAAAAAAATAGTCTAAGCCACTCAGTTTTTTTCCTCTCCCTTAACCCTGTAAGTCAAATGCCTTACCCACTCCTTAGCTTTGTGCAGATGCAAATGTGGGCAAGACAAAAACGCCTCTGTGGCAAGAGCCTCCAGACAAGTGAGACAGCTGCTGAGAACTCTGGAGGGCCAGAGCTAAATTGTGATACCTCTCAGGGGTGGCAGGGCTCAAGAAGGAATGTTTGGCTCCTGTTTTACAATGTTATCATTGCAAGGACAACTGCAGTGTTGTGCAGTGTACTTCAGTTCCAAGTTAGATTTTACTCTCCAAGGCAGATGTAAGAGAGGAGCTTCTGACCCAAAGCCGCTGGATGGTTTATTAAGACACACTGTATTTGGCCTTTTTGAATATGCTTCTGAGGCTCTATCTGTATCTTCTAACACACTTCATCAGATTAAGTAAATGTAGATCTTCTAAAACCCTCCCAGGGCAGAAAATAGCATTCATTTGACTTTCAGATCATCAAATGGGTCAAAACATTAAAAATATGAGGTTAGACCTAATGGTAACAGGCATTTGGCAAGATTTCTGTCAAATATTTTGGCCTTTTAAAAATATTTTTTTAAGGTGTTTTGTTTTTTTTTTTTTTTTTTTTTTTTTTTTTGCCATAGGGTGCATGCACTCACTGGAGAGAGATAGAAAGAGACAGTAAGAGGGAAAGTGAGAAATCATCCCCCAGCGGGGATGACTGTGCTGCAATTCCTTCTCCTCCATTTTCCTCCTGGGATTTTAGGAATGCATACACATGCGCCTGGCATGATTTTCAAGCCACCAAGTCCAGGACCCAAACTGTGATTGGCCTTGTGGGAATCCAGGATCTTAAACACTATGCTATTTACTGTCCCTGGCCTCTGTCTTGAACTACAACAATACACACCATTGGTGCCTTTTTAAAAATAATATTTATAAAGTAATGATCTCCTACAAACACAAAGAAACTAGCCTTCTGTTTGCTTTTACTGAACAAAATGTGCCTCTTCATAAATCACCAAGCAACCATTTAAGTCCAGTGTTACTTGTTATTAATTCATTACAAAGTAACTAAGAAGATGAAATGATTCTTCCTTCTTCCAACAAAGACTACCTTGTATTAAAATAAAATGAAGTACATGTATTGTAACCTGTCAGAGTCATGAAGTAGGGCATTCTTTTTAGTTCTGAGTCATTCTCTGATTAACAGAGATGCTGCTTGTTTTATATCAAGATTATCAATTTCTAAATAATGGGAATAAAATTAAGTGCAATAAAAATTGTGCTGAATATAATGTGACCTTTTTGAATATGTAAAAAGTATTTACAATTGTTATTATAAATATTCATTGACCCAGGATTGGGCTGATTTACTACCAGAAAAGTAGTCTTGATTTTAATTCATTCTAACACAGCAAATGAATAAAAGTTAAATATCTAGAAATAAAATTTAGCCACTTGTTTTATAATGACACTCATGACAACCTCAAAACAGTTACTCTCAAATACCTCTAAGATATCTGATAAATTATAATAGGAGACAAAGCTCTCCCATCGCCATCTAGCACTGTGACTCACCATCATGCTATTGCAAGAATCATGGAGGTATTTCATTAATGATAAAGCTGATGATAAGCAATTTACACATGCAGTTAATGACCCATGTTTGCTGGGCTGCTGAAATATAGCTAACTTGTTAATATAAAAAAGATAGGATGATGCTTCATGATTTTCCTGACTGTTATACTATACCTTGACGTAGTGAATTCTGGAAGAATGAGAAAATTAAGCAGTAAAATCCAGAGTAGAATGTTGGGATGTTAGGACATGGTGGGAATGGTAGTTTATGGGGTAGATCATTAGAACAGTAGCTGACTAGATCCTATAACTGCATAATGCTCTTTAGATCCATGGTCGAATTGATCAGAATCTCCAAGTTTTCAGTCGGAAACTCCTGAGAGCAGGGTTTTAGCTTCTGGTTCACTGTAATATCCTTAGATTCCAGTAGAGTATCTGGCACCCAGAACATGCTCAAAAAATAACTGAATGAATGAATGAATGGGTATAGGTCCACTTGTATCCCAAAGTAATATTCTAAAACCTTTTGGAAAACATTTGGTCTAAAATGTTTTCTCATAATTAAAATTATCTTTAAGGTACAAGTTCTAATACTAGGGAAATTATTTGGAGATAAATTTCTTTTATTATCTCTACAACCGTATATCTAACAGGTGGTGTGGGTACAAACTAGTCACACATCCACACTATATATTATAAACTTCTCTATAGTTGAAAATTATGCCTCTGTACTGTCGATGAACATGTTCTTATACTATATTACACTGCTGAGATTCTTGGATCTAGTCGAAATACACTGAATAGGCAAGGACGTTCCAACCTGATTCTTGCATACTCCTCTTCTCGGGGATATATATTTTTTCTAATAATTATTTATTTAATTTTTATTTATTATTATTTTTTTTACATTTGCTATAGGGCATGTGCACTCACCAGAGAGAGAGAGAGGGAAAGTGAAAAAGCAAGCCACCAAGTCCACGACTCAAACCACAGAAAACCATATAAGAGTCCAGCAGCTTAATCACCATGCCACATGCTAGCCCCATCTCAGGGATATTCTTTTTTTTTTCTTTTAGAGAGAGATTTTTACTATAGGGTGGGTGTGCTCACCTAAGAGAGAGACAGAGAGACATAAAGCAAAAATTACCCCCCCCATGGAAGATAATCCCACTGTAATCCCAATCCCTTCTCCTCTATTTTCCTCTTGGGATTTTGGACATGCACACAGTCATGACCAGTGTGAGTTTTAAGTCACTGGGTCTGGGACTCAAACTGCCATTAACTATGTAGGTGTCCAGCAACGTAACCATTCCACCAACTGCAGGTCCTCAGGGATATTCTTATTAGGAGCAAACTGAACTCTCCCTGGCTCCTCCTCACCTTACTCCATCTACAATCTTTTTTTTTTTTTAGTTTATTTATTTCTTCCATGAGAGAGAGAGACAGAGAAAAACAGCAGAGAGACATACAGAGAGAGAGAGACAGGCACCCCAAACAGGGTCCTCAGGCAATAACTCACCCCAGTCTCTGGCAGCCCAGACCATGGAGAGACAGGCACCCCAAACAAGGTCCTCAGGCAATAACTCACCCCAGTCTCTGGCAGCCCAGACCATGGGCAGCTCATACATACCGAGTGTGCTGAGGGAGTCCCAGGACGTGCTCCCAAGGCCTTTCCCATGGTTCCAGCGGTTCTAGTTCCATTTCCCTCGCACCACTTCCTGGCCCCTCCAACCCCAGTTTAGAAGGAGAAATATCAGGAATTCCAGAAATACCATTTTAAGAGCTGGTATTCATCCATGAGAGCCCCAATACAGGCATTCTTAGTTAGCATAAGGGTCACTATAGTAAAAAGGAGGTAAACGAACCTCTACCACGGTAAGACCAGAATTGTTATTCCCTAAGAAGTTAAGATCAAAATCATGTTACAGAGGGCCAGTGGGTGACATGGACGTTAAGGCAGCCTCATCTCACGTGGCTAACTCTATGGTTCGAGTCTTAGACCTAGAAGCTTGAAAATCACACCAGGCATGAGTGTGCGTGCCCAAAATCCTGAGAGGAGAATGGAGGAGAAGGGATTATGGCATGGCCATCCCCTCCAGGGAATGATCTCTCACATTTTCTCTGTCTCTGTCTCTCTCTGGCAAGTGTATATGTCCTATAGCAAACAAACAAATGAAAATATGTTAAAGAATGTCAATGAAAAAGAAAAATTGGTTCTCCCCATGGTGAGGTCTGATGGCTCCTGAGCAATTTAAGAAAAAATGGCCATAGTTATTGCTGGTGGGATGGTATTGGCTCACCCAGTGCCTGTCCCACCCCGAACCCATCCACCTGCTGCTGAGATGAAGACCAAGTTCAGCCACCTCTCTCTTCAGAGAAGCATCCTTCTTTTCCAAAGGAAAATTCCAGTGATGTCCAGCTGAAGCCCAAGATGCCAAGCATGTTAAGATCCAAAAGGGAATGGGGATATACTCTTTTAACCTGTGGGGAAGTAGAGTGTGCCCACAGGAAGAAAGTGGGGCTTAAAGAGAGGATTCCTGCCATAGGAAGAAGGTGTGGAAGGGTGAGGATACAGAGTTGGGAGTGACAGATGGCTCATGAGCCACTGCCTTCATCTCTCCCTGCCTTATCCATCCTTGTCCACTGTAAGGGAGTCACTCCGGGCTCTGAATATGAGGAAAACCATTTTCTACCCCAGACAAGAACTTCCCTTTTGTTTTAGAGGATCCAGATAAAGAAACAAAATAAGTAACATCGAATTTTAGAGGGTTAATTAAGTGCTGAATCATTTGATCTACGTGCTCAGAGAATAGAAAGCTTCAGTGCGTTGAATACTAAAACTACCATCACATGTGGCCCAACCACAATGGTTCAGAGCAGCACACTTTGCAATGCTAGAGGCCGTGGGGAAGACCAAAGTTCATTTCCTAGTTGGACTTGTACATGCCGAGTGTGTGCACACCCACGTGTGATCATGGCTGGCCGGAGAAAGTCACAATGTGAGACCCTGTTGAGGGTGTTTCTCTCTCTCTCTTTCAAGAATGAAAGAAAGAAATTTAAAAATGGAATAAAACAAAAATAAGTAAATTACCTTTGCACAAGACTAAGCAATTTTTTTTTTGAGAGGTTTTTGCTATGGGGTGCGTGTGCTTGCCAGAAAGACAGAGACGTAGAGACAGAAAGCTAGAAATCATCCCCCAGGGAGGATGGCCATGCCACAATCCCTTCTCCTCCATTCTCCTCTTGGGATCTTGGGCATGCACGTACACGCACCCAGTGTGAGTTCAAGCCACTGGATCCGGTGCTCGAACCGCGGTAGACTACATGGGATTCCAACAATGTAGCCATTACACCAACTGCTGTTCAGACTAAACATAATTTTACCTATCGTTAGCTGACCTTGCTTTAGATGCAAAGAACTAAACTAAAGATCAGTCACAGAGGCCTTCTATGGCTAGAAAATGATACTCCAGGGACCAGCAGACAGTGTAATGGTTACGTCACCGGACTCCCACATGGCCCACTGCAGTTTGAGTCCCCGACCTGACAGCTTAAAACTCACACCATGTGTATACATGTGCATGCCCAAAATCCTGAGAGAAGAATGGAGGAGAAAGGCAACATGGCCAGCCCCCCTGGGGGGTGATTTCTTGCTTTCTGTCTCTGTCTCTCCAACAAGAACTCACGTCCTATAGCAAAAAGCTCTAAAAAAAAAAAAGAAAAGAAAAGAAAACAGTATTCCAGACTTCCTAGCTATGAATGAAAAGGATTCATGAGCATAAACCACTACTGTTCAGAAAAAGATTGACTCCGCAGGAGTTTGAATGTGCCAGTGAAAATTTTCAGCCAGCCCTAAATTATCATCTTTCCTCCCAGCAGTGGTTTCTGGAAATCCATTGTATACTCTCTTTTCTTGAGGAACTGTTCACTCAAGCGTCAGCACCATATTTCTGTCTAGGTTCAACCAAACCTCTGTGAGAGAACCTTGTGTTCTGATCAGCAGGGATGGAAAACAATAATGGAATAAAAACTGCAGAGGCTGAGCATTTGTTAGGGGTTGAAGGGTAATTTATCATGTGTCGGTGATGATCTGAAATAATCTCATATTCTCACTGTGGGAGGTTACTATACATTTTCTACCCATTTGCCAACAAGAATATGGAGAATGAGAATAATGTCAGAGACTGTGTTCAAAATAACTCTTTGTTGCTATTGGTAACTAAGACTCTGAGTAAATTGAACTGTAGGAATCTATGCCTCTTTTTGATTTTCAGATGGTTGAAACTTTTAGAAAAGGGTTGGTTTATTTTTGGGTTTTATAGTTCAAATATTTCTTAGAAGGTCAATAGGCCTTGGGAAGGTTTACATCCCATATTTAGATTACTAAAGCAATGTTTTAAATAAGAATGTCTGGGACTTATCCAAAACTTAAACTTTTTATTTTTTTTTTTAAGGTTTTAGCCATAGGGCATGTGCACTCACCAGAGAGAGCTAGAAAGTGACAGTGAGAAGGAAAGTGAAAAATCACCCCCAAGGGAGGATGGCTATGCTGCAATCCCTTCTCCCCCATTCTCCTGGGATTTGAGGCATACACACAGACACACACACACACTCACACACGCACATGCCCAGTGTGATTTTCAAGCCACCAAATCTGGGACTCAAACCATGGTCAGCCATGTGCAAGTCCAGCGCCTTAACCACTATGCCACCTGCTGGACCCCAAAAGTTAAGCTTTAAAAAACTGAATTGTCGATCCCATTCTCAGATAGACTTTCTCTCTGTGGCCCTTAAATAGCTCTAACTGACTCTCAGAGCAACTTCCTTGTAAATTTAAATCTGGTAGAAAATAACTAATGCTTTTGACTAAGAACTTTCAATAAAAATCCAGAAACTCGCACTGATTAAATCAGCCTACATCTCATATTTTACCCTTGTGCCAAGAAAAATAGTGTGCCAATTGGCTTAGGCCTCAATTCAGTTTTCACCCTCAGAGCTAGACCCCCATATAATCCACAAGGAATGGAATGGAGAAGAGACAGATCCCAAAAGGAAAATAGAGGCATTGTTATAGGTAGATCTTATGAGCGGGGTATTCCACATGCAATCATTGTTACCAGAGATCGCAGCTAGATCCCCTGGTGCCAAGGGAGAAGAGGCTATCTCACAGAGATGCTTGGTCAACATCCTAACTCTCACTGGGGCAATAAACCAATAGGTAGAATCGTCGCTGTGTGGATGCTCACACCTTCAAAGTCCACATTGAGCATGTGTAATTAGGTAATCAGATCCCTTACCTGAAGGAGAAGTACACAAGTGCAGATGGAAGCTTGGAATTCAAACAAAAAAAAACAGCTACAATGACAGACCTTCCCTCCTAAGTATTCATGACAACAAATAGTACAGTGCTTAAGGTGGGGACTCCCGCATGGCCAACTGCAGTTCAAGCCCCACTCCCAGCGACTTGCTTTCTCACTTTCTGTATCTGTCTCTCTCTGGTGAGTGCATGTGCCCTATAGCAAATTAATAATAGTAAGTAAGATTAAATAAATTCTTTTAAAAAAGGCAGTAGGGTGTAAAAGTAACACCTAATCTCATTCCCAACACAGTGGTCCTTCTCTGGCAACTGCCCCACCTGCATGCCTTTCTGGTGTGAGGTGCATTTCTTTTCTGTTAAAAATCTTTACTTTCCTATAAAACAACAGCAACAACAACTTCTCTTTCTTACTTTATTCATGTTTGTTGTTCTTCTTGTGTCTTTGGGCATGTCTCTAATCTTAGAGTTCTGAACCCAAAGAACCAAGTATTTCACACAACGTAGCTCAGCTACCCCATCGGATAACGGTAATAACAAAACCAGAAGGATTAGATGCCAGGGAGGCACACAGCAAATGCCCATTACATCCGGCTTTGACCTTAGCTTCTCCTGGACTGAGACGGCACTTAACACACCAGTCACATTGAACACTACTTCCCCAACCTACCAGGCTCTCTTTCCTCAGTGTACAGAAATACTGAGATACGTGCAGTGCAGTCTGGCCCTGTTGCCTGTCAGTCATGAAAGAGGGTAACTGATTTTGCAAAGAGTGTAGCTGATTTTTCTCAAAGATATAAATACATAACTAAAGTCATTGGACACCAAACACCCTAGCCACACCATGGACCTGTAGAAATGAGTACCAGAGGCAGCGGATGGCATGGTAGTTAAGGCGCTAGACTTCCCCATAGCCATCAGCAGTTGGAGCCCTGAAACCAGCAGTTTAAAAATCAATCTGGGCAGGGACCAGCAGTTAGCGTAATGGCTATGTCGCTGAACTCCCATGTAGTTGACCGCGGTTTGAGTCCCGGACCCGGTGACTTAAAACTCACACCGGGCGTGTGTGCTTGCGTACCCAAGATCCCGAGAGGAGAATGGAGGAGAAGGGATTGGGGCGTGGCCATCCCTCTGGGGGGGGGGGGATTTCTCACTTTCTGTCTCTCTGTCTCTCTCTGGCTGGCTGGCAAGCTCATGCGCCCGATGGCAAAAACCTTTCCAAAAAAAAAAAAAAAATCAGTCTGGGCACATATGAATGTGTGCCCACAATCCCAGGAGGAGAATGGAGGAGAAGATATTGTGGCATGGCTATCCCTGTGGGATGGAGTTGATTTCTCACTTTCCTTCTTTCTGTCTCTCCCTCTGGCAAGCCCATGTGCCCTATGGCAAAAAATAAACAATAAAATAAAATTTAAAAATAATAAAAAAAATTTTTTAAAAGGGAAAGAAATTAGTACTATTGCTTTCAAAGTGTATTGGTCATGTAAACTGAAGCACACTTAATTTTTAAAATCCTTTCTGATGTAGGAAGAATTATGATAGTGAAGGAGACCAAAATATGGTAACCTAAAATAGGCCTTTTCAGCATAGGATTATTTTAAATTGAAAGCACTCGAGGAACAGCCAGCCCAGGAAAAGCTCTGGAAATGAGCATAAGTTTCCATTAAAGGAAACTTCCATTTGTAAAGCTGTCTCCCAGGAAGGAGAAGGATGGAGAAGGATGGCTCTAAACAGCTCTTATCGGTGGAAAAGGCACCAACTTAAACATGCATAACAAACTTTAATAAATAATCCTTATATACCATACATTTCCTAATCACCTCCTGTATTTTACTTTCCCCACCACATTTTAAACCCTTTTTGCTCTGGATAGCCTATCATGGTATATAAATCCAAATTCTGGCTTCCTCCTTGAGTCACATTTTTCTCTGTGAACTACCTTGCATGGGTATGTAATTAAACATTTTTCTCCTGTTGATCTCTCTCTTACCAGTATAACTCATGCATCTGCCATTGAACCTAGGGAGGCAGAGAAGAAAGGTTTCATCCCCTACAACAGAATGTCTGCAGCAAACCTACAGAGCCCAAAAGCACTTAACATGGTAGGCCAATCACAATTTGGAAGTACTTTAATCTCTGTTGTTTTAAGAATAGTTAAGGAGGAGCCAGCAGATGGTATGGTGGTTAAGGTGCTGGACTCCCACATGGCCTACTTCGGGTCAAGTCCCAAACCCGGCGGCTTAAAAATCACACTGTGCATGTGTATATGCAAGCCCAAAATCCCAGGAGGAGAATGGAGGAGAAGGGACTGTGGAGTGGCCATCCCCCCTTGGGAGGGGAGGAGGTGATCTCTCCCTTCCTCTCGCTCTGTCTCACTCTTCTCTGATGAGTGTATATGCCCTATGATAATAAGCAAATAAATAAATAAAGGAGAAAATGAAAATGTCACTAATTAAAAAATGTAAAAGACAATATTTAAGGAATTATCCCCTAAGCAATTAATCCTTTTAAGACTACCAGGCACTTGATTGGGTTGTTCAACCTAAAAAAAAGAAGATTAACTTCAACTATAGGAAGGACTGTGAGCTAAGAAGTAAAGGGGAAAAAATAGAATGTTTTCTAAACATATAAATAGAGCTAAAACAAGTCCAAACAGAACAGATCTCATTCAACATATGTTTATCAAAAGTTACTAAGTTCCAGAACTGGGTATATAACATAAGTAAGATCCCTGGCCCCAAGGAGCAAAAATAGCCTAGCAAGAAACAGACCCATGAACAGTACACACATTAACACAATAACAAACGCCCCCAAGAGTGTTAGCAATCCTGACTGAGAGCCACCACACCCTTCTTCTTCTTTTCCAGCATCCCCACCTGCAAAATAGGTGAACAGACACGGGGCTCTGCAAGATTCTAGTCCCCATTTGGCGTCTTCCAACTGCTAACTCCTCTTCTCTTATTTTTTCTTTCCCATTAAGTCCTGCTGTGTCAAGACCATTGTGGCACCTTTCTGCG
>NW_006159456.1:1973079-1985510 GCF_000334495.1 Tupaia belangeri chinensis | reverse complement strand
ACTGTAGTGAGAGCTCTGTGAAGTGAATGCTCACTGAATAATTTAAAGGCAGCTTCTCACTTCCAGAAGCAATGCTCTAGTTACCTAAGATAGCATCAGGCCACCCAGCTTTCCGTCTGTGCCTGTGGCAGGCAGACACTGGTGGTGGCCTTTGCTAAAATAGCCAGTGAAACAGCGAGGACAATAACTACCCCCCAAATCTCATGAATTATGGACTTCACTTAGAGTTGAAGGGTGATGCTGTGTGTAGAAGAGGAGCCGGTCAGCAGCAGCATAGCAGGCGAGTTAGGTGCTAGCATGCGCTATGACAACAAACTCATGATGAGTTTTGTGTTTTATTTATTTTTTTTAATCCAGTAAGAACATTTTATCTACATCCTCCTGGTGGCTACTGGCCTCTCAGGCATCCCAATAATTGCTTTGTCCAGGGAGTTTAGAGAAACACAAATCATGAATATATTTCGGTCTTAAATATAAACAAGTGAGATCCTTTTTGAAGAACAAAATGTAGGAAGATCTAGTGCTTCCCAAAAAGCTTTGTTAATTCAAACCCCCCCCCAAAAAAAACAAAAACAAAAACAAAAACAACAAATAAAACTTTCTTTTACATTCTTTAAATTATGAAGGCACTTGGAAGATTTCTAAGTATAACTATTGAAATGTGCTGATTTAGTCAGGATTGAATATTGAATAGAAGCTAAAGCTGAAAGAAGAACAGAAATAAATCCAAGAAACAGGGTCCTCTTTATAGTCACCCTGAGGGTTCTCTTACTAATTTAATTAAGTTCCTGGATTAATGCAGATAAGCTCTTTCTGATCCATTTCTGCTCATACAGAGAACACAGCATGAGCCTAAGCTGGGTTCACGCTCGGATTCAGGCATGTCAGGGCATGTTGTGAAGCCTCATGATTGGGTGGGGAATCCAACAAGTATTTACTCATAAGGATAGGAGGGCCTCCTGGGAAAGAACTCCTTGAAAAAGAGCCTTGAAGTAGCAAGTAAGATACAAGGACTGGGACCAGCAGTTAGCGTAATGGCTATGTCGTGGACTCCCACGTAGTCGACTGCAGTTCGAGACCTGGACCCGGTGACTTGAACTCAGGCCGGGCACGTGTGCATGCGTGCCCAAGATCCCAAGGCATGACCATCCCCCTTGGGGGGTGATTTCTCGCTTTCTATCTCTATGTCTCTGTCTGTCTGCAAGCACACACGCCCTTTAGCAAAAACATCTCCAAAAAAAAAAAAAGATACAAGGACTGAGGTTCAGAGTGGGAGGGGCCAAGGAAAAAAGGGATGAAGTGGAGGGAGGGCTCTTGAAGGTTGAGGAAGCCTCAAATTCCTTCTGTTGTTTAGACTCCTAAAATATTACATTAAAAAATACCATTATGGTGGCTGACAGGTGGTGTGATGAGGTGCTGGACTCCCAGATGGCAGACCATGGTTTGAGTCCCAGACCGGTGGCTAGGTTTCTCACTTTTCTCTCTCTCTTTCTCTTTCTCTCTGGTGAAATTAAAATAATAATAATAATAAATTAAATTAAATTAATAATTCCTTTTAAAAATACCATTGTGAAAAAGACAGGCATATTTTACAAATTTAACATACAGAGAAACTTCAGCAAGTTTGGGGAAATGTATTTATTTTGTAGTAAGGGAAATGTTGAAATCTATGCAGTGTTTTCATAATAGGCATTTTCCATGAAAATGAAATTAAAATAATAATAATAATAAATTAAATTAAATTAATAATTCCTTTTAAAAATACCATTGTGAAAAAGACAGGCATATTTTACAAATTTAACATACAGAGAAACTTCAGCAAGTTTGGGGAAATGTATTTATTTTGTAGTAAGGGAAATGTTGAAATCTATGCAGTGTTTTCATAATATGCATTTTCCATGAAAGTTTGGAAAACTTTTTGTATTAACATTTTTAACACACACATGCACACACACACACAAACCAAACACATCGTGAATAATTGTGTTATTCACAAGGTCATTAAAGGACTTCTGAGCATTACTAATTCTGATTCATAATTCAGAATAGACAATGTGCTCCAGCACGCTGTATGGTGAGAGCTGTCTTCCAGTGCTAGTGACATCCCTCTAAGAAGGTATGAATGACCTCATTCGCAGTCATTCCCATGAATGGCCTTCAGGTAGCTGAGTCTGTCCCTCAGTGTCCTCCTACTCATCGTCACTGACCAAGACTGAATCTTATGCCTAGGGGCTGTAGGAAAAGACTAAGTAGAAACCACAGAACTTTTTATGCATAAACTCTGAGACGCTGAGCTTGCAGACCTTCTGGTGCCAACAACTTCTTCAGCAACTTTAGTGACTTTGGCAGCCGCAGAATTGGCTCAGACATTATCATCTTAATCAAGCATCATTAGCCTTGGCATAGGTGTCACTGGATCATCACAGTGGTGGAAATCACTTTGACTGACACTAGCAATGACCGCCTCTAGACAACAGAATTGTTACTTTCAGTTTGGATTAAAAGAAAGATCACCCATGAGGCCCAGGACAGTAGAAGAATTGCAGTACCCACAAGATAACCTAAGAGACCTTGTTTATCAAATAATCCTTTCCTGCCCTCTTCCTTGGGTCTGGCCTTCCCTCTGGGAGTACACATTCTGCTTTTCATGGCTGATTTGATGGGAACGGACCACATAGGGAAACACTGCCTATGATTGGAGGAGTGAATCCAGTTAATTCTGTGATTAACTAGTAAGTCCACTTGTCCAGAGACATGAGGGAAACTAAAAAGAAAATTATAGAAAAATGGAATTAAAGTATGAGCTTATTTCAGTGCAAAACCTTTTTGAAATCCATT
This sequence comes from Tupaia belangeri chinensis, assembly GCF_000334495.1. Taxonomy (NCBI): domain Eukaryota; kingdom Metazoa; phylum Chordata; class Mammalia; order Scandentia; family Tupaiidae; genus Tupaia; species Tupaia belangeri. The sequence goes on along the minus strand of NW_006159456.1, from coordinate 1,982,672 downwards.
CATAGTTTTTTATAATATGCATTTTTTTCTGAACTTTTTAAAGGTTTTTTTGTGTGTAAGATTCATTCTCCAATACAAGCTTTATTGGTAATTTTTTAAATATTATAATACCGATTCTTTCATCTTTCTAGATATGTTCATAACTCAGGAAAGAGAACTGCTATTTTAATCTCAGACACTCATAGGAATCATCATTCTTGTCATCATCATCATTATTATCAATCATTATCACTGCCAGTGCCTGACATGCTATTTGGCCACCAAAAATATCTATACCTGTATGTGAGGCAATAAGTGAATGAGAAAATACGCAATACTCACCACAGACATATCAGAAATATCTAGATGGAATTTGAAGGCTATGTAATAAGAGGAAAGCATATTCAGAGAAAAATTATTTGATAATTGTTACACTAACTCATTTTTTACCTGAAGGTTGATATAGTTCAGAAAATATAGCTTCTTCATTTATTGATTCCTACTTTCAAGAAACATCTTTTGATCATATAGCATGCACTAGGTATACAGAAAAAGAATCTGTACCCGTAAGTTATTCATACTCTAGTCAGGTAGGCCTGGGTCCAAATAACTGAAATTTCATATGACAATAATTTTTTTTTCAGGGTAAACTAGTTACTATAGTAGTATAGAAGAAGAGATGACAAGTAATTCTACCTATCAAGAGAAGTGGGAAGGTTTCAGAAAGCTGAAAACCCAAAACTACCAGCTAAAAGTCTATTGATTCACAATATAAAAAAGAAAGAAAAACTTGGGACATTGGGCAAGCCACCAGCTAACTGGCAGTTCTTCTTGAATCCGGCAAATGGAACAGACCCCAGTTCATGAAGCAGTGATACATTTATTCTACAAGTATTTGTTGAGGCCTACCATGTAGAAAGAATTGCCTCAGGCCTGGAGTAGCTGCAAGTATTACAGAAAGAGAAACAGAACACCTGGAGCTAGATGTGAAAGAGGCATATAGACCTTTCCTGACTGTCCTGTCAGGATTAAGCTCACATTCCCAGGCTCTGTGCTTGGTAAATATTTCCATCCTACAGAGATACCTGTAGGGAGGAGAAAAACAAGGAATTTGAACTTAGACCCAAACTTGAGTCTATGATCCTGGACATTTTAATGAAAAAGACAAAATCTAGAAATATCTCAGATCAAACTTTTGAGTAATATTCAAAGATTTTCCTTGGAAAACCTCAATTGTCACAGAAAAGATCATTTAACCTACAAGGTACACACTAGTAGAGATGTTTATGACAGGTGGCCCTTTTTTCCCTAGCTAGAGTTAATAAGATAAAGGGTAGCCATTTAAGATGGACTAATTTTTGTCTAGACCAGAATTGGGTTCAAGAAGCACATAAATTTCTGGGACCAGCAGTTGGCGTAATGGCTATGTTGCTGAACTCTCATGTAGTCGATTGAGCTTCAACTCCCGGAACCAGTGGCTTAAACTCATGCCGGGCGTGTGTGTGTGTGTGTGTGTGTGTGTGCGCACGCGCGCAAGATCCTGAGAGGAGAATGTAGGAGAAAGGATTGCGGCGTGGCCATCCCCCCGGTGGGTGATTTCTCACTTTCTGTCTCTCTGTCTCTCTCTGTCTTTCTGGTGAGCACACATGCCCCATAGCAAAAACCTCTCAAAAAAATAAAAGAAAAGAAAGAAAGAACCACATACATTTCTGATGGCTGCTTAAAAATTGAAATAATATAAACTTGGGCACTAAGTAACCATCATTCCAACTTGTGCATGGACAGAGGCCAATTTCTGGAGAGAGGAGGTTGGTGCACAATGAGAAAGAGCATGGATGAACCTAGCTGCTGGTGACAAGTCCCTGTGAAACAGCTTACTCTCTTATCTCTGGGTCATTTTGTCTCCTAATAAAACCTCCGCATGCCTGTTTCTTTGCTTAAATTAGTTCAGGGGAATCTTCTTATTTGTCACCAAAAGAACCATACATTTTTTTTTTTTAAATTGAGCAGCAGCCGTTCTATGGCTTGTACGGTTTAAACTCTTACAGCTGCAAAACGTTTGATTGACTTGCCTAGTCCTATAAAGTCTATTTCACTGTGGGAGACTTGCTAAATATGAACTTAAACACATCACCCTACAAAATTACTGTCTGTTCTTGAGATTGCAGGTGCTCAACGAGATTGGCTTCTGAGACCCCAAGACAGTGACAAGGATATGCAGGCATGGGTGTAACTTCAAACAGAAAACTGTACATAAACTGGACTGAGTCTAGCAATGCTTGCCCCAGACTGGAATGATTGTGCTCCTTACGTAATATTATTCTATTGGGTTGTCAGAAAAGTCATGATGAAATTTTTTCTATGTTTTCCTATGCAAAAATGTGTCATGACTTTTCCAACAACCCAATAACTCATTGAGGTAGGAATTTGGTGTTTGATTTATCTGTGCTAAAGGAACTGTGCTTCAGAGTATAGAAGCCACTTCTATGGGTTGGAGTTGTATTTCTTCCTAAAGAGAATAGAAATTCCCAGAACCTGCTCTATAGAATGAGCAGATCCAAGATGAAAATAGATTAAGAAGGCAAGGAACTTTTTATCTTTTCAGGGGTTTGAAGACCACGAGGCCTGTGGTCCAGTAGAGAAGGGTACAGGCTTGAGATCTTTTCCCCATGGTGGGAAAAAGAAGGTTGATCTCCTTTACTGTGAAGCAGGCCAGAAACTACATAAGCTTCAGTCAGTGGACTCTAAAGACAGCCATGTCTAATACCAGTTCTACATTTTTTGTATTGTGATTTTCTTCTGTGATATTGACACCTTCAGTAAAGTTTTGTTATTACAGCCTGGTCTTGACTCAGTTGCAAGGGAAGAATCTATATAGAATAGTTAAGGAAGAATGGATTTTCTTTATTCTGAAATCAGCTTCATGACAACACTAATTGAAGAAAGTAGAAGTTTCGGGAACTACAGGAAGTGGCCTCCCGGAAAATGAATAATGGTCCACGGTAGTCTGGAATCAGGTAAAGCAGAGGCTTAGACATGTTGTTGCCAACTTGGGAACCAGCACAAGGCAACCTTCCACCTGCCTCTTCCCACACGTGCTAGAGGGAAAGGAACAATATGGCAGAGACCGGTTAGATGGCTAAAATTTCCATGGTACTCTCTGTTCTAGCTCTCTCCTTGCTGTTCCGCTCAAATCAGATGATACACAGAGAATTCTGAGAGGGCCATAGCAGACAGCAAACTCACAAGACAGAAGGAGCCTAAATCCCTGAGTCATCACTTAGAGGAGAGCAACCAGACCTGCTTTTGAGTTGTGGTAAGAGTAAAGAAATAAGCATTTATTGTGTTCAACATGAGATTTTGAGGTTGTTTTGCTGCTGCAGCTAATATTAATTACTCCAACTAATACAGCAACCTAAAAAGATGTCTCAAGTCCAATTATTACACAAATGAGGACCTTTGAATTATCAGAGATTTGAGTTACATATAGACATGAATCAGACCTAGATCCCTCCTCCAAAGAGCTTGCAAACCAGTTAGAAGCTTAGAGAAAAAGTGACAGGAGATGGAAAAACAAGAATCTAATACATAACTCTGTTTTCCTGTTTTAGACATTAGTGATGAGGCACAAAGTCACTAGAAAATGTTTAAATAGACTTTTGTGTATGATCATTCTCCTGACGAATTGCCAAGAGTTGAGAGCATGTTTTACAATTAGTGAAGTCATTTGCCTGGTATTAAAAGAAGCTTCCGTCTTTCTTGCTCATCAGTTCATAGGTGTTTGTTTACAACTTTTATTTCTGCATTGTCATGGTTTTGTCTTTTACTTTCCTGTGCCTATGGGAAAATAAAACAAGTTGAAGAGACCATATACCAGGTCACTTCTTCATGAACAAAGATGTTGCTCACACAATACTCTTTCAGTCCAAAAGTAGCTACAAACTAAAACTTGACTAAAACTTTTAAAAAAAGTAAAGTTGACCTGATACTCCTAGAGAAAGAATCTTTCACCTGGGACAGATGGAATTTATTTATTTTAATCGTTTTATTTCTTTAATTATTTTGGACCTGGATAAGACACCAAACCAGGGTTTGTGATGACAGTTATTTCATGAACTACCAAGTGCAACTGGGTAAAAGGAAATACCAGTCAGGTGAAATGGGCCTATGGCTTTTCCTCTCAGTCTTTTAAAATTCTAAAGTATTTTATGAGACTGGCCTCATTAACCTAGTGGTTAAGGGAGCTAGATCCCACATGGCCAACTACAGTTCGAGTCCCAGCCCTTGTGTCTTGAAAATACAACTAGCGCAAGCACAGGGATGCCCCTAATTCTGACAAGATGGAGAAATGAAAGAGGAATTGCAGCATGACCATCCCCCAGAGTGGAATACTTTCTCTTGTCTCTCCTTCCCTCTGCTCTTGGTTTCTCTCTATTTCTGGTGAGCACATGTGACCCATGCTAATTTAAAAAAAAGGGGGGGGGGTCTTATGGGCCGGCTCTGTGGAACAATGGTAGCACACTGTTCAAGAGATGCTGGATCCATGTAGAAGTTATGAGTTTGGTTCCTTGTCAAGCTGTACATGCCAGGCACTCACATCTCTGATCCTGGCTAGCTGAGAGGGCTGAGGGTGTATCACAGAGTAAAATCCTGCTAAGGGTGTACCTTAGCAGGTAGTGTGGTGGTTAAGGAACTGGATCTCACATGGCCAATTCTGTGGTTCAAGTCTTGGTCCCTTTAGTTTTAAAATCACACTAGTTGCATGTATGCACATGCCCAAAATCTGAATAGAAGAATGTACAAGAAGAGAGAGAGCTGTGGCCACCCCAAGGGGGTGATTTCTCAGTTTCCTTCTCTATGGCAAGCGCATATGCCCCGTGGCCCAAAATTCTAAACAAACAAACAAACAAACAAAAACCACTATCTTTCTTTTTCTGTCTCTCTCTGGAAATAAACTTTTAAAAAAACTAAAAAAGCTAAGTTATGATGCATACTATGTGGGTAAACCTTGGAAACATTATGCTAAGTGAAAGAAGCCAGACACAAAAGGCCACATAGTGTGTAATTCCATTTATATGAAATATCCAGAACAGGCAAATCCACAGAGACAGAAAGCAGATTAGTGGTTGCCAGGGCCAGGAGAAAGAGAAAGAAGGGGGAGTGATTGCTGCTTAACTCACTCAGGGTCTTCTTTGGGGATGTTGAAAATATTCTGGAAGATAGTGATCATGGTTACACAACACTGTGAATGTACAAAACCACCACTGAATTGTATACTTTAAAAGAGTTAATATGGTAACTTTTATAATATGTGAATTTTACCTCACCTAAAAAAAGAAATTTTTTTAAAGGTAACTTAATATTATTTGTTGCCCTTTTTGTCCCACACATTCCTGCCATGTCTCCTACTCATCCTTCCTGAAGCTACGGTATTAATAATGGTAGCATTAATAATGCTAGAAATTAAATTCAGTCACTGTAACTTGATGGGCAAAAACACAAGACTCAACTTTAGGGCAGTTTTGATTATCTGCCAAATCAATAGAAAACCTGAAAGGGGAAGTCATGTGCTCTTCAGTCATTCTCAGAGGAGACAGCACTTCCACTTGAACAGACATAGAGCTAGAGCTTCCTGGATAAGAGATTAATAAGCAAAGAGTAAAGAAACATGTCTGGGTCCTTCTACTTTCCCCTTCCAAATAGATGTTAATGTTATTTATAGGTTTGGTTATTCTAAACAAAAATTTTTTTTCTTAGCTCCCTGAACTGGTTTTTGTAGCTAACCAGATTTAGACAGTGAGGAAGAAAAGTGATTGAAGGGAAGAAAGGAGCTGGGGTCGGACAGTGATTGAAATTGTCATGTTGATCCCTGGAGAGTCATCCTGTCCGTGTCACTGATGCTTGCCAAGCAGGTGAGTGGAAGGACATGAAGAAAAATGGACTGGAAAACACTTGCTTTAAATTCTGTCTTTCCTGCTCTCCTCAGCCATGATTTCTCCCAGTGAGAAGATTTCATATCTCTGCCTGAGCTGAGAAAGAAAAGGCATGGCCAGTGAGAGGTTGTGTCACTTCATAAAGAAACTCACATCCTTCAGCAGGGCACCCAGTCCTTTCTGTTAGATGGTTTCTAGGTACCTTGGAGCATAAAGTTATGGAGAGGTTGGCAAACTTCCCTTGCTCCAGCATGACACAGAGCACAGACTATTCGGCACATTTGACTGTTGAGTCCCATGTCTCAGCCTTGCTCTGGAGAAGAGCTGAAGAGAATCAAGCCAGGTGGCTCCCAGCCCCAAAGTGGTTACTAGAGCCAACTGTTAAATTTTCAGGAATTCTGTAAGTGGATTCTTAAACAAAACCATTTTTTAAATAATAAATTATGTTAAAAATATTACTAGAGCCAGAAGAACTCTTAGTTTAGTAGCTGTAATTTGTATGGGGTGATAAATAGTATATAAACAGTCAACTATTATGTAACAATGAACTTATTGGGAAGATTGGGATGTAGCGCTATTTACCATATCATGGTTGAATTCCAGCCATAAGTTGGCTATGGATGTAGGAATTTAGCCACAATCAACAAAACATTTTGTGGGAGTCAATTGGCTCCATGGAATTTACAAATAGTATGTTATATATTTCACTAGTAGTAAATTGTATGTTGTACCCTTTATATGAGTAAAATCAACAATAAACTCGTAAGTTGTTGTTGTTGTTGTTGTTTTCCCCTAGAGTGTCAGTGGTTGACCACCAGCACATTTCTGCCTGAAGGTCTATAACCTTAGGAGACCTGACCTGAGCTGTCTATTCATCCTCTAATCTATAAAAACTAAGAAGCAAGGAAAGATGGAGAGAAAGGAAGGAAGGAAGGAGAGAAACAGGAGAGGAGAGGAGAGAGTGAAAGAGAGGAGAGAAGAGGAGAGGAAACAGAGACAGGGACATTCTGGATCATTCTACTCCTTGCATTTCACATCTAAAGGACTGAAAAATAATAACCATGAAAAATATAGGACTCACTTCTCGTGCCGGTAGAGCAGGTGACTCCCTATCTAATAGTTTTTGAGAGGTAGTTCAAAGTTGGTCAGCCCAGAAATAGCTACCCTCTTGCTTGCCTGAACCTGCCTCTTGAAATTCACAGAATTTGAGCGTTCATCCTTTGGGTAAGCATCATCTTCCATAGCACTCATTAGCACCTTAACCCACATTTGTGTATAAATAACTACATGTGACCTTAAAAAGCACCAAGCTTCCCAGGAAAACCAGATGTGATAAAAAGTTCTGATGTGAGGAGAGAGCTGAAAAAACAGCCAAACATTGCACATGCCTTGGCAGTATTGGCCATCAGATGGGAAGGCTCAGACAGTGCTAGAGTTTAGACATGGAGGGAATTGTTGGGAAGTACCAGGGCTTTGAAAAAGGACAATGGAAATGACGGAGAGAGAGAGTGAGCAAGAAATCACCCCCCAGGGAGATGGCCATGCTGCAATCCTTTCTCCATTCTCCTCTCAGGCATTTGGGCACACACGCACATGTGCTTGGCATGAGTTTTAAGTGGCCGGGTCCTGGACTCAAATCACAGTCAACAACGTGGAAGTCCAGTGACGTAGCCATTATGACATCTGCTGATCCCTAAATCAGTTATTTTTAAATGAGTCAGAGTTCAGTTTCTCAGTCACACTACTCACGTTTTAAGTGCTCAATGTCAACACATAGTTAGTGGCTACAATAATTGATGGTGCAAATTTAATTAGCATTTCCATCATCAGAGAAAATTCTGTTAAACAGAACTGCTCTAGAATGTGTCCTCATGGACCAACCCATGGCCTGGTGATTGAAGTGGCTAAATCCCATGTGGCCAACTGTGCAGTTAAGAGTCCCTGACCCAGCAGTTTAAGAACCATGCCAGGTACATGTGCATGCATGCCCCAAATCCAAAAAAGCAGGAGAAATGGAGAAGGGATTGTGCCATGACAGCATCCTGGTGTTTCCTCACTTTCTGTCTGTCTCTTTCCAGGGACTGCATGTGCTCTCTGGCAAGTTGAAAAAAATATACATGTCCTAACAAATGATAGGGTGTATTCTTAGAAGATAATTCTTCAAATGCTATTGTCTGAGCTATACTTACGTTGAGTTCTTAGAGAGCAGGTAGAATTTTCTTCTTCCTACTAAAGGGGCAAAATATAGCATAAAACCATTGTTCTCAGTCTTTCTAGAAGCTGCTCATATGTCCAGGAGGCAGAGTTTCTTCAACAGCCAAAACATAGGGCCCTTTGAATCACACAGGTGCATAGTCTTTCTCTAAGATCCCTTCACATCATATGGCTTGATGGATAATGGATTCTCAGAAGGGCCCGTCAGGTCTCGCTTACCTCAACATCCTTCTCTTGTGCAATCAGCCAGAGATAGGTAAGATCCTAAGCTTTATTATTAACCTAGAGTGAGGAAGGGGGAGGAAAAACAAGGTGGGAAATCCCACTTATGGCTCAGGGCTAATCCAACCTATACTATTTTCCATCATTTACATTCCATTTACATCCCATTACATTCCATCATTTACCCTAGATTAGGGTCCACCTAGTTTTACCAAAGCTGCATTGAGAGTTATTGGCATTGACCAGCACTCAACAAAATTGCAATTCAACTATTATTATTTGATATGTCTGTGTGTGCAATTCTTTTGGGAACTTAAAGAGAAGACATTAGCTGGCAGGCAAGATGAAAGCATCCTTTGATTGCTAAACATTAACTGTATAAATGTAGTGTGAATGTAATTTCTCCAAAATTCAGGTGTTGAAATTTAATGGTCAATGTGATGTCATTACTAGGTGGGGATTTAGAGACCAGCAGGTGACTTGGAAGTTAAGGCACTGGATTCCACGTAACTAACTCTGCAGTATGAGTCCCAGACTCAGTGGCTTGAAAATCACTTTGGGTGCGTGTGTGTATATGCCCAAAATCCAGATAAGAGAAGGAATTACAGTATCATCTGCCCTGAGGAGTGATTTCTCAAGACACTAGGGCTACACCCTAGTAAATGGAAGTAAGGCTCTTCTAAGAAAAGGCTTTGTTTCACTAACATAATGTACTCTAGGCCTATCCACATTGCCTTAAATGGCAGGATTTTATCTTTTTAATGACTGAGTAGTATTCCATAGTGTGTGTATGTGACATTGTCTTCATCTACTTGTCTGCTGATGGACATGTAGGTGGAATTTATATCTTGGCTCTTGTGAATTGTGCTGTGATAAACATTGGAGTGCAAGTATCTCTTCAATATACTGATATGTCTTCTTTTTGGTGTATGCCTAGAAGTGGGAATGCTGGATCACATGGCAGGTCTATTTTTAGATTTTTTTGAGAAATCTCCATACTATTTTCCATCATTTACATTCCTATCAACATCTATTCAATCCAATGCTAGTTATTGCCATCATTATTCATCTTTCCTGATCAATTACAACCTGGATTATGTTTACATCATTCTTGGATTCTTCCAATAGCCTAAGTCACAGAACTCCATGAAAACAACTAACCATACATTGATCTTTTAAAATTTTTAAAAAGATTTTTGCTATAGATTTTTGCTGGTGTATGTGCTCACCAGAGAGACAGATAGG
>NW_006159456.1:1972711-1973048 GCF_000334495.1 Tupaia belangeri chinensis | reverse complement strand
GGAAAAGAGAGAGAAAAAGAAGAAAACCCCCCCCCCCCAAGGGGGAATGGCCATGCCACAATCCTTTCTCCTCCATTCTCTTCTTGGGATTTTGGGCATGCATGCACATGCACCCAACATAAGTTTTAAGCTGCTGGGTCTGAGACTTGAACCACAGCTGCCTACATGGGCATCCAGTAATGTAACCATTACACCATTCGCTGGTCCCTATATTAATCATTTTTAAAAGGTAATAGTGCTGGTGAGAATACAACATGAAGGGCACTATCTCATATTCTTAACAATTCAAATGTAAACTTTTACATTTCTAGAAAGCAATTTGACAATATGTATTCCG
>NW_006159456.1:1965872-1972680 GCF_000334495.1 Tupaia belangeri chinensis | reverse complement strand
GAAAGAGGACAGTAATGTGATGGGACCCTGTCAACATTGCTTTCTCTCTTTCTCTCTCTTTTGCATGCACACACATCATCACTTAAAAACATTATGTTTTGGGATGATTTAATGTTATGGTAAAATTCTTATAATAATCCACAAAAGCAGGATATACAAGAATATAGAAATATTCAATTAAGTGTCTCAGTATACATATGCATATGTGCATTGGAAAATCAGAATTAAAGGAAATAAACCAAATAATGGAATTAGAGAATGTTCTCCTGAAATTGTAGTTATTATCTTTAGAATAAGAAAAAGACAGAGTGATTGACATTAGGCTGTCTCTAGCCTATTAATTAGTACCTGGTGACATAGAACTTCTATTTACATGTTCTTTCCTAATGACATTTGATTATCATGGAAAAGTACAGGCCCTGTCAGCTATTTCTTTTGTATTTCTCCCTCATAGGACTAAAGTTTTTGCACATGGAGGCAGTCAACCAGTAAGTCTGAGGAGAAGCAGTTCAACAATCACTTCTAAGAAGACCCTATTGTCTATCTAGGAACAAAGGGACTGATGGCTTATTGGGTGAAATTTGCAGGAATAAAGATGCCAAAATTCCCAGTGCAGAGTAATAACAAAAGGAATCAAGGTCAACCATATTTTTTTTTCCTTTCTTTTTTTTTTTGAGAGGTTTTTGCTATAGAGCACATGCGCTTGCCAGCCAGACAGAGAGAGGCAGAGAGACAGAAAGCGAGAAATCATCCCCCAGAGGGGATGGCCACCCCGCAATCCCTTCTCCTCCATTCTCCTCTCGGGATCTTGAGCACGCACACACACACGCCCGGCGTGAGTTTTTTTTAAACCACTGGGCTCAGGACTGGAGCCACAGTCGACTAAATGGGAGTCCAGCGACATAGCCATTATGCTAACTGCTGGTCCCAAGGCCAACCATATGTGAGTTCCAATTTCAGCTTCACTATTCAGTGACTAAACAACTTTGGCAAAGTTATCTAATACCAGTCCTCGCGGTAGTTATAAAAACTAAAGGAGATACAGTGCCTGCAAATCATTGGTAGTTTCCCTTCCCCCTTTTGAAGCCTGGCTCATTTTACTAAGAAAAGGATACTGAATAATTAAAACTGGCATCAACTCCCACAGTTCATTAAATATCTTCTTTTGAAGAACTGGAAGGATTTAAAATTAAAATTTAAATAGTACCTATGTGGACAGAATCCACCCACATCTGGAAAACTGGAGGTTGAATCTTTGTTCTTGCTGCCAGCAATTAGGTTTTTCAACTTTTCCCTGAAAACCACTTGCTGTTTCATCAAATCTGATTGGGGAGGGACACCTACCTCCCCTGGGCTGGGGTTAAACATTATATATGAAAATAACAAAGAGAGCAGTGGAGATGAGTAATGTGTCTCGGCTCATTTATTTCCAAAAGCTTTTCAAAGCAAGAGAAAAGGAAGATGGGAGCAACTTTTAAAAAGTGACCAGTTTTATGAGGTGAAAAGATATCATTTTCATATTTCAGTGCTGGAAAGCAAGATTACCTTTGATAAAACAATTATCTTAGAAATGAAGTTAGAACTCAAGTAGGTGCTATTCATATTTCTCCCCTTACAATATAGAGACATCACAGCGAATTTAACAGGGTCAGATTAAAAATTATTTCTCGGGAACCAGCAGTTAGCGTAATGGCTATGTCACTGGACTCCCATGTAGTCAACCATGGTTCGCGACCCGGACCCAGTGGCTTAAAACTCATGCCGGGTGCGTGTGCGTGCGTGCCCAAGATCCCGAGAGGAGAATGGAGGAGAAGGGATTGCAGCATGACCATCCCCCCTGGGGGGTGATTTCTCGCTTTCTGTCTCTCTGTCTCTCTGTCTGTCTGGCGAGTGCACGCGCCCTATAGCAAAAACCTCTCAAAAAAGAAAAAAAAAAAAGAAAAAATTATTTCTCATCTTACCCTTCTCTCCCTTGTGCTATGACTAGTTGGTTGAAAAATTATTCTCGGTTTGGGGACCAGCAGTTAGCGTAATGGTTACATCGCCCAGCTCCCATGTGGTAGACCACAGTTTGAGTCTCGGACCCAATGGCTTAAACCTCATGCTGGGCATGTGTATGCATGCTTGCCCTAGATCCTGAGAGGAGAATGGAAGAGAAGGGATTGTGGCATGACCATACCCCCCAGAGAGTAATTTCTTGCTTTCTGGCTATCTCTCTCTGTCTCTCTGGCAAATACACACACCCTATAGTAAAAAAACTCTCAAAAAAACAAACAAAAAAGAAATGATTCTCAGGCCACCAGGTGGTTAAGGCATTGGCATCTCACCTGACCAACCACACTTTGAGTCCCAGACCTGGCAGCTTGCTTTCTCATTTTCCCTTTCTCGTTCTCTCTCTGTCTCCCTCTGGTCAAATTAGAAAATAATAGTAACTAATTAAATTAAATAAATAAATAATTATTTTAAAAAAGAAATGATTCTCAAAACAATTTTTCTACTATATATTTTTCTATATTATCAAAACAATTTTAAATTTCATTTTGAGCCAGGAAAAATCGGACCATTTCATTGTCCTTTGTGTTGTACATGAGGGACTAAGTCCCCCTTGTGAAGTCCTTAAGGACCTGTCTAACACAACTATCAAAATTACACTAAGGCCCAGCTGCAGTGGTAGGAGCTGCAGGACACTGTGGTTTGTAGGCTTGACCACATGGGAAGCCCAGGTTTGATTTCAGGCCCAACCTAATTACTGGCACAGTGGTGTGAGCCTGTGATCTCAGTCACTTGGGAGGCTGAGGCAGTAGAATCACGAGCTCAAGGTTGGCATGGACAACATATTAAGAGTATGACTTAAAAAGAACTGGTTTGCCTGTGTCCCAACTAAAGGCAGAAGTGGGGGAATTGTGACATGGTAAGACTCCATCTTAAAAAAAAAAAAAAAGGAAGAAAAATTTTTAAAAAACCTCTTTGTCTTTTTCAAAGTTTTTGCAAGGATGAAGACCATTCTCAGCTACCAGACTTCTGACATTTCAGAATGTCAACATCACTCTGAAGGGATGCATGGCTATTGTGAAGGGTCCCGGAGGAACCCTGCACTTTAATCACATCAATGTTGAGCTCAGTTTCCTTGGAAATAAAAAGAAGAGGCTGTGGGTTGACATCTGGTGGGGAAACAGAAACTGGCTACAGTTTGCACAGAATATGATCAAGGGTGTTACACTGGGCTTCCATTACAAGACGAGTTCTGTGTATGCTCATTTGCCCATCAATGTTGTTATTCAGGAGAATGGGTCTCTTGTTGAAATACGAAATTTCTTGGGTGAAAAATACATCCTGAGTGTTCATATGAGACCAGGTATTGCTTGTTCAATATCTCAAACCCAGAAAGATGAGTTGATCCTTGAAGGCAACGATATCGAACTTGTTTCAAATTCAGCAGCTTTGATACAGCCAACCACAACAGTTAAAAATAAGGATATAAATCATCGCAGGGCCACAAGAAACATGGGAAAGGAAGAAAATACCTCTCCTCCAAGAGAAAAGAATGGCTCTTCTTCATCCACAGACAGTTCAATGGAAATCATGGAAATGTCTGATAAAGAATTTAGAACATTCATAATGGCGAAGCTAAAGATCCAGTCCCAAGAAATACAAAAGACCCAAAATAGAATCAACCCAAGAAGATCTTCTCCAAGACACATTATAGCCAGACTGACCAAAACTACAGACAAAGACAAGATACTAAGATTGGCAAGAGAGAAATGGCAAGTTACCTACAAAGGATATCCTATCAGGCTAACAGCAGACCTCTCATTGGAAACAATGCGAGCAAGGAAAGAATGAGGAAATATATTCAAAGTGTTAAGGGAAAAGCAATTACAACCGAGACTACTGTACCCAGCAAGATTATCCTTCATAAGGGAAGAAAAGACAAGAACATTCTCAGATAAACAAAACCTAAAAGAATTTACCAGCACCAGACCGGATCTCCAAGAAGTTCTCAAGGGAGTGCTATGTCAGGAAAATTAAATGTAGTAACACAGAAATAAGAGTTCAAAACTAAGAAAATAGCCAGCTTAATCGTAGGGACAAGTCTAGAGTTGAATATTATATATCAGAATTCAATCGGGAAGATCTAACCACAACAAAAGTTAGATTAAGTACATGAGACTGAACTGGTGAAATAGCATTCTGTGATTTTTGACTAAAATATTGCTGTTTTTCTTCTAGGCTTTGTTGTCCAGTTTTAAGAGTTTTTGTCCTGTCTTGAGCTGTCAATAGGTTCATGTACCTACTATTTGAACAGAATACTAACCTGTTTCCAGGCTTTAAGTTTTAAGCAAATTTCCTTACCAATTCAAAACTGCTTTTCTTGAAATTACCAGCTGAACATGCTATCGAAAGTAGTTAGATTATTTAAGAAATTGTGTGATAAATAAAATGTGGGGGGAGAAAGGAATGGGAGACAACTGTAGACACCAGAGATAGTGTGAGAAGCGGGTGGGAAAGGGCAGAGGGTCAGACAAAGGGATAAATATATATCTATATAAAACTAGAAATGGAAAATTAGTGATGATAACAAACATGACTAAGCCACTATGCAGTATATTCTGGATGGGAAACCACTTTTTGTATGCTGTGATGATGATTAGGAGATGAATGTAAATTAATTAATTTTTAAAAAAGTATCAGGAGGAAAAAAAAATCACGAAAACTATTTTTCATGAAATTTTTAAAAAATGCATATTTGATGACTGCAGTAAGCTATATAGTCCCACCTGGGTACTACTCTGTAGTATGTTCATTCTAATCACTGAGGTTTATGCCTAGGGTCAGACTTGTGTTCATAGATATGTATATATCTGCTGTGCTTGCTATTGGAAGTACTTAGATTAATTAAGTTCTTTAGTGAATAAATAAAATGGGGGCAAGGGAAGGCATAGAAAGCAACCCAGGATGCCAGAGACAGTGTGGGAGGAGGGTGGGACACAGCAGAGGGTGAGAGATAGGAAATCAAGAATGGCAAAAAATATATATATATAAAGGAAACAAAAAATGGAAAATTGTTGACGATAACACATATGCTGATGTGCTTGATTGAACCAGCTCTGCCTGGTTCTGACTGGTTTGAACTGTTCTGACTGGTTCAAACCAGTGACCGGTTCTGACTAGTTTGAACCAGCTGTAACTGGTTCAGACCGGTTCTGGCTGGTTCAAACAGATTCTGACCAGTTCTGGCTGGTTCAAACTGGTTCTGACCAGTTCTGGCTGGCTCAAACCAGTTCTGACCGGTTCTGGTTGATTCAGACTGGTTCTAACTGGTTAAGACCAGTTCTGACGGGTTCCAAACAATTCAGACTGGTTCTAACTGGTTAAAACCGGTTCTGGCTGGTTCAAACCGATTCTGACTGGTTCAAAATGACTCTAGCTGGTTCAAACCAGTTTTCGCAGGTACATACCAGTTCTGGCTGGTTCGGACACATTCTGGCTGGTTCAAACCGGTTCTAGCTGGTTCCGACAGGTACTGGCTGGTTCTAGCAGGTTCAAACTGCTTCTGGCTGGCTGGTTCAAACCGGTTCTGGCTGACTGGTTCAAACTGGTTCAGACCAGTTCTGGCTGGCTCAAACCAGTTCCAGCTGGTTCAAACCGGATCTAGCTGGTTCTAGCAGGTTCAAACTGCTTCTGACTGGTTCAGACCAGTTCTGGCTGGTTCAGGTCGGTTCTGGCCGGTTCAAGCTGGTTCTGGATGGTTCAGACCGGTTCTGGATGGTTCAAACCGGTTCTGGATGGTTCAGACCGGTTCTGGCTGGTTCAGGTCGGTTCTAGCCGGTTCAAGCCAGTTCTGGGTGGTTTAAACGAGTTCTGGTTGGTTCAAACCAGTTCTAGCTGGTTCTGACTGTTTCAAACTGGTTCTAGCAGGTTCTGGCTGGTTCAAACCAGTTCTAGCTGGTTCAAACTGATTCTAGCTGGTTCTGGCCTCTGGCTGGTTCAAAACAATTCTAGCTGGTTCAAACTGGTTCTTGCTGTTTCTGGACAGTTCATACCAGTTCTAGCTGGTTCTGGCCGGTTCAGACCAGTTCTGGCTGGGTCAAACCGGTTCTAGCTGGTTCAGACCGGTTCTAGCTGGTTCCGGCCGGTTCATACCGGTTCTAGCTGGTTCCGGCCGGTTCAGACCGGTTCTAGCTGGTTCTGACTGGTTCAGACCGGTTCTGGCTGGGTCAAACCGGTTCTAGCTGGTTCAAACCGGTTCTGGCTAGTTCAGACCGGTTCAAACCAGTTCTGGCTGACTGGTTCAGACCGGTTCTAGCTGGTTTGAACCGGTTCTGGCTGGTTCTGGCTGGTTCAGACCGGTTTAAACTGGTTCTGGCTGGTTCACACCGGTTCTGACTGGTTCAAACCGAATCTAGCTGGTTCTAGCAGGTTCAAACCGGTTCTGGCTGCTTCAGAACGGTTCTGGCTGCTTCAGACAGGTTCTGGCTGGTTCAGACCAGTTCTGGTTGGTTCAAACCAGTTCTGGCTGTTTCAAACTGCTTCTGGCTGGTTCAAACTGGTTCTAGCTGGTTCTGGCCAGTTCAGAGCAGTTCTAGCTGGTTCTGGCCTCTGGCTGTTTCAAACTGGTTCTAGCTGGTTGAGACCGGTTCTAACTGGTTCAAAATGGTTCTTGCGTGTTCTGGCCAGTTCAGACCGGTTCTAGCTGGTTCAAAATGGTTCTTGCTGGTTCTGGCCGGTTCAAACCGGTTCTTGCCTGTTAAGACCAGTTCTATCTGGTTGTGGCTGGGTCACCCTGCTTTTGTCTTGTTTGGGTCGC
>NW_006159456.1:1961400-1965859 GCF_000334495.1 Tupaia belangeri chinensis | reverse complement strand
CGGTTCTAGCTGGTTCTGGCTGGTTCAGGCCGGTTCTGGCTGATTCAGGCCGGTTCTGGCTGGTTCAGACCGGTTCTGGTTGGTTCAAACTGGTTCTGGGTGTTTCAAACCGGTTCAAACTGATTCTAGCTGATTATGGCTTATTCAAACCAGTTCTAGCTGGTTCAAACCAGTTCTAGCTGGTTCAGGCTGGTTCAGACCAGTTCTGGCAGATTCAGACCGGTTCAATCTGGTTCTGGCTGGTTCACACCTGTTCTGACTGGTTTAAACCAGATATAGCTGGTTCTAGCATGTTCAAAGTGGTTCTGGCTGGTTCAGACCGGTTCTGGCTGGTTCAACCTGGTTCTGGCTGATTCAGAGCTGTTCTGGTTGGTTCAAACCAGTTCTGGCTGTTCTGGTTGGTTCAAACCGGTTCTGGCTGGTTCTGGCTGGTACAGACTGGTTCTATCTGGTTCTGGCTGATTTAAACCGGTTCAGACTTTTCTGGCTGGTTCAGACCAGTTCTAGTTGGTTCAGACTGGTTTCTGGCTGGTTCAGACCGGTTCTGGCTCAGACTGGTTCTGG
The DNA here is from genome assembly GCF_000334495.1 of Tupaia belangeri chinensis. Taxonomy (NCBI): domain Eukaryota; kingdom Metazoa; phylum Chordata; class Mammalia; order Scandentia; family Tupaiidae; genus Tupaia; species Tupaia belangeri. The sequence goes on along the minus strand of NW_006159456.1, from coordinate 1,965,295 downwards.
CTGGTTCAAAGCGGTTGTAGCTGGTTCTGGCTGGTTCAGACTGGTTCTGGCTGTGTGACGATGATCAGGGAATTAATGTAAATTAATTTATTTTTTTTAATTTCAGGAAATAAGTTAAATAAAAGAAAGTTTTGAAATTTTTTTTCCACAACTGAATCAAAAAATCAGATTTATGGAGTGAGAATCTGTTAACACTTATTCCTTTAAGTGACTCACTTGCAACCACCAATGAAAAGAAGGTGACAGCTGCCTGAAGCAAAGGAAGAAGGCTTTTCTCATTCCATTCATTGGGAGGGAAGAGGATGGAGTAGTCAATGCTTAAAATCTATGTGTCCTTAGCAATCAGCGTGCAACAGTAAACACAAGGGGGAAAAAAACAGTGTACAGTACTAGTGCTGTTCAAATAACACACCAGATTGTACATTGCAGCATGATTAAAAGTACACACAATTCTTGGTACATGCTGGTATATAAGAGCTCACACACACATTAGCTACCGTGCCCTCACACATGTAGTTGCACACATTCTCTCACACAGATATATTCATGACCAACAATCATCCGCTGCATTCATTTCCACTCACAGTTTCTGAAGGCTCTATATAAAGTAGATTGCTATGTCATCTGGAGCTACCACTTTTTATAAAAGCACATGCTAAAAGATCACATCCACTGTACTCTTACAGCAGCACTCAGAATGATCCCCAAACCAAGGAATGTTAGTGCACACACAACATTAAGCTAGAGAAAGTCTTTTGAGTTCCAATCACATGGTTCCAATCACAATCCCATAATTGCGAAGACTAATCGTAAGCTTTTATAGTTGATTAAGTCATACAGTGCAAAGAAAGGCTCATTGACCCTTTTGGGAAAGGGAGGGCTGGAAGCTGTACAGATGAAGTTCAGTGGATAGTCCTTATATATGTGTGATGAGGAATACCCAACTATATTAGTGTTCTTATGTTGGTCATCCTGAACCCCAATGCACTTCTGAAGCATGAGCTTGGCACATTGGCAAGTATGATTTGCCTTAAGCCATTAGTCAACACTCTTGGTATGGAACCCGTGGTTACAAGGTATGACTCTAAGTAGTTACCTTGACTCAAAATCACACATGCATTCTACACACAGTCTGTTCCAACTGGTGGTGGTTAGGATTGAACCGGTAAGAAGGAACTTGTTTAATATCTGCTTTCGTCCATCCTCAAGTCTTAGCTTCTCCCAGTCGCCCTGCCAGGTTTAACAGGATCTCATTATTTTCTACTTCTCCATCTTCCACATCCAATCCAAAGCTGAAAGTTGGGCCCACTGTAGGTGGCACTGGAAGCATTGCTAACACATAAGGTAGTAAGCTGGGATGGTAAGGGGGAGATGGTTTTGGCTGCTGTGATCAGTGTGTACTGTGTCCTGTGAGCCTCCGAGGCATAAGTGGAGGATAAATACTCCAAAGGATACCCTCTGATGCAAAGGGTCATATGTTAAGAACCGCAAAGGAGTTGAAGGCGGTGGTGTTGGAGGGTGGACTAATGGAGAGTAAGTAAAACCTCCTACTGGACGATGTTCTCCTAATAGTTGCACTTCATTTTCACTCCTTTGCAGAGGCAATCGTGCTTGCTGTGTCTGGGAAGGAACCTGGCCTGGTGGTGGCAAATGAGGGGGATGTTTAAGGGATGGATCACTAGAAATGAGAGGCAGGAACGCAGCATATGGTACTGGTAAGTGCTGAACTGAACATGCCCCGAGCACTGGAGGAGGCACACTACAGACAAGGAGGTGTTATCCACTGAGAACCACAGAGCACCCTGGGACCTGCTGTATTCTGCTAGCCGAGATGTGCTGGCCTGTGCCGAGTGGAATCCCACTTGGTGCCACTGTAGTTACTGTAGAGGGAACAGGAAGTGTGCCTTGATGGAACCGATTATGTATGTCGACCATTACTGCATTCTGCTGGGGTGGATGAGCAGCAGGATTAGCAGATGGAAAGATACATTCCGAGGGTGGAAGGCGCGAGGTTCCTCTATTGCTGCTGTGCACAAGGGAGATGGTGATAGTTTTCAGGTTGACTAATGGAATTATGTCGAGACAGAAGATTCTTCTTCCTCGCTGGCGCCTGACAGAAGGACTTCTGTTGCGTGCAGGTGTGTTGCATCGTTCCCCTGAGAAGTGATGTTGCTTGGTTGAACTGAAGGAGGCTGCCTATTTGATGTCATCGCCCATGGTCAAGCTGCTGGCGAGGGAGCTGGTGACTGGTGTATCATCAAAGACGGAATGAGAACGGCGCTGCCTCTTGGGACTTGGACTCTTCACTCTGCTGCGAGCGAATGCAAGGCTGCTCCCCCGGCTCCTCGCTGGGCTGCCGCCTTCATTGTGACCACTCGCCCAGCCAGCGGCCAGCTCGCCAGATCTGCGGTGCCAGGGCCTCCTCAACCCCGGAACCCCGGCTCCCACCCAGGCGCCGTCACTGCGCTTCCTTCCTCCCGAAACCATCACACCGGCAGCGCCAGGAAATGACTGCGGGCCCAGAGCTGACCCGGCTCGCCGAGCGCAGGCGCCAACACACTCCCCTCTGCAGGGATGGTCGGAGGTAGCGGTGATAATGAGCTCAGCCTTCGTTGTGCCTTCGGTGTGCAAATCATTCATTGCAGAGGGAGAAATACGGTAATAATGACTGAATTTTAGCGTGCGCAGTCCAGTACTATTTAAAACTGCCTGAGAGCAGCTCCCTCTAAAACGCTTTGGGAAACTCTGCCTCTGTCCGTTACCAAGCCGCCCGTGTTTCAGAGTCCTTGATCCCTGAGCTACAAAATCCTTGGTATGTGACTCTTCTTCAGACCTCAGAATAGTTCCCCTATGCTCTTCAGGTGTCACCTCCTCATTCCAGGCAGGATGAAAGGATGAGAACAACAGGGTGAGAGGGTGAGGATACTGTTAGTCTGATCCTCCCCTCTCCCCCATTGGAAACCAATAGTTTTCGTAGCCATTCCACCCAGCAGAATGCAGTTTGTACCTCACTGGCCAAAACTGTTCATAGCTCATTCCTAACTACAAAGGAAGCTGGTTAATTATCTCCTTAAAATGTTTTTTCCTCTGTAAGCGTGTCAGACAACTCTGTCAAATCCACTTTGGTCCCTCCAGGAGCCCCTCCTGATGTGTTCTGTTGCCTGGTTCCTGTCCGGGGTGGCTATGCTCTGGGCTTGATGCTCACCCAGGACACTTCCATTCTACCATCCTAAGAATTTTCGTCCTCACTCTGGTGTTAGACTCTGTTTCTTGATTGCTTAGTTCTCAGTTTATTCCCTCGTTTGATGGTGCACATCTTCCCATGGCTTTGTGAAAAAGAAAGTAAATGTTTAAGATTTTACATGTCTGAAAACATTCTTCATTTGTATCACACTTGAATGATAGATTGGCTGAGTCGAATTTTAGATCATCCTTTCTCTCTGGCTTTAAAAGATATTTCTTTCAAGGCTAGCCAAGTCCCGCATGGCCAACTTTGCTATTTGCATCCTGGACCAGGCACCTTGAAACACATGCCAGCTACATGTGTGTCGTGCATGTCCAAAATCCAGAGAAGACAGTGGAGGAGTTGCACGTGGCCATCACAGTCTTCCCCCCAGTGGGTTGCTTTCTCGTTCTCTCTCTCTCTCTCTCTTTCTCTCCCCCCACCCCGACTCTGGCAAGTACATGCACACTATAGCAAAATTAAAAAGCAACAAGCAGGGACCAGCAGTTAGTGCAATGGCTATGTCACTGGACTCCCACGTAGTCGACCGGTTCAAGTCCTGGACCCAGTGACTTAAACTCATGCTGGGCACATGTGCGTGCGTGCCCAAGATCGCAAGAGGAGAATGGAGAAGAAGGGATTGCGGCATGGCCATCCCCCCTGGGGGGTGAT
>NW_006159456.1:1940170-1961387 GCF_000334495.1 Tupaia belangeri chinensis | reverse complement strand
TGTTTGGGGAGGGCCCCGTCCCCTAAAAAAAAAACCCCCCCGGAAAAAAAAAAAAAAAAAAAAAGAAAAGAAAAAAAAAGAAAAAGGTACTTCTTCCCAGTGATGTGGTTGAAGAGTCTAATGCCACTCTTATTCCAGAACCTGTGTATATAATTTTCTCTCTGAGAATTTTCAGTATACTCTGTCACTTGTGCTCTGAATATTGGTTTCGTTTTTTGTTTGTTAACTTGTGCACCTGTGGGTCTTTTTAATTAGGAGATGTGTGTCCTTCACATCTAGGAAACGGTCTCAGATTATTTCCCTACTTTTTCCCTTGTCTCCATTTTCTCTGTTCTTTTTCTAGCATAACTATTAATTAAATATTACACTTCTTGGATTGCTCTTTTTTTTTCCTTGCTTTTGTCTTCTCTCATTAACCATCTCTTACATTTTATTCTGCCTTCTTATGATTAATTTCTTCAGGATGTAGTTTTTTTCTATCATTTTACTTTTAATCTGTTTTCTATTTAATGCACGTCACAAAAACAAATACAGTGTAATCTTCCTTTTTATTCAGTTAGACAATCTTTGCCTTTTTATGGGTTTATTATATTTACATTTAATGTAATTACTTATTTGGTTGGGTTTAAGTCTTATTATTTGTTTTCTATTTGTCCGATGTGGTATTGTCCTTTTTTCACATCTTTTTCAGTCATCTGTTGAATAACTGAATTGTTTTGGTATTCTGCTGTATTTACTGCCTTTTAGTTATATTCCATTGTTCATTTTTATTATACCATGAATTAGTATCATACACTTCACATAAAATGTAAGACCTTAACAACAAAATGCTTTCATTTACTCCTTGCTGCTTTTTAATGCTATGGTTGCCAAGCATTTTAGTTCTACATATGTTATAAACCTCATGATACATTATTATATTCACCTTAAGTAGTCTATAATCTTTCAGGAATAAGAAAAAAAGGATTTAAAAATATTTATCCATATATTTGCTTTTGACTGCCCTCTTCACTCCTTTATAGAGGTTTGGCTTTCTGTCTTGTATCATTTTCCTTCCCCTTGAAGAACTCATAGTAATCCTTGTGGTAAAGTTTTCTGGTATCAAATTTTCTCAGCTTTACTTGTTTTAAAAAGTCTTTATTTTGCTTTGATTTTTAAAGGATGCTTTCCCTTAACATAGATTTCCAGACTGATATTTATTTTTTCTGTTAGCACTTTAGAGATGTGATTTAATTTTCTTCTGTCTTACAATTAGTTCTGATGAGAAGTTCAGCAGTCATTTTTATTATCATTCCCCTATATACAATACATCTCCCCCCTTTGGCTGCTATCAAGGTATCTTTGATTTTAGCAATTTTATTACGAAGAGCTTAGGTATAATTTTCTTTGTGCCTTTCCTGCTTACGTTTAATTGAGTGTCTTAGATTTCTAAGTTGATATTTTCCATCAAGTGTGAATATGTTTTAGTCAATATGCCTTCAAATATATATATTTTTTTCTCTTCTTTGCCTAGGGCTTCAATTACACATATGTTAGACCACTTGATATTTTCCTGCAGATTACTGAGGTTGATCCCTACCTCCCAGTAACTTTTCCTCTTGGTGCTTTAGTTTGGATAATCCCTATTTATCTGTTCTAAGTCTTATTGATACATTTTTCCTTCTGCAGTGGTCAAATTACTTTTTTTAAAAAAATTGTTTATTTAATTTTATGGGTTTTTTGTTGTTGTTGTTGTTGTTGTTTTTTAATTTGCTTCAGGGAATGTGTGCTTACCAGAGAGAGACAGTGAAAGAGAAAGAAAAAAAGAAAACCACCGGGTTTGGAACTCGAACCATGGTTGGCCACATGGGAGTCTAGTGATTCACCCATCACACACCACCTGCTGGCCCAGTCAAACTACTTTTAAGCTGAACTGTGTTATATCTAGATTTAGGTCTACGAGTGTTAGTTTTCCCAACTATGTAGTTCATGGTTTTTTTGTTTGTTTGTTTATTCATATGTGAGTAACTTCTTTTATTATAAACTGGACATTTAGATAATACAATGAATTTTGCTGTCTTTTAAGAATGTTAAGTTTTAGTCAGATGGTTAACTTGTGGTTTAACTTAATCCTGTTGACATTTAGTTTTGCTCTGTATTAGGATAGGTGAAAGTAGCCTTTACTTTTGTACTAATTTAGCCCTTCCTCTAAAGTGTAGCCTTGCTATGGTCTCATCTACGTACCCAGAGTACATAGAACGATCTCTCCACTCTGACTGGTTAGAGTATATAGTTATGTCTTCCTACCACTATGCAATCTTCAGAATCTCCCATCAACTTCACGGAGACTCCCTTATCTACATACGCAGCTTAGTATTTGAGCAAAGATTCAAGAGAACTCCTTGGCAAAATTCTGGGTCTTCCTCTGTGTAGTTTTCTCTTCTCCAGTACTTTACCTAATGAATTTCAGTTGTCTTACCACCACACAAACCAGTTTCTGTTTTCAATACTTTTTGGTTTAATTTGCCTTTTTGGAAATAGCTCCAAGAAGAAAGCTGGGGTGAATGTGGAGGTTACTTGGTATTTGCCTTTATTTTTCTCTTTTTTTTTGGAGAGATTTTTGCTATAGGGTGCGTGCGCTTGCCAGAGAGACAGAGAGAGACAGAGAGACAGAAAGCAAGAAATCACCCCCCAGGGGGTTGGCCAGTCCGCAATTCCTTCTCCTCTGTTCTCCTCTTGGGATCTTGGGCACGCACGCACACACGCCCGGCGTGAGTTTAAGCCACCGAGTCCAGGACTTGAAACACAGTCAACTACATGGGAGTTCAGCGACATAGCCATTATGCTAACTGCTGGCCCCAGTATTTGCCTTTTCTCAAGAAGTTTAGCCCAGCAGCAGCATTTTATTGTTTATTTATTTAGAGATTTTTGTGATAGGGCTCAGGCACTTGCCAGAGAGACAGAGACAGAGGGACATAAAGCAAAAAATCGCCCCCTAGGAGGGATGGCCATGCTGTTATCCCTTGTCCTTCATTTTCCTATCAGGATTTTGGGCACACACATGCACATGCCCAGCGTGAGTTTCAAGCCACTGGGTCTAGGACTCGAACTCCAGTCGGCCATGTGAGAGTCCAATACCTCAACCACTACACAACCTACTGGTCCCAGCATTTGATATTTAATAACTAAAAAGTTGATTTGCTGTTGGAAAGTGAATCCATACCAGCTCATAATTGCTAGAACTGAAAGTCTAATTGGTCGAGTGTTTTACTTTTCACTTACCATTTTCATTGCATGTATAGCAGAGTTAAATTCAGCACTTAAAAAGGGTCAGTTTTGTAGTGTTACTGATTCTACCTCTCTATCTGTCTTTATTTATTTATTTATTTATTTTTGGAGAGATTTTCGCTATAGGGCGCATGCGCTCGCCAGACAGACAGAGACATAGAGACAGAAAGCGAGAAATCACCCCCCAGGGAGGATGGTCACGCCGCAATCCCTTCTCCTCCATTCTCCTCTCAGGATCTTGAGCACGCACGCACACGCGCCCGGCATGAGTTTTAAGCTACCGGATCCGGGACGCGAACCGCGGTCGACTACGTGGGAGTCCAGCGACATAGCCATTACGCTAACTGCTGGTTCCCTCCATCTGTCTTTAGTGATCATACTAAATATGATTAAGAAAAGGTTAAAACCTAGGAGTCTTGGGACTAGCAGTTACCATAATGGCTATGTTGCTGAACTCCCTTGTCGCTGACTGCAATAATCGAGTTCCGGACCCGGTGGCTTAAACTCATGCCGGGTGCAGGTGCATGCATGCCCAAGATTTCAAGAGGAGAATGGAGGAGAAGGGATTACAGTGTGGCTGTCCCCCCTGAGGGCTGTTTCTCACATTCTGTCTCTCTGTCTGTCTCTGTCTTTCTGATGAGCACATGCGCCCTATAGCATAAACCTCTCAAACAAACAAACAAACAAAAAACCTAGGAGTCTAAACCAAGAGTGGGTGATATAACACAACATAAATGCTAGTAAAACTGAGATCTTGCTATAAAGTGAGATACGAGACAAAAAATATGTTTCACTTCTGGATTAATTCAGGAAAAGTCTGAATTCCTAAATGACTGCCTAGAGACTTTGAAATTAACTTCAGAAAAATGATCACCAACTTAGGAATGGAGGGAAGATTCTGCCAAAATAGATACTCATGGTGGTAAGTATTTTCTATTGTAATTTTGACACTTGGTTAAATGAAGAAATTTGTTGTACCCAGAAAGCTTCTATAGATAATAAAAAATAATGATTAAGAGAAAAGATAGTTTATTTAAATTTTACGTGCTATGGATAGAAACAGTGGGGACCAGCAGTTGATATAATGGCTATGTTGCTGAACTCTTCATGTAGTCGATCGCGATTAGAGTCCTGGACCCGGTGGCTTAAACTCATGCCCGGCGCGTGTGCGTATGTGCCCAAGATCCTGAGAGGAGAATGAAGGAGAATGTGGTGTGGTCATCCCCCCCGGGGGGTGATTTCTTGCTTTCTGTCTCTCTGTCTGTCTGGCGAGCACACTCACCCTATAGCAAAAACCTCTCCAAAAAAAGAAAAGAAAAAAAGAAACAGTGACTGGACTTCTTTTTTCTTTACCTCTCCCCCAAAAAAGAAAACAACAAAACCCCGCCCACACACACACAATTTTGCTATAGGATACATGCGTTCACCAGAGAGAGACAGACACAGAGAGAGAAAGTTAGAAAGCACCCTCTCGAGGGGCAGAAATGCCACAATCCCAGGATTTTGAGCAAGCACACACACATACACCTGGTGTGTCTCTCAAGCCTCTGGGCCCAGGACTCAAACAGCCCAGCTGGACAAGTGGGATACAGCCACTGTAACCACCATGCCACTGGCTGGCCCCAGGGCTCCTTTTCTACTAGCTGAAGTTTTGTAAATCTGACAGCTCCCCATAGTTTTACAGATTCTTTTGCTTTTCTCAGATATTGAGAATCTGTCACTTGATAGTCTCTCAGCATAGGCATGCTGGGGTCAAACCAAAGTTCAGTTTCCAATTGCTTCTTACAGATTGTGTGACCTTCAGTAATTTATCTTCTCTGAGCCCAGTTGCTCACCTGTACTGTGGCAGAAAGCAATGTTCTACCGGATATTTACTTCCGCCCTGGTGAGAAGCTGTCAGAGCTAGACTCACTTTCTTAGGTACTGCCTGGGTCAGTGAGATGAGTAGCCAAAGACCCTGTCCTCTCAGAAGGGGCAACCTGAAGCTGATCTCCTGCATACACATCTGCTATCCAGCTTGCCTGGTGTGAGTAGTAAACCACTATGGCCTATGTCCACAGACAGCTTCACCTACCAAAGCCCTCTACTTCCTTGATTGTGTTTTACTCTTTCTTTCACTGAGGGCTATGTAAAAGATGCTTGCTCTGACAGAAATATTCTCTTCAACCTCCTTACTTCAAATACCATTCTCAGGGCTGGCAAGTGGCATGATGGTTAAGGGTACCCTACTCCCATATGGCCAACCACAGTTTGAGTCCTGGACCTGGCAGCTTGCATTCTCACTTTCTCTCTCTCTCTTTCTCTTCCTCTTGCTCTCTCTCACTCTCTGGTCAAAGTAAAGTAAATAAGTAAATGAATAAATAGAATTAAATAAAATAATTCTTAAAAAAAAAGTACCATCTTCAGCTCATTCTTCCTAGTTGACTGCTACTCTTCTTTTTCAGGTCGCATCCTAAACGTCTCAGTCTCAGGGAGAACTTCCCTGATCTAGACTAGACTCCGCTCCCTCTGCAGCAGTGTCCCTTAACAATCTGTGCTTTCCCCACTACAATACGCATACCAAGTGAAATTCTTTGTGGATGCCTGCGAGATTATAAACTCCAGGGAACTCTAGGACTGCACCCCCAAAACATAGTAGATGCTCAATAATCCATTGCTGACTTGAGTTGTTAACTTTTGCAGTGATGCGCACATACACGTATTTGTGAAGTACGTTGAGTATTTGAGGATCCAGTATAGGGAAGTGGGAAGACTGGATGGGATCCAAAGCTGGAGTCCAATAGACTCCATATCTGTTTCTATTAAGCATATCTCTTTCTATTAAGAATCCCACTCCTAGAGGCAGTCAGATGGCAGAGTAGAGACTGAACGATTCCGAGGTGAATAGCTAGGTACTCTGCTTATGAAGTTCCTTATGCAACCTTTGATGAGTAGGAGACAGAACAAAAGCATCGTGTCACAGGCATCCTCTGCTCATCTGTGGTTGGTGCAAAAACACAGAAACTGAAAATATTTTAAACCTAGCAATTGTTCAACTTGGCCAGGATCCCAGATAAGTCATTTTACATGCTCAATATTTCCTTTTCCTCTCAGTGAAAACCAAGAGGCAGACAATGCATTGATGGCAGTGATAGCTATCTTCTGTTTTTACTGGAGAGGGTAAAAGTATATGGTTCATGGTTTTTTTTTTTTTTTAGTTAAATTTAATATATTTTTATTATTATTTGACTTTCTTTCTTTCTTTCTTTCTTTCTTTCTTTCTTTCTTTCTTTCTTTCTTTCTTTATTTATTTATTTATTTATTTATTTATAATTTGACCAGAGAAGGACAGAGAGGGAGAGAGAGAGAAATTGAGAAAGCAAGCCACCAGGTCCAGAACTGGAACCACTGTCAGCCATGTGGGAGTCCAGCATCCTTAACCACCACACCACCTGCCAGCCCCATCTTTAAGTGTAGGAGAACTAAATGCAAAAACAAACTTCATGACTCCGAAGAAGAGATTCTGTATATGGAGGAAGTTAAGGAGGGGAGAGGCAACAACATTAGGTTTGAAAAATTTAGGGAGTTTATCACATGGTTCATAAAATCAAGTAGATTTCTCTTTTTATTCCTCATTAGGTAATGTATATGTAATGTGATCTAAAGATATATAAGTGTGTGCGTGTGTGTGTGTGTGTAAGAGAATAAAGCAACTATGGAAAAATTAATTAGAGAATTTAGGTAAAGAATATATATGGATAGTTTTTTTAGTATTCTTCTAATTTTTTGATAGATTTGATATTTCACAAGTGAAGATACTATCATGATTATTAAAGGCAAATCTTTATATTTTTAAAACATTCTATTTACTTCGTCCAGGGGGTTGTAGAAGTTTTATTTATTGCCCTTCCATCCCTCTCTCCAAAAATCTCTCTCTGTCCACTGGAGTTCTTAAGAATCCTGCTGGAGAGACATACCAAGCCCACCCCACTGGCCACCACTCCTGGACATCCGGTTAGTCCAGCTGATGTTAAAGCCAGTTAAGTGCTCGGGAACCAGTAGTTAGCGTAATGGCTATGTCACTGGACTCCCACGTAGTCGACCGCGGTTCGCATCCCGGACCCGGTGGCTTAAAACTCACGCCGGTCGCGTGTGCGTGCGTGCCCAAGATCCCGAGAGGAGAATGGAGAAGGGATTGCGGCGTGACCATCCCCCCTGGGGGGTGATTTCTCGCTTTCTGTCTCTATGTCTCTCTCTGTCTGGCGAGCGCACGCGCCCTACAGTGAAAATCTTTCCAAAAAAAAAAAAAAGCCAGTTAAGTGCTCTAAACAAAACAAGTTATGCCCCATCATTCTCCTGAAGGGTTTTTTTTACGGGTTTGGAAGTTTTAAATCATCTTCTTTCACAGCATAAGTCTGAGCCCAACAAAGGTCCCCAACATCCTTTAGATTGTAAAAGTGCCTGAGTGCTGAGGAGCGAGGGTTTAGAGAATCTGGAAGAAATATGACAACTCTCTTTTTTTTCCCTTGTGATTTGACTACTCGGGTTTTTTAGGTTGGCACACAGTTTTTATTTTGCTCGACTTTATTTTCCTTTCTGTCTCCTGAAAGAGCTATGCTTTCGTGTCTGCTCAGCAAAGTTGCTAGTGACAGCATTCTCAGAAGCTCCTAGCTCCAGATGATATCAGACCTCATGTGACCCAAACAGCACACAACTGGAAACATTACATCATTCCAGGATACGATTCCCTCTAATGCAAAGCTTGCTATTACTGTGCTGTTACCGTGCTGCTGCTGCTGCTGGTGCTACGAGTACGAGCAACAAGCCACAAGCTTGGGCAGAGGCAGCTTTTTACAGGTTCGCAGCCAAGCATAGGTAGATAGCAGAGTCACCTAATGACTGAATTGTCCCCACCAAAATGAAGGGACTTGGGTGGTAGACCACACACTGCATTAAATGATATAAAACATTCCACATCTGAAGATCAAGAATGAAAAGAAGACAGCATTTTCCTGGTAAGATTTGGTGTGTAGCTCATGTTGGATTGAGTCAGATATTTTAGAATAGCAGGTATGGTTATATGGGCAAATGCTGGTGTGAACTGTGCCAGTCAATTGACTGAAGAAAATGGACTCTGCATGTATAATTCACAAATATGCAGGATGGAACAAGAAACCTTAGGTGGGTATAAAAGGAAGAGAAGGACCACTTTAAAGACATGCATAGTCCATAATCACTTCAAAATAATTACAGAGACAAAACCTTAGGGGGAGAGGGAACATAAAAATAGTCAACACCCATAATTGAGGGCAATAATAATAACCACCATTTGTTGAACTCTTAGCATGTGCTAGACTCTATCCAGAAACTTGAGGCCTTGCTAACAGCATAAGTGAGTAAGTAGGGTTCCTTTATCTTAGAGTAGTCTTAACCTCATGTCCCATGGGGTCCCAACCGGGTCCACATGACCATTGTCCCTCACTTAGTACTACTGAGCTTTATTAGCTACACTTCTTGCTATCCAGAGCAATTCAAATGCATCTATTGGGTCATGAGAAAGTCTTGACATATTTTTCTGTTTTTCTATGCAAAAATGTGTCATGACTTTTCAGATGACCCAATCCCTTTGGTTCAGATTGAGTGCTTCCTGGAGATGAGCTCAAACTCAGGAAGGATGACTTCAGACAATCTCATGGATCTTAGCAATCCTGCAGGCACCAGGCCACTGTTTTGAGTCTGAAGAAAGCAGGGAACTATTAATCCCACTGTTGTTCACCAGAAGTATAGATCAAAATGATTTCTGTGTGCATCTCCCCTGAGCAATAAGCCTTTGGTATCATTGCCATATGCACAGCCTTCTGTGGTGGTTGCTTTGCACAATGCTTCATCCTGCATTCCTGTCTCTTGTCTATCAGCTCTTTTCCAAAACATCTTCCTTTCCCTAGCTCACTTTACTATGCATACTTTAACTGAGTCTTTTAAAACAAGATCACAAAGGGGCCAGCAGTTGGCATGGTGGTTAAAGTGTGGGACATCCCCACACGGGCAACCATGGTTCAATTCTTGGACCTGGTGGCTTGCTTGCTTGTTTTCTCACTTTCCCTCCCTCTCTCTCTCTCTCTGTCTCTCTCTAGTCAAATTTAAAAAAAAAAAAAAGAATGAACAAATAAAATTTTAAAAATAAAATAAAACAAGATCACAAGCCCAGGAAGTATTTTCCTCACTTTTTACTCGACTGCTGTGTTTACCTTTGTTGTTTTTTCAACTGATGGAGGCCTGCTAATCTTTGCCTGCTGCCTGGACCCTGCTCTTCTGGCGATCCTGGGGTCTTTATTAACAGGGAAGTGGATGTGTCAGAAGGGGCCTGGCTGACAAAAGTAAGAACGTGAAGAAACTCTTCTCCTCCCAAGCCCTGAAGTACAGAATTGCTGCTTCATGGTAATTAATAGTTCAAAAGAAGGAATTCACACCCCCTGGTATATCTACGAGTCAGCCCTAAGAATAATAAGTAATTTGCCAAAGAGGGCAGGACTGTACTTTGATATCATAAGGGCAGACATTGGAATGAACTGAATTTGCCACTGAATTTGAAAAGTACTTAATGATAGAGCACCTACCTTGCCATCAGGACTGATGAAAAGACCTGTGGGGCTAAATGTTGTACCTTTTTGGTACAGAAAAGTTAGACAAATGTGTCATTCAGAGAGGATGCGTCTGAGTGATTCTTTGATCATTATGTAATTTTAGAGTGAGAAGGTATTTTAGGATCATGCCATTCAAGTATCAATTTTTGCTAATCCAGTTAACTGAGGCCCAGAGAAGTTCAATGACTGTCAGGGACAAGGCTCCTGATACGGGAAAGATGGAGTTGGGACTAGAACCCTGACTCCCAAGGCTCAGCCTGGTGCTCCTTGGATGACCTTAGACTGCCTTCCAGAGTCATGTAGATGTGCCACACTTGTTCACATCACTCAATGGTACAGGCTGCAAGACAGCTGGGTATTTCGGTGGTAAGACTGTATTGTAGACAGAACAGAACTATGCTATCTGACCTGTGTCCTTGGTCTAGCGACATGTTCCTCCTGGCCAAGCTGTTCAGGACAGATAACAGTGATGAAATACAAAGGGTCTTCTAAAGGTTTATGGAAAATGCATAGTATATAACAAATATGCATGGATTTCAAAGTGGTTTTGCTCCAAAATAAACATGTACTTCAATTCCATTGTTCCACAAATGTTTTGAAGTCTCCTTGTACAAAAACTTACCCATGAGGCTGGTATTAAAAGATAGATTCTTGGGCCCAGCAGATGGTGTAATGATTATGTTGTTGGACTCCCACATAGTCAACCACGATTCAAGTCCAGGACCCGGCGACTTAAAACTCATGTCAGGTGTGTGTGCACGCATGTGTGCATCCCCAAGATCTCAAGAGAAGAATAGAGGAGAAGAGATTGCAGTGTGGCCATCCCCCCTCCCCCCGCAGGGGGGATGATTTCTCACTTTCTGAGTCTCTCTTTCTTGCTCTGTCTCTCTGCCGAGCACGTGTGCTCTATAGCAAAAATCTCCCTTTCCAAATTAAAAATCATTGACTCTTGATTTGACCCTTAGTTTAGGATCTGAGAAAAGGTGATAATACCCTATAGTACCTACAGTGACTACAGACGGCCTGTTTACTTAAAATGCAAGATTTCTTGGGTAAAGTTTTTGTTTTTAAAAACATAGATTCATAGGTATGAAGCTTTGTTCAAATGTCTGTATGTATATGCATTAATGTCAAAAAATAAGAGATTTTTTTTCCAAAGGATTAAAATAGATTAAGCAATACAACTCGGTGCTTCCCTTCAGTCTGTCTCTGACTTCGGCCACCCGACAGCTTGCATAATGTCCTCACTCATCATTTCCATCACATACAGTTCTCCAGTCTCTGGATAGTACTTCCCATTTCTCCAGAAATCTCTTGAATTGCTTCCAGCTACAACAGAAGGGCAAGGTTTTTATCTCCTCATACCATACCTATTAGAGGCAAAATCACACCCCTCAGTCCTCTTGTTTAAATCATGGCTGCTTTCAAACAGTGTGTAGATGAAGAATTAAATGTTAACATTCAAGAAATACAGTATAGTCACCATATGCTGTAATAGTAACTTTGTTTTAATTTTTTCAGGAAAGAATAGCTTTTGTTTTTATTATCTTCCCACAAGGAAGCTATAAAAATACCTAAAAACAAAAACTGAAAAAGCATTTTAAAATCCCAGGCTGTTGTGCTACATCTTCTATGATTTATAATAAGAAATAAAATGTTAAATTTTACAAGTTAGAATTTCTAAACAATTTTGGTAGGAATTTACTAGAAGGAACCAGAATATCAAACATCAAAGATTTTCCATCTCAATCTTAATAAGTTTTTAAAAAGCTGCATATTTGCCAATAAGCACAGCCTACGCAATAACTTGATGCTGCCATGAATGTTGAGATTAATCCAGAGGGCAAAGATTTGTATGCTACACATGCCAGGCCCTTTAGTGCAATGTATTGAAGTGGTCCTTTCCTATTTGTTCCTTTATGTTTAAAATAAAAGTTAGAAAAATATATATGGTAACAAAAAATAATAGGTCAATGGAACAGAAAGATCTAAAATGATAAGTATCCTTTTCTTCCATAACAGCAAATATGAGGTCTTCAAACTCCTTAGACAGTCAGACAATTCATGCACAAACTGAAATCAACATGGAATCTCTTTATCTGAAAATAATTTCCAGGCCTTTGGAACTGTGTTGATCGTCTTGCGTACTACCTCTGTTACAGAGGAAAGGAAGCCATGTAGTCGTCTCTGTCTTAAAAAATTATTTAAAAGGCCACAAGCACACAGTGCAAAGTCCAGTGGATTGAGTCATAGCTCCAGAAGAGTCCCTGGTTAGCAGTCACAGACCCTGGCTGCAGGAGCTCAGCCCAGTCCTTCCTAAATGCCACAGATCCTCCCAGCCAGCTGCACATCCTTCGGGAAGAGAGTGACTCGGCCAGCATGTAAGGAGAGGAAATAAGCGTCTTCAACGAGATGAGCTAGAAATGCTTCCACTGTCTCTTGAAGGGCCAACAGGGCCTGGGATTGCCAACTGAAGTGCACACCACGAGAGAATTTAACACATATTTCTCTTGCCTAAGGAGGGGTGGTGCGCTGGAGGGTGCCAGGGGCTGGGCTCACAGCTGCACCTTTCTCTGGGGTCTCAGGTTTGCGTCTCCTGCGGCGTGGGCCCATTGCTGGGTGGCAGAGGGTTCCAATGCCAAGCCTCACCACTCCTGCTCAGAATTTCAGCATCTAGGTGCTGGAATTTGGGAGACCCATTTTTTTTGTAAGTTTTAACAGTCTGAATTACTGGTCAAAATTATTCATTGTGAGTGACAAAAATTCAACTCAAACTATATATATACGTTTTTTTTTTCTTTTTTAAAAAATGCCAGAGAGAGGGACCAGGTGATGGCATGATAGTCACATTGCTGGACTCCCACATAGTCAACCAAGATTTCAGTCCAGGACCCGGTGACTTAAAACTCATGCCAGACGCATGTGAATGCATGTCCAAAATCCCAAAAGGAGAATGGAGAAGGGACTGTGGTATTGCCTTCCCCCCGGGGAGTAATTTCTCTCTTTCTGTCTTTCCAGTGAATGCACGCACCCTATAGCAAAAAAACTCTCAAAAAAAAAAAAATGCCAGAGAGACAGAGAGAGAGGAAGAAGAAAGCACTATTAGTGACTGTCATGCTACAATCCTTCCTCTTCCATATCTTTATCCTTTTAGGGATTTGGGGTATGCACACACACATATGCCTAGTGTACTTTGGAGCTGCTAGCACTGGGGTTTCAGTTGCAGTTGGCCATATGAGATCCAGCTCTCTTAACCACTATGCTAAGGGACCAATCCTCAAACTATATTTAAATTTAAAAAGGAACCTGATAGCTAGTCATAATAACTTAGACTAACTCAAAGAATCCAAGAAGAACCAGTGCTAAAGGATTAGAATTAGAATTGGTATTCAATTTTCCACTGGCTTTTCTCTGTAGGTCCTCTGCTTAAATCCCTCTCTCTCTTTTTTTAAATCTACTCCTTAAAGGATTAGAATTAGAATTGGTATTCAATTTTCCACTGGCTTTTCTCTGTAGGTCCTCTGCTTAAATCTCTCTCTTTTTTTTAATCTACTCTTATAGCAAGTCTTCCATACTTGTTTAGAAAAATGATCATGATTCTCTAACTTCATATCCTTATGGCACCATGACCCCCAAGGCAAGACAGTTGTGTCTCTAGCCTCAAACTCAGAAATCCCAGGGAAGGACTGTAACAGTCCCGGTTGAGCACATAGCCTCCCCTGAACTATCACTGTTCAGAGAGGAACAGGGAGTTGTGGTTAGCCAGACCTGTCACTAGCTCACAACTCTGCAAAGGGGGGAAGGGAGGGAGAGTAGTTGTTGGAGTAAGAGTTATGGGAAAGCTTGCTTACATGACAAAAAGGCAGTCACTAACACCATCCACTGTATCTATTTCCCACAAGTGCTGGCATTCAGCACAACTTTCATTACCTCATGCTATGACTCTCTCCAACCCACATGCGTACATAGGGCCATTAACAAATCAACTTGGATGATGACATTGGCAATCCGAGGAATTTTTGCTTAGTTGGTCAGCTTTATCAAAACTAATCTATATCAGGGTCAGCAGGTGGTGTAGTGGTTAAGGGGCTGGACTCCCACGTGGTCGATTGCAGTTTGAGTCCCAGACCCATGGCTTGAAACTCATGCTGGGCGGACGTGGGGGTGTGCCCAAAATCCTGAGAGGAGAATGGAGAAGAAATTGTGGCATGTCCGTCTCCCTTGTCTCTCTGTCTCTTCCATATCTTTATCCTTTTAGGGATTTGGGGTATGCACACACACATATGCCTAGTGTGGGACACTTTCTGTCTCTCTGTCTCTTCAGCAAGTGCACGCACCCTACAGCAAAAATCTCTGGAAAAAAATTTAAAAACTGATCCATTTCAGTAGACACTGTAGGAATCCTCCCAAGAATTGAAGGCAGATGGCAGTGTGCCCCAGTGAAGTGTGCTGGAAAACAAAGCAAAATATCTAAGTTTTAGTCCTGTTTTTTTCACTTATCAATTCTGTAAACCTAGGCAAGTTTCTTTCTCTCTCTGTTAATTTGTTTCTAAAAATGGGAGAAATTGGTCCAGGAGGTCATTAGGAGGAATCTAATCCTAATATCCTACAGGTGCAATTCAGATGCAACAAGAGAGCATGTCAGTGCCCCCTCTAGTGGTTCACTTAAAGTAGGAAAAGAGCTCAGCATACCTCAATTTCTTTTCTTTTCTTTTTTCTTTCTCTTTTTTGGAGACATTTTTGCTCTAGGGCACGTACACTCGCCTGTGAGACAGAGAAAGACAGAGAAGACAGAAAGTAAGGAATGGCCACACCTCAATCCCTTCTCCATTCTCCTCTTGGGCTCACAGGCACATTTGCCCGGTGTGAGTTTTAAGCTGCTGAGTCCAGGACTTGAACTGCAGTCGACTACATGGGAGTCCAGCAACATAACCGTTATGACATCTGGTGGTCCCAGCATATCTTGATTTCTAACCAAAGAGGAATGACTTTCTTCACAGAGCCTGATGAGCACATTTCCATGGAACATGGTTAAAAGGCAAAGTTTTGGGGGCAGAAAACAACACTCCTTTGTCAGTCAAAATTCTGAAGAAGTGCAAAAATCAAACGCCCTTTCTCCTGAATGGAAATGTTATAGCCACTCCAGCATCTATTCACCAAGACACCATGAGTCCAATTAGTAGGTGACAGAGATAGGAAAATGATAATGGCAAATGTACGTGCGCATACACACACACACACACACACACACACAGAGTTTTGGAAGGGTGTAAATACCTATGTAGACTGTATAAGATGAGGGGGGAGATTAATCTCACAAATGCTATTGATCAAATCCCATTCACTTCAGAAATGTTTATTGAGCATCTCTACAGTGTCCTAGGCACTGATGGTGAATCATAGCACTAGAATAAGATAATCTATAGTTCTAGCCCTCCTGAAGCTTATATTTTAATACAGAATACAAATAATACATAAATAGAAGCAGTCTTCAGAACTTTCATTGAAAATACATTATTATTTTTAAAACTATGCATGAATTCAAAATTTTTATACCAATATAAATTCAAATTTTCATTTCATTTTTGCCACAAACTTCTTTTTGTTTTGTTCTTTTTTTTGGGTTTTCTTAGATGATAAATCCTTTTATTTACATTTTTATGCATTTATTAAATGTTTTGCCTCTTTTTTCCTCCTTGATTCTCTTCCTTTCATGTCCCATCCACAAGCCTTTTAAAAGTCTTTATTTTAAAAAAAACTTTTTTCTCCCTTGAGTTGTGTGATCCCCAACAGGATCCTAATAACACAATCCACTCCCAGCCTCTCCCAGCCCTGGATCATGGGCATGCATGTGCCTAGGGTACTCATAGAGGTCTTCAGATATGAACCCATGACCTTCCTATGTGGGTCAGCCTATGCTAATAACTGGCTCTCTCATAAATTTTTTTTTGGGGGGGAGGTTTTTTTCGTTATAGGGTGCGTGTGCTCACCAGACAGCCAGAGAGAGACATAGAGACAGAAAGCGAGAAATCACCCCGCAGGGGAGATGGCCACACTGCAATCCCTTCTCCTCCATTCTCCTCTCGGGATCTTGGGCACGCACGGAGAAATTGGTCCAGGAGGTCATTAGGAGGAATCTAATCCTAATATCCTACAGGTGCAATTCAGATGCAACAAGAGAGCATGTCAGTGCCCCCTCTAGTGGTTCACTTAAAGTAGGAAAAAGAGCTCAGCATACCTCAATTTCTTTTCTTTTCTTTTTTCTTTCTCTTTTTTGGAGACATTTTTGCTCTAGGGCACGTACACTCGCCTGTGAGACAGAGAAAGACAGAGAAGACAGAAAGTAAGGAATGGCCACACCTCAATCCCTTCTCCATTCTCCTCTTGGGCTCACAGGCACATTTGCCCGGTGTGAGTTTTAAGCTGCTGAGTCCAGGACTTGAACTGCAGTCGACTACATGGGAGTCCAGCAACATAACCGTTATGACATCTGGTGGTCCCAGCATATCTTGATTTCTAACCAAAGAGGAATGACTTTCTTCACAGAGCCTGATGAGCACATTTCCATGGAACATGGTTAAAAGGCAAAGTTTTGGGGGCAGAAAACAACACTCCTTTGTCAGTCAAAATTCTGAAGAAGTGCAAAAATCAAACGCCCTTTCTCCTGAATGGAAATGTTATAGCCACTCCAGCATCTATTCACCAAGACACCATGAGTCCAATTAGTAGGTGACAGAGATAGGAAAATGATAATGGCAAATGTACGTGCGCATACACACACACACACACACACACACACAGAGTTTTGGAAGGGTGTAAATACCTATGTAGACTGTATAAGATGAGGGGGGAGATTAATCTCACAAATGCTATTGATCAAATCCCATTCACTTCAGAAATGTTTATTGAGCATCTCTACAGTGTCCTAGGCACTGATGGTGAATCATAGCACTAGAATAAGATAATCTATAGTTCTAGCCCTCCTGAAGCTTATATTTTAATACAGAATACAAATAATACATAAATAGAAGCAGTCTTCAGAACTTTCATTGAAAATACATTATTATTTTTAAAACTATGCATGAATTCAAAATTTTTATACCAATATAAATTCAAATTTTCATTTCATTTTTGCCACAAACTTCTTTTTGTTTTGTTCTTTTTTTTGGGTTTTCTTAGATGATAAATCCTTTTATTTACATTTTTATGCATTTATTAAATGTTTTGCCTCTTTTTTCCTCCTTGATTCTCTTCCTTTCATGTCCCATCCACAAGCCTTTTAAAAGTCTTTATTTTAAAAAAAACTTTTTTCTCCCTTGAGTTGTGTGATCCCCAACAGGATCCTAATAACACAATCCACTCCCAGCCTCTCCCAGCCCTGGATCATGGGCATGCATGTGCCTAGGGTACTCATAGAGGTCTTCAGATATGAACCCATGACCTTCCTATGTGGGTCAGCCTATGCTAATAACTGGCTCTCTCATAAATTTTTTTTTGGGGGGGGAGGTTTTTTTCGTTATAGGGTGCGTGTGCTCACCAGACAGCCAGAGAGAGACATAGAGACAGAAAGCGAGAAATCACCCCGCAGGGGAGATGGCCACACTGCAATCCCTTCTCCTCCATTCTCCTCTCGGGATCTTGGGCACGCACGCACACGCACCCAGCGTGAGTTTTAAGCCACCGGGTCCCAGATGCGAACTGTGGTCGACTACGTGGGAGTCCAGCGACATAGCCATTACGCTAACTGCTGGTTCCCCCATAAAATTTTTGAAGTCACCTCACAGTAAATGCTGTAAGGTGGAAACTTAAGGTGTTATAATAATTAAACTCAAGGAATGATCCCAGACTTTGATAACAGAAAAGTTTTCCCAGAGGAAGTGATCTTTTTTTTTTTTTTTTTTTTTTTTTTTTTTTATTTTGAGAGGTTTTTGCTATAGGGCGCGTGCGCTCGCCAGACAGACAGAGAGAGACATAGAGACAGAAAGTGAGAAATCACCCCCCAGGGAGGATGGTCACGCCACAATCCCTTCTCCATTCTCCTCTCGGGATCTTGGGCACGCACGCACACGTGCCCAGCATGAGTTAAAGCCACCAGGTCCAGGACGCGGACCGCGGGTCGCCTACATGGGAGTCCAGTGACATAGCCATTACGCTAACTGCTGGTCCCAGGAAGTGATCTTTAAGTTGAGTTTTGTGAGTACCAGGGGATACCAGGTCAATTGTGTAAGGTAGATAGTAAACAAAGCAAACAATATGTAAACTGTGTGTGTGAAATGACTTAAAATAATAAAAACACATTATTTAAACTTACCATATGCTATACTCTAGGGATGCAAAGATGAATAAAATACAATATCTTTGCCCTTACCAAAAACCATGTATGGATGACAGAAGAGAGAGTTTGGGCCAATAATAACTATATTCTTAGAAGTCTGTGGCTGTGAATTGAGGGTAGTTAAAATATTAATAGATATGTCGAGGATATGAAAGGCAAAGTTTGTCTTGATAACCACCAGACTTTAGAGACATACCTTTCTGGGCACACATTTTGAGAGTGTGCACTGCAACACAGGCTACAAGTAAGGCAGACTGTGTCCTAAACCTTAGGTTGTTTATGAAATGCCACATCCCCAGCATGGAACCCACTACACCAAAAAAATAAAATAAAATAAAATAAATAAAAAGCACAGGTAACAAAATGACTACATCAAAATTGAACATTTCTGGACATTAAAGGACACATTCAACAAAGTGAAGAGACAACCTCAGCCATCCATAATGATACAGCAGCAATATAACACTCTATGATGCTGAAGTCATATAGGAAGATCCCAAGGTGTACCTTGGCCCACTTGACACAAGTGTGTGTGTCCATGATCCTGGTTAGCTGAGGCTGAGGGTAAGAGCATGGCATGAAGACCCAGGTTGGGGTATTTCTCTCTCTCTCTCTCTCTCTCTCTCTCTCTCTCTCCCTCCCTCCCTCTCTCATGAAATAAATAAATTTTCAAATTTCAAAGGCAGCAACCTACAGAATGGGAGAAAATATTTGCAAATTATATATGTCATAAGAGGGTTACAAAAAGAGCTACAAAAAGAGCTCCTCTAACTTAATAACAAAACCAAATAAAATTGGGGAAAGGACTTGAAAAGACATTTTTCCAAAGAATGTATACCAATGGCCAAAAAGCACTTGAAAAGATGCTAAACATCACTAATTATTAGGAAAATGCAAATCAAAACTTATACTTATTAGAATGGCTGAAAAAAAAAACAGAAAATAAACAAATGATGAAAATGTGTAAAAATTGGGACGATGTATTCCATTGGTGAAATGATGCAGCTGCTATAAAAGACAGTATGACTGTTTCTTTAAAAATAAAAAAAAGAATTATATGATTTAGCAACTCCACTCTGAGTATTAGCAAAATCAGAAGCAACAAAAATGTCAGTTGAATGGATAAACAAAATGTGGTATATACATACAATGGAGTGTTATACAGCCTGAAAAGGAAAGAAAATGCTAATATAAGCTATAACATGGATGAACATTAAATGCATTATATTAAGTGAACTAAGCAGTCACAAAAAGTAAACGTTATGATTTCACTTACATGAAGTATCCAAAGCAGTAAACCCATAAACACACAATGTAGAATGGTAGTTTCCAGGGGCTGTGAGGACACGAGAAAATTGTGAAATGGTGCAGCCACCACAAAAAAGTTTCAATTTTGAAGATGAAAAGAGTTCAGGAAGCTGTTTGCACAACAATGTGAAAGTATGTAACACTACTGAACAGTACATTTAACAATGGTTAAGGTAGTATATTTTATTTTATGTGCATTTTACCACAATTTTTTTTAAAGTACTATTTTCCTGATGTACACAGCAGTAGCCAAAGTTCTCAAATCCCTTGGCATTTATCTTGCTCAAATGTAAGACCACTTAGTAAAGAGAGACAATCACAATTATGGCATGCAGGGGCCTGGGTGGTGGTGCACTGTAAAATGCAATTCTCTGTGAGGCAGACCCACGTGGGAAGGCAATGAGTTCACGTCTAGAAACCTACCTGACTATTCTGGGTGCATGTGTGCCCCTGATCTGGACATGTCTGAAGACCGGACATGGGTTGTGCCATCAAGGCCATGTTGTAGGTTATTTCCCTCTCTCTCTCCCTCTCCCTTTCTCTCTCTCCCTTGCTCATGGAAGAAATAAACATTTTTTAAATTGTGGGACACATCCCAAATCATAGAGATCCTTGATATTAGATGAGAAAAATAAAGGGATATTTTTTCCTTTCACTGAAAGGAATTTATCTGTTATGGATATAGGAATAAGATTTGCAACTTAGTGTTCTGTGAAGGATTTAATCCAATCTTTCTAGTTTATTGTAAAATAAATTGTTTTGGGATTGAAATATAAGCAAATGAGTGCGTTAGACTCACGGTTCTCAGAAACATTCAACTGCAGAAAACGATACCAAGTGCAATTCACTAGTCCCATTACTACTCGAAAGTACATAGCAGTAACTACAATTTGCACCCTGTTTTACTGTGTTAAGAAAGCTGTCACCTACTGTACACTATTTCATTCAAACCTCATAATAATCCTACAAGGGCATTAAACAAGTATCACTTTTCCTATTTACAGGTGAAAACTAAGGCTGTCAAGAGGCTAGATTACTTATCCAAGGTTAAATAGAAAGGAAGAGAAAAGGTAAAGATTCAAACCTAGAAGGCAAAAATTCATGTTTTTTCAATTGCATTCTGATGCCTCTCTGCACTTAAAAGAGCAAGTTGGTTAATATAAAAATTAGGCAAGGATGTTGTGCTTTTTAAATACACATACTATTTTCATTTTCATTCAGGTTTTTGTGATTTGCTCATTATATTTTTATATCCAATGGAAAAAAAAATATGTCTCAAAGCTTTGTTTAGAATAAAAGCAAAATTTGAAAGTCATAAGAAGAAAGAATTTTTTTTTTTTTTGGTTTCAGTTATAAGGAGTGCTAAAAAAGAGTCTGACCACTTTTCAGACCTAAAAATGTTGGATAAAGTATAATAAAAACTCTTTTAAATTATAGCTAACATACCTAGAACATCCCCAGGTGCTAGAAAAGAAAAGGAAAACTGGGGAACCAGCAGTTAGTGTAATGGCTATGTCGCTGAACTCCCACGTAGTCGACCGCGGTTCGTGTCCCAGACCCGGTGGCTTAAAACTCACGCCGGGCGCGTGCGCGTGCGTGCCCAAGATCCCGAGAGGAGAATGGAGGAGAAGGGATTTCCGTGTGACCATCCCCCCTGGGGGGTGATTTCTTGCTTTCTGTCTCT
>NW_006159456.1:1917508-1940147 GCF_000334495.1 Tupaia belangeri chinensis | reverse complement strand
GCACGCGCCCTACAGTGAAAATCTCTCCAAAAAAAAAAAGGAAAACTGAAACACAGAAAAGTACACTCATGAACTAACAGAATATGCAGAAGCAACAGACATTAGCAGTTTAGTCTGCTTTTCTCTCTCAAACAACTGAAAACCACACAGAAAATTTATAAAGAACAGAGGTTCCTTTAGTTCATGTTTTTGAGAATTATTTTATTTAACTTTATTTATTTTAATTTGACCAGAGAGGAACAGGATGAGAGAGAGAGTGAGAGAGAGTGAGAAAGCAAGTCACCATGTCCAGGACTTGAACCTCAGTCAGGAGAATGGAGAAGGGATTGCAGTGTGGCTATGCCCCCACGGGGTGATTTCTTGCTTTCTGTCTGTCTGCCTCTGTCTCTCTGGTGAGCATGCGTGCCCTGTGGCAAAATTCAAAAAAAAAAATCCAGTTGTACATTTCAGGGACACGTGTACAACAAAAAGAGAGGTCACAAACTTAATGAAACACAATGATCCTCTTAATGTTTGTGTTCAGTTTACCTTGACAACCAATTTCAAATGAGAAGAGTCCTAACCAGTACACTGAAATCAGATTTAAAATGTGATAAATACATATCTCTGCCTTTAAATGCCTTGCATTATCAAGGAATTGATTTATGAAAACTTCTCAAAATGTCCTTTTCATATTTATTAGTGACTTTTGTTAAATATTTTATCTATAGGTCTTTGTCAATAATACTAAATACTTTAAGTTGTAACATATAAAACATTCAAAGAATTTCACTTACTAAGATATTAACATGCATTAACCAGGACTCCATTAAGCACTGAAATATTTATTAATACATTAATGAATTATTAATTCCCTTGTTTTATTCATCACTTAACATCTCAGCACTTTTGATATTTAATTTCTTTAAAAAGAACTCAAAATAGATATTGCCAATTTATAAAACTTAGTATCACACCTTACAGAATAATACTGTTCTACAAAAGACACTTTTTTTAGGGAATGAGATTTAATATTACAATGACTGAGTTTCACCAAGCCTGCATGTGGCATAGAATCATGTACAGAGAGAATGTACAATTAGTATCAAAGATGAAGTGATGATCAGCAGAGTGAGAAGGAGAAGGAAAAACTATTCTATGAAAAGACAATGTGAATGGATGGCAAAGGTTTAATACTATGTGACTAAATTAATAAAATGTGAGATGAGGGGCCAGCAGGTGGTGTGATGGTTAAGATGCTGTATGCTATATCCCTACAAGGTTGACCATAGTTCAAGTCCTGGACCGGGCAGATTGAAAATCATGTGGGATGCATGTGTATGCATGCCCAAAATACTAGGAGGAGAATGGAGGAGAAGGGATTGTGGCATGGTTATCCTCCCTGGGGGCAATGCGATTTCTCACTTTCCCTCTCTCTGTCCCTGTCTCTCTCCAGAGAGCACACATCCTATGGCAAAAACCTTTTCCTTAAAAAAGTGAGATATTACATATATGCTTTAAATAAAATATGGTTGACTCATTTTCACGCATAAAATTCATATTAATATTGCATCATCAGTAATGATAGTTATTTTTAAATGGACAGTTTTTAAACATACCACACAGCCTTTTTTCTACTTAAGTAAACGTTGACAAGCCATTTCTTTTTTAAAGAAATATTTATTTATTTATTTAATTCCATTTGTTATTATTATTTTAACTTGACCAGAGAGAGCAAGAAAGGAAAAGTGAGAAAGCAAGTTGCCAGGTCCAATACTTAAACCATGGTGTGCCATGTGGGAGTCCAGCACCCTAACCACCACGCCACCTGCCAGCCCTGACAAGCCACTTCTTTATCTCAACGATTAAGGGGCACCTGGTGTGTAATATCCCTAAGCTTACAGAAAACATAAACTAAATTTTAAAAAAACTTTATTCCTCTTCTATATAAATGATCACTGAGTAAGCATTTGGTGATAGTAGCAAAACTATTTTGGAGCTACAGTTTGCAAATTACTGGTCCCAGAGGAAATTGCTGGACAATCTAAAAGTCACAGGGTTGGTTTTTCAAATTTTGCAACAACACAGGTGATGTTCTATTTTCCTGCTTACGTATTATTGTCCAAACTTTTATCTTTCAGACACAAAGTTTGTTCAGGATAAATGGCTTTTGCAATGAATCCCCTGCTTCACTTTGCTTTGACTCTCGATCTTCTAAAAAGCTAAAGCACGGTTCATTGCCTCCTAGATCTTTTGCAATGTACATTACTATTCAACTGCAAGAATTTTAGTTAGTATTGAAGAGGTCCTCGAACCACCATAAATTATCTGCTTGTCATTTGTATTTTCAACTTAATGGATGTGTAGTTTATAGAATTCCTGACCCTTGAGCTCCTTATGTGTCACAAATAAAAGAGCAGGTAAATATAGCACTGGAATGGCTATTTACTCAATAAGATATAAATCATCTAATTGGCAGGAAAGCTGACCAATTTTTTAGTTACTGGTTACTTTTCTTCTATTATCAGTATAGAATTCACCACAACTCTCGCAGAAAGCTTGGGTCTGATATCACAGAGCACTGTGCTAGTGCTGCAGCACTGGCTGACCCCACCAACATTTACTAACCAACCCCTTGTTTGTCTAGTACTTTGGTAGGCACAGGGGAGAGAAACAAGTTGGAATACATTGTCCCCAGCTTTGAGTGGTTTTATAATTACTTCCCTTCTTCTCTCTGCAGCCTCATCATAATACTTTCCTTTGAGCTCTGTACAGGCTAAAGGTTATTCAATGCTCTAGCTTTAGTGATAATTCCTCCAGGAAGCCTTCCCTGATGCCTAAAGTGTGGTGCCCTCTTGTATATTCCTTTGTATTGTCCTAACACTATACTTTCAAAGTTGAATGGTAATTGCCTATCTATTTACCTGGATCTG
Source organism: Tupaia belangeri chinensis (assembly GCF_000334495.1). Lineage (NCBI taxonomy): Eukaryota > Metazoa > Chordata > Mammalia > Scandentia > Tupaiidae > Tupaia > Tupaia belangeri. Next base: position 1,937,235 of record NW_006159456.1, on the reverse strand, counting down.
ATACTGGAGTACATTATCTATGAGTACACATATGTGGGCTTTCTGTGTGTAAGGATCATGTATATGTATTGGGTACGGATCATGTATATGTTTAGCTCCTGGCACATAGTAGGTATTTTAAAAATGTATGTAATGAATGAGTGTCACAAAGGCAAAACAGGTCACAATCCCTGCCCTTGAAGACATCACCATCTAGTGGAGGAGACAGAAATGCAGGTAAACCACAATACAAAGGTGCTAAATTTTAGAATGGACACATTGATTAAAAAGCTACAGGAGTACAAAGTGACTGATTTGTCTGGGAAAGTCAGGTCCTTCTCAGAGGTGATATGGGATTTCAAAGTCTGCTGGGTAGAGAAGAGGAACATAGCAGGTATGCAGTAATTAACGTCCAACAAGGCATTTATTAATGTCCAACAAGGCATTAATATCCAGAATATATAAGGAACTCAAACTACTTAAAACAGTACTACTCAAACATACTCAAGATACTCAATAATAATAGTCCAATTTAAAAACTGGGCAAATGATCTGAACAGACATTTTTCAAAAGAAGATGTGCAAATAGGCAACAAGTTTATGAAAAAAAAATGCTCAAAAAATACTCAACACTAATCATCAGGGAAATGCAAATCAAAACTACTATGATGTGTCACCTTACCCAGTTAGAATGGCTAACATAAAAAACAAAGCAAAACAAAACAAAAAAATGCGGCAATTCTTTACACTATTGCCAGAATGTAAATTAATACAGTCATTATGGAAAACAGTATGGAGTTTCCTAAGAAAACTAAAAGTAGAAGTACCATATGATTTAGCAATCCCACGGCTGGGTATATATCTTTACAGTACAGGAAATCAGTTATGTAGACAAGATATCTGCACTCCAGTGTTTATTGCCACACTATTCGCAATAGCCACAATATGGAATCAACCTAGGTATTCATTGACAGATGAATAGAGAAACAAAATGCAGTGTGTGTGTGTGTGTGTGTGTGTGTGTGTGTGTGAAATTTAGTCAGTCACAAAACAGAATAAAACCCTATCATTTTAGTGACATGGAAGAGCCTGGTAGACATGCTGTTAGGTAAAATAAGCCAGATACAGAAGACAAATCTCACTCATATGTGGAGGCTAAAAAAAAAAAAAATTGATCTCATAGAAGCAGAGAGAGTAGGGATTACTAGAGTCTGGGAAGTATAGTGGAGAGGGAGGAATAGAGAGAGGTTGGTTATGGGCACAGTAACAGTTAGAGGCCCAGCTACTGTAGTACAGGCAGTGAGGTGTTATTGTATGATACTTACACCACGTGGGAGGCCAGGGTTCATATCTTGGGTTGACCTGGCTTGCATACTTGCAACCCTGGCTAGCTGGGAGACTAGAGGGAGACTGAGGCATGGTGAGACCCTATAAAGGGCATTTGTATGTCTGTCAGTTTGTCTCTCTCTTTCTCATGGAAGAAAGAAATTTTTTAAAAACTTGCTGTAGGGTACATGCACTCACCAGAGACAGAGAGTGAGAGAGACAAAAACAGGGAAAATGAGAAGGCACTCACTTGAGAGAGTCCAAGAGAGGGAAAGTGTTTTTCTCAGAAAGCATCCCCAAGGACAATGGCCATGTCACAATACTTTTCTCCTCCATTCTCCTTTTGGGATTTTGGGCATACATATAACATGCACCCCAACATGTTTTCAAGCTGCTGAGTCCAGGACTTGAACCATATAGTTGGTCCTGTGGGATCCAGCTGCCTTTACCACCAGCCACCAGGTGACTCTCCCCTGAGATTCTTTATTGAATAGATTCACTTGTGAAATTTTCTTCTCCTTCTCTTGGCATGGGCCTACTATGTCTGATTTTCTTCTCTTCTTTGCTTTCTATCCATCTCCTTTACTGAGCTGCTTCTTTCATCCACCGCTAAAAATAACAGTAGTCTTTCCAGCTTATTTCCCTGGCCCATTTCTCTTCTCACCGCACATAGAACCCACTGTCACTTTCTCCCTTCTTTTCAATATAACCTTTGCAAAGGTGATTTCCATAGGTGAGTTCTAACCTTGACCTCCTGTTTAAAAGAAAAAAAAAAAAAAAACTAAAAACCCTGAAAAACCACCTTTTAAAACACCTAGCTCTTACATAAGTACTTCAAATTTAAGAAATCCAAGATCAAATTCATCTTATTCTTGTTTGCTCCAAATCCATTCCTCCTTTTGCATTCTCTGTCTTGGCTCTTGACACGACATTGCCACCTCCTCAATTCTTTACTCTGAACACTTGAACATCATCTTCAGTCTTATTTTCCTTTCCAACTCCTATAGCTAACTGTGTGTTAAAACTCTATTGATTTGTTCTCCAGAGTGGCAATGTCTTCCTATGATCATTACTTTTCATTTAGAATATTGCTATGACATTTTAAGGGATCTTCCTTCAATCATCCCACATGCTGCCACCTCCTTAATCCTTTTTTATTAATTGCCGAGGGCATATGCACTGACCAGAGAGAGGTGGGGAGAGAAAGAACTCCCAATGGTGCCTGGCCATACCACAATCCTTTTTCCTTCACTTATCCATCCCAGAAGGATTTGGGGCACACATGTGCAGTGTATTTTTCAAGTCACTAGGACCAGAATTCAAACCGTGGTTGGTCATATGGAATCCAGCTCTCAATGCACAGTGTTTAACCATGGTATTATAGGGGCAGGCCTGCTAACTCTGCTTTAAAAGGCTTTGGTTAGCTACTCCTTGCACACAGGTTGAAAAAATAATAAATAAATAAATAAATAAAAGCAAAAAAAAACCAGATTATACTACTTGGACTTTGAAGTTCTATATAATCTGGAACAAAGTATAAACTTTCCTATTTTTTCTCCACAATTTCTTTCCTATAGGACAACTTAGTGCTCAAAACTAACCTTTCCTTTATTTCTCCTGCCCTTTATCTGATCTTCACCTATAGTACTCACTACATCCTGCTGTTAGAGCTATTTGTGTTGTCTGGTTTTAGATAGTGAGTCTCTGGAAAGCTTGTTCCCATTGCTGTGCTCACTATTGTACCTTTACTGTGATAAGCCCTCCATAAATGTTTGTGGAATAAAAAGTAGTTATAGCCCTTGCTTCTGCTCAATAATTTTTAGTTCAAGGAAGGCCTTTGGCAAAGCTATTAGGTAATGCTCCGAGGACATTCTGCCTTTCTTCCTCTCCACTTTCTTTCATTCAGAGATGCTCGTTGTCCTCACCTTTACTCCTGCCATCCCAGATCTCTTCCTAGGGTACCTACATAGAACACTCCTTTTGAGCAATTCCAGCCTCAGGTCTTTCTTTTCCCAGTCTTTCACTAAAATCTATACGCTCTGGGGATCGACTTTAGATACCAGCCTTTTCATTTTATAGATCAAGAAAAAGTGTCAAGAAGGTGGCTTGCATTGTCCAGCGTCTTAAGATTGACTAGCAGTAGAGCTGAGACAGACCCCAGGTCTTCTCATTCTGAGTCCATTGCCCTTTTCTTCACACGCTGCTGCCCACCCAGCATATCAACCCCAGCCTCAGATTGCTCCGTGTTAAGGACCAGCAAGGTCAAAACCCCTATAGTCAATCATCCCCAGTAAGCATCTCTCTGAACAAAGTATCAGTGCTCTAACTCACAGTAATGAATACTAAAGAAAGTTCACATTAGTATTCATATCTCTCCTGTTGTTATTTTGGTCAGAACACTTTTCCTAGCTTCTGAATTCATAAATTCTGCCTCCGCTGGGATACGTAAGGTCTGCACATTTGCCACAATGTACTTTCTTATGACTGTGCGGTTTAGTGATATTCTCTGTCTGACACAATTCTCCCACACTGCACAGAAACCATGGCAGCAGAACTCCAGAGCACCTCCCTGCAGTTTTACAACTTCCTGGTTTTTTTAATGAATGTGTTGTAATTTCTGTGAAGGGTATGTAGAGTCCTTAAAAACATTCGTGAATGGACCTTTTCAACATCACTTGGAAGGAAGTCAGAGACTTTAACTATTGAAACTGAGCCAACACAGTAATGAAACTCAGTGGCCGCCACACAGGAGATATATGAATGCCTCAGGCCAGAAACAAGGCCAGTAGAATCAGCCAAGGGCAGTTACGTCCACAAAATGCATTTCTCTGAATAGGAACTCAGTTGGTTTTCAAAGAATGATAGTATCCTCCCCCCCCCAAAAAAAAAAAGTTATGTTTTTTTTTATTTTTAATCATTCTTAACCAAGAATCTAAACTTAAATTCTATTTTAGTTTGGTATTGGTGCTGGATTTTAGGGGAAAATCTGATTGGAATAGATTATTCTACTGAGTGATGATCTAAGGAAGCACTGCAATTTTTTTTTTCCAGGTGGAAGAAAGAAGCACTGGCAGCTTGCCTTCTCTGCAAGCTTTGGTTATGAATTATAGGTCACTGACACTTAAAGTGACCATATAGCACATCTAATCTGATTCAGTATTTTATAGGAGAAGAATTAATCCCCGTTAACCTGATAGCACAGAAATTGTCTATCCTGTTTTATGAAAATCACTCTACTCCAGAAACAGGAATTAATGGAGTAGGATGTTGGGCACTAAATTATAGCTGTTATATCACTAGGACTAAGTGTGTACGCAGTCCTGACAGAAATGAATGCTCTGAACCCCATCTAGTTGCCTTCCTTTATTCCTGTATCATTTTCTCTCTCAAAGTGGATGACTTCTTCAGGTTTTCTTTGAGAAGCATGTGAATGCCTATAGTCCTCTGTGCCAACATTAAACTAATTCCTTTTTGGTTTGTACTTCTTAGAAAAATAACTACATGGACTTCAACAGTCTCCTTGGAGACAGGTCTATCTTTTTTTCTTTCTTTCTTTTTAAATTTTTCCAGAGGGCACATGTGCTCACCAGGAGAGAGAGGGAGAGAAGTGAGAAAGTACCTCCTATGGAGAATGCATTCAGCAACCTCCTTGCAACCATCTCTCCCTCCTTTTTAGGATTTTGGGCACACATGCACATATGGCCAATGCATTTTTCAAACCACTGAGTCTAGGACTCAACTGCACAGCCATATGAGAGCCAGCCACCTTAATCATCACACTACTGGTTGAAATCAATCTCTTTTTTTCTTATGATAGCACATGTGCATGCATGCAAAGTGGGGAGGGTGCCCTCAAAGTGTCTCCTCACAGATCAATCAATCACCTTTCTCTAGCCCCCCAGCTTGTTAGGATCCTGAGCGCGACTGTCTTTCAGTTCACCTGAGGATTCTAACCATAGTCCACCCTGTATCTTCAGGCATTGCAGTTCAGTATGCTACTCACTGTGCCACCAGGCTGGGCCAGAGACATACCAATTTTCTTCATTGAGAAAAAAAAAAGGATAAGACCTATTCTTTTAAGAAGGCATTTGTGACTACCTAAGTAGACAATGTATGGAAGAGCAGTTTCAAAAACAGAATAACCCAGGTCATTCTATTTAAGTACACATTCCATTTGTTCCTTCAGCAAATATTTATTAAACACTTACTACTTGCCAGGTCCTTGCTAGTTACCGGCTATATAAAGTGAAATTAAATGAGATTCCCAACCCTCTGGGAACTTACAATGATTGTTTGTTCCTGATCCTGGCAAGCTGCCCTTCTTCAAAACCAGCTGAAAGCAAACAAAACCCGACTAGGTCAGGTTCCTCTCCTATGTTATGTCATAGGACTCTGTCCTTTCTTTTCTTCATTAGATTACTACATTTTCAGCTGAACAGTTGCTTACTGCGGCCATCAACTACCAGAATTTTAGCTTCATTGGAATAGGTATTTCCTCCTTCGTTCTCATTTATTCAGCATTTGCATGACTGGCAAAGAAAAAACGAATAAGTATTTCTGGAATGGGCGTATGAACAAACGGATTAAAAAAAAAAAAAAGCCACGTATGAGTAAGGTTCAACATAGCAGGTACTGTATCAGGCTTGCATAATACTATGGGAATTTATAGCAGGAGCATTTAGAGCCAGCCTTGACGGGGCTGAAGATCTTTTCAAAATCTCGTACTTGGTTGGAGAGGACGTCTAAACCGCTGGCCCGCCACTAGCGTAAAACGGATTAATCTGTGAACTGCCAGGATCTTGCCAATGGTAGGACATCCATCGGTAAGACTGGTTGAATGACTCAAAAGGCCTGCGCGGACCAAGTCCAATGAGATCATCTCTGGCTAACTGCCAGGGTGAATGAAAGGGTTCGTTGCCGAGCGCAAATGCCAGAACTGGGACAGAAAAATTCTCCCCGAGCCTCCACGTAGAGGCCGGATCCCGGCGAAGCAGCCCAGACGCTCACGTGATGCGGGCTGTCCCGCGCAGGCGCAGCGCACCCGGGCGGCGGACCCGAGGGCGCTGACAGCTTCCGGTGTGGTCCCCCCGCCTCCTGCGTGGCCAAAGCTGTTGGGGTTTGCCGGTGGCCGCTGTGGGGTGGTGGGGGGCAAGACGTGGTGAGGTGAAGTGAGTGCCCCAGTGGCTTTCCCGGAGTCATGGCCTGCTCCATTGTCCAGTTCTGCTACTTCCAGGACCTCCAGGCCGCCCGGGACTTCCTCTTCCCTCACCTGCGGGAGGAGACCCCCAGCGGCGCCCTGCGCAGGGACCCCAGTAAGTGCCCTTCGCCGTGGCGGTTCCTTCCCCTGCCCCGCGCAGCGTCTACCCGGGGGCTCTGCGCCGCCTGCCTCCGCCTTCTGGGCTCTGGTTTACCGTCCCCCGCCCCCTGGATCGCCCTTTGCGCGCTGGGACCACCAGCTCCCTGTCCGCCGCCGCAGCGTCGCTGTTTTCCTCTGGCCCCAGCTTTTCCTCTTAGCCCCTCTGCCCTCTGGGCAGACTGCGTCTGGCTTCCTCTCATCTCTGCCTATCAGCGCTTCCCCACCTCTCATTGCCGGCTTTCTTCCCGATGTCTTCTCCATTCCCCCCTCCCGCCATCATGGGGTCCCCTGTTCTGTACTGTCTGCTCCGTGATCGCCTCCTCTTCCCCGTTTTTTGCCAGATGTCAGCGCTCCAACCTGACATTACCCCAACGCCCACTCTTCTCCCACCCTGGGACTGTGGCCTTCTGTCACCTCCTGTTCCAAAAGCCTATCATACCCCTCTCCCTTCCTCCATTCCCTTTTCCCCATTCAGATCTGCAGAATAACTAGCTGATTGACAAGTGGCTGACTCTTAAGGTGGTGAGTAAGCTTCACTCAGATGCGGAAAATAAGCTGTCAGGAAGTGATCCAGGATGAGAATCTACATTAGGGACTAAAAATACATTGGCATGGCCAAACAAAGTTGATTTGCTTAATTGAGGTGAGAAACTTTCTACCTTCTATTATCATCAAACTGTTAAGTAAGTCCTTGCCTATGTAGTTTTAAGATCCCACGGATGACTTAATAGACTTTTGCATAGTTCCTCAGAATTCCCTATATTTCTTTTTTTAAATATGTTTTTTGTTTTTTTGTTGTTTTGCATTTCCAATATGAAGCACATTTAGCTTTGTAATACAGTACTGTCACTTAGTGCTATACTAGGATGGCAATGCAAGGCTCACTAAACAAACTGCTCCCCCTTTCAACATTTAGAATAGTTAAAACTTGAAATGAATGAATATTGACTTTGTGCTAATCACTGGTCTTATGAATCATGTAAGGTTGGTGGGCCTTGCCCTCTAGGAGTTTATGGTTTCCTAGGAAGGACAGAGACATAAATCATAGCTACCATACAGTGTGATTGAAATATATGTGAGGCACTTTTTTGAAGTGGTGATACTTAAGTCTACCTTTGAAGTAGTAGTTAGAGGACTAAGGGAGAGTTAAGAGTATGCCAGAGGTAGAAAACCTGAATGGCGTGGTATTTAGAGAACTAAGAAAAGCCAAGTGGCTGGAGAGGAGAGGAGGATATGGAAAGAGGGGGGAGATGCAGTTGTGATAGTAATAAGGAGCTACGTCATAGAAGCCTGTGAAGGTTGTCAGTTTTCTGTGAAGGACTTGAAACAAACAAATGATATGTGCTTAATGTAATTAACAGAATTTATGAATACCTTTAATGTGCTCTGGCAGCAGTGTGGAGGAGAGATAGGAAACAGAGAAATTTGTTAGGAAGCCGTTCCAATTTTCCAAGCAAGAAGTGAACTCAAATTCTTATAGCTTTAGTGGGATTTGAGAAGAAGGAAAGATATTAAGATATTAGAAAGATATTAAGGATGTAGAACCTGCAGGACTTAGTGAAGGTCTGGTCATGCTGATTGTAACTGGTGAGTGAAAGGAGTTTGGGATACCTTTAGCCTTTGGCCTGGACCAGATAAACACATGTACAGAGAGGGAGAGTCAGAATATTTGGAGATAATTTGGGTATTATACTATCATGGATCTCTTACCTAATGGTAAAAATCATTTCCAGTTAACATACTAAAAATGCAGAGCATCTTTCCTCTTTGCCTCTTTTACTGAAAGGTAGAAGATAAAGCATATAGAGAATTATATTGGAGTCATTAATTAAAGTCATGTTTTTATGCAATCACTGGGAAAAGTATGCTTTTTTAGGATAATCTACAATCATGATAGGCTATCACAAAGGGTAGAAAGTATACAATTTTTATATGTAGTGAAAATGCTTTCTCTAACTGGACTTCATACTGGGGAGAGAAAAATGATATGAAAGAAGAAATGCATCCATTTTTAAGTTTGTTCATTTATTTCTTCCACAAGAGAGACAGAGAAACAGAGACAGTACCTTCAACAGGGTCTTCATGCTGCAATCCACTTCTATGACCAGCCAGCCTGGATCATTGGTGAGTGAACATTGCACACAGCATGCTCGGCAAGATCCTAGGATGCAAACCTAAAAAGTTTCCCATGTGGATACAGTTGCATTACCACTGGGCCTCTACCTGGCCTTTGAAAGGAATTTCAGAAAGTACATAGTTGTGGATTTCATTAAAGTTGGAAGAGGATCTTACAGTGAAAAAAATATTTTTAATTTACTTGTTTCTTACATGAGTAAAAGAGACAGAGAAACACCACTCCTAAGGTCTTGATGCCTTGATCCATCTTGAACTATAACCAGCCCCAGACCATGGGGGCACACATTCCCAGCATACTCAGAGAGGTCTTTGGGTGTGGACTTGGAACCTATCCATGTAGGTGAGCCTCAGATTGTCACATTATACTGATGTACCATCATTCAGCATCCCCAAAATTTGTCAGTAAGGAAGTAGAGGCTTGAGTGTGTTTTTTGTTTTGTTTTGTTTTGTTTTAGAGAGATTTTTGCCATAGAGCACATGTGCTTGCCAGAGAGACAGAAAGCAAGAAATCACTTCCCCAGAGAGTATGGCCACACTGCAGTCCCCTCTCCTCTGTTCTCCTCCTGGGATTTTGGGCATGGTCGCACATGCACCACAGTGCGTAAGCCTTCGGGTCCAGCACTCACACCACAGTTGCCCGGGTGGGAGTCTAGCGACGTAACAATTACACCATCTTCTGGGCCCCTTTAGTGTTCTTAATTCAGCTAGTATTTACTGAGTACTGGCTAATATTTTACTAGGCACAAAATAAGTTTAAAGGTAAATAAAGTTGGTCCTTCTCAAGTTTTCAGCTAATAGAAGACAAGGGTGTAGAAGGAGTGCTAGAGGTGTTATGCTGTGATTTGGTACATGGAGGAGGATGAAGGAGTGTTCATTATGTACGCAAAGCCTAGGAAAGAGTAGGTGACATTTTTACATCAGTAGTTTAATTCATATCTGTCATATGGAGAGGAAATTATCTGACAAAGGATGGGAAAAGCATGTGGCTCAGAAAGCTGCAAATAGTACATTGTAGTGGGAAGGTAGGGTGTGTTAAGAAGTAAAGCTGAAAAGGTCAGTGGAGGAGTTTAGCTTTTATTCAGTAACAGGATCTTCAGATTAGCATGAGTACCTTAGAGTCACCTGGAAATTTGCCAAGAGTTACTTGGGAAGTTGTTTTAGGTGAGTCGTTTTCCATGTATACCTGTAAGAGTGCCTGCTTTCTCACCCTGTCACCTACCACTTGACTAAAGAAAGGCTCTCCTTTCACACATTTCTAATCTCATTACAGTAAGTTACTCCAAGGTCTTAAAGAACTTGCCCTTTAAACAAGGTGCTATAAATTCCCCTCTTTATCTTGTTAAGAGATTTCCAAATAATTTTTACTTTTTACATTCAATAATTATCAACACTTGTGCTATCTTTATTTTGTTTCCCTCAGTTACATGTTTCTAATAATATTTGCAATAAGTCAAGCAAGAATTTTTTTTTAAATTTTCAATGTTTAAAATTTTATAGTCTTATCATAGGAAAACTTTTTTCTCAATTCATACTCCTTTTTTCAGAGAAATTTTTGGACTGATAATAAAATCTATATTACATTAGGATAGCATTTTGGGGCAGAAATGAAATAGAAATAAGAATACAAGGAGGAAAAAGGAATTTAAAAAATTGTTGAGGTTACCATCATATTTTTTGATGGGTATTGGTAGGTATCATTTCTCTGCAGTATTTAGAATCTATTGAATATAATTTTTAAAGTAACAGTAGTTTTATTTTTAAATGTCCATGTTTGGAGATTGGCAAAAATTATATATTTTGTGCAAAGAATACATACTACTTAAAAACTCCTGAGAGGGTTAACAGGTGGCGAGGAGGTTAAAGCGGCTGGATCTCGGGACCAGCAGTTGACGTAATGGCTATGTCATCGGACTCCCATGTAGTCGACCATGGTTCGAGTCCCGGACTCGTTGGCTTAAACTCATGCGGGGTGCGTGTGCATGCATGCCCAAGATCCCAAGAGGAGAATGGAGGAGAAGGTATTGCAACATGGCCATTCCTCCCGGGGTGGGTGATTTCTCACTTTCTGTCTGTCTTTCTGGTGGGGCGGGGGCACAAAGACAAAAAACCTCAAAAAAAAAAAAAAAAAAAGTGGCTGAATCTCACCTGGCCTACTTCACAGTTCAAGACCTGGACCCATGGGGTTGAAAATCATGCCAAGTGCATGGACCCAGAATCCTGAGAGGAGAATGGAGAGTAAGGGACTGTCATGTGGCCATCCCCTGGAAGGGGGATTTACTCTCTCTCTTTGTTTCTCTCTTTCTCTTTACAGTGAATGCATGTGCTCTATAGCAAAACAAAAACAAAAACAAAATTCTTGGGGCATATGTGAGCAAAAAGTTTAAAGACCATTCTCTTGTGGGCCTCAGTGTCTCTCTTTCCATGTTTCTTTCTTTCTTTCTCTCTTTCTCTCTGTCTCTCTCTGTCTCTCTCTCTCTTTCTTTCTTTCCATCATAGTATAAATAAATTAGACATGGACCCCAAATAGCTAAAACAATTTTGGAAAAGATGAAAAAGTTGCAAGACTCACCCTTCCTTATTTCAAAACATATTACAGGGCCAGCCAGTAGTATGATTTAGACAGCTGTGCCCACTTGGCTGACTGTGTGGTTCAAGTTCCAGACCTGGTGACTTGAAAATCATGCCAGGCACACATACATGCAGGCCAAAATCCTGAAGGGAGAAATGGAAGAGAAGGAATTGGGGCATGGCCATTCCCCATGGAGGGCACTTTCTTTCTTTCCCTCTTTCTCTTTCTCTTTCTCTTTCCTCCTTCAGCAAGTGCATGACCCTCTAGCAAATTAAAAACAAAGCAAAACAAAACAAAAACAAAGCTACAGTTACCAAAGCAGTGTGATGCTAGCATAATGACAGAAAATCAGTGGAATAGAATAGAGAGCCTACAAATAAACCCTCACATATATGGCCAAATCATCTTCCACAAGGGTGCCAAGATTACCATGTGGGGAAAAGACTGTCTTTTCAACAAATAGCGTTAGAAAAAACATGCAAAAGAATGAAGTTGGACCCTTACCTTAACATTGTATACGATAACTAACTAAAAATGGATTGAAAACTTATCTGTAAGGGCTAACACTGTACAACTCACAGAAAAAAAAAATGTAAGGAAAGCTTTATGATATTGGACTTGGCAATGATTTCTTTTTATTTTGTTTTTGAGAGATTTCTGCTATAGGACGCATGCACTTGCCAGAGAGACAGAGAAGATGAAAAAAGCGAGAAATCACCCCCTGGGGGATGGCCATGCCACAATCTCTTCTCTATTCTCCTCTGAGGATCTTGTACACACACATGCGCCCAGTGTGGGACTTGAACCACAGTCAACTACGTGGGAGTTCAGCAGCAGAACCATTACACTATATGCTGGCCCCTGGCAATGATTTCTTGACTATGACATCAAAAGCACAGGTAACAGAAGGAAAAATAGACAAACAGGATTATTTTAAACTTTAGAACTTTTGCATATCAAAGGACACAATAAACAAAGTGAAAAGACAATTTATAGAATGTGAGAAAATATTTATAAATTGTGTCTGATAAGAGGTTACTATCCAGAATATGTAAAGAACTCCTGCAATTCAGTAACAGCAAAAAAATCAATAACTCTTAAAAAGTGGATACAGGATATAAACAGACATTTTTCCAAAGATGATATACAAATGACAACAGGCATATGTAAAGATGCTCAGCATCACTAATGATCAGAGAAATTCAAATTAAAACACAATTAAGGGGCCAGCAGGTGTTGTAGTGGTTAAGGCACTGGACTCCCACGTAGCTGACCATGGTTCAAGTCCTGGACATGGTGGCTTGCTTCTAACTTTCTCTTTCTCTCTGTCTCTCTCTCTGGTCAAGTTAAAAAAAAAATAATAACAACAAATAAGATTAATTAAGATATTTTTTAAAAATTGAAAAAAAAAAACACATTTGAATGTCATCTCACACCTGGTAGAATGACTACTATCAAAAAGCCTCAGAAAATGATAAGTGTCAGCAAGGATGTAGAAAAATTGGAACGCTCGTGCACTATTGATACAACTACTGTAGAAAACAGTATAGAGGCTCCTCAAATCATTAAAGACAATTAGCCTATGATCCAGTAATCCCACTTAAATGTATATGTGCAAAAAAATTGAAACAGTCTAAAGAGATATTTGCATACTTATAACACTGTTCGCAATAGTCAAGAGGTGGAAGCCACTCAAATGTCCTTCGGTGGAAGAATGGATGTTATCTTCTTACAATGGATTACTATTCAGCTGCTGAAAGGAAGGAAATCCTGTGATGTACTATGACATAAAGGAACCCTGAGGACATTATGCTAAGTGAAATAAGCCAGTCACAAAAAAGACAAATACTTTATGGTTGCATTTATGTGCGTTAACTACATACTGTAGATATTATATTCAATATTCACGGAAATAAAAGGTAGAATAGTAGTTACCAGAGACCAGGAGAGTGGAAAGAGAAGTTGTTTAATTGGTATAGAGTTTCAGATTTGCAAAATGAGAAAGTTTCAGAGATCTCTTTGATAATTGTGTAAATGCACTTAACGCTACTGGACTGTACACCCTAAAATGATTAAGATGGTAAATTTTATGTGTTGTTTTTTTTTTTTTAACCATAATAAAAAACGTAAATCATTGGGACCAGCAGGTAGAGTAGTGGTTACATCACTGGACTTTCACATGGCCAACTGCAGTTCGAGTCCCAGACCCAGTGGCTTGAAAAATCATGCCAGGCACGTGTGCGTGCATGCTCAAGATCCTGGGAGGAGAATGGAGAAGGGATTTCAACGTGGCTGTTCCTCTTAGGGGGTGATTTCTCATTTTCCCTCTCACTGTGTCTGTCTCTTCCCAGTGAGTGCATGTACCCTAAGGCAGAAACCTCTTTAAAAATAAATAAATAAATAAATAAAGTAAATCAATTAGGCACAACCACAGTAGCATGTACTGGTTGGCACTGCTACTTGGCAAGCTAAAATCACATGGGAGGCTCAGATTTGACTCCTGGTGCACCCGAAATCAGGTGTGTTATTGCACATCTGTAATTCCGGCTACTCGAGTTCATGGACAGTGTGGACAACATAGTGAGATCCTGTCTGAAAGAGTCAGGCATGGTGGCATTCACCTGCAGTCTCATCTACTCAGGTTGAGGATAGAACTGGACCTTGCCTTTAAAAGGAAATGGAACAGCAGTGGCATGGTGTTTAAGGCAATGGTTCCCACATGGCCAGCTCTCTGGTCCGAGTCCCAGTCCTGCTGGCTTATAAATCACACCCAGTGCATATACATGCATGTCCCGTTCCTGAGGGGAATGGAGAAGGGATTGCAGCATGACCATACCCTGGGGTGGTGGGGGCGTGATTGCTCACTTTCCCTCTTTTCTCTGTCTCTCTCCAGCTAACACACAGGTCCTACAGCAAAAATCTAAAAAGAAAGCAAAATGAAAGGAGGAAAAGACAAATTAATTAGAGTGAAATTTAAAAAATGGTTATTTATTCATTTATTTATTTTTAGGGATTTGCTCTAGAGTGCATGTGTTCACCAGAGAGGGACAGAGAGAGGGAAAGTGAGAGCGCCCTTCCTGTACCCCAGGGGTGACCAAGCCTCAATCCCTTCTCCATTCTTCTCTTGGGCTTTGAGTACACACGCACATGTGCCTGGCATAATTTTTAAGTTGTTGGATGGACACAGTCCACAGCCAATCATGTGGGAGTCCAGTGTATTAACTACCATATTATCTAGTGTCTCCAGAAACTGGCTTTTTATTTTTTATTTTTATTTTTAAAAATTTATTATTATTATTTTATTTATTATTATTATTTTTTATTATTATTATAGGTTTTTGCTATAGGGTGTGTGCGCTCGCCAGACAGACAGAGAGAGACAGAGAGATAGAAAGCAAGAAATCACCCCCCAGGTGGGATGGCCACGCCGCAATCCCTTCTCCTCCATTCTCCTCTCGGGATCTTGGACACGCATGCACACGCGCCTGGCGTGAGTTTTAAGCCACCAGGTCCGGGACACAAACCGCGGTCAACTACATGGGAGTCCAGCGACATAGCCATTACGCTAACTGCTGGTCCCGAAACTGGTTATTTTTTAAAGATTAGACAAAGTTTCTTATGATGAAAAGTGGCCTACTGAGGTTTCAGTAGTTCTAGTCCCTACCTAGCTGCCCTGACTGTGGAGATGGAAGATGTAGATTCAGCTCCTCTAGATAAGCAGAAATTATCTTTAGTTAGCAGTTTTTACATACTTTCATCCACATTTCATCATGGTACACTCTCCTTCACCTTGCTAGCCATACTTATATTTTTCTCTTGCTTGGATCTTAAAAACTCAATAATATTGAGGTTATAAGAAAATTATAAAAGAAGTATGTTATTTTTATTATATGTAGTACAGGATCAGCAGTTGGCGTAATGGCTGTGTTGTTGGACTCCCATTTAGTGCACCACAGGCGCAGCCATGTTGCTGGACTCCCATGTAGTCGACCACAGTTTGAGTCCTGGACCCGGTGGCTTAAACTCACGTTGGGCATGTGTGTGTGCTTGCTCATGATCCTGAGAGGAGAATGGAGGAGGGGGGATTGAGGCATGGCCATCCCCCCAGGGGGTGATTTCTCTCTTTCTGTTTCTCTGTCTCTCTGTCTTCCTGGTGAGCGCACATGCCCTATAGGAAAAACCTCAAAAAAATACAGATATACATAGTACATTATTGCTTTTCTTTTACAGAATTATTTATTTAATTTTATTTATTAATTCATTTATTTTAATTTTGACCAGAGACACAGAGAGAGAAAGAAAGAGAGAGAGAGAAAGTGAGAAAGCAAGCCACCAGGTTCGGGACTTGAACCATGGTTGACCACGTGGGAGTGTCCAGCGCCTTAACCACCAAGCCACCTGCTGGACCCCATTAGTGCTTTTTTAATTTGTTGAACTCCCTGAATTATTTTACAAGTCATCGTTTCTAAGGGCATTCTCTTTCTTTGTAATTTGCCAAAGGGCACATGTACTTGCCAGATAGAGGGAGAAAGAGTGGGAAAAAGCACCCCCCATGGGGGATGGTCTCTCCTACATCTCTCCTTCCTCTTGGGACTCTAGGCATGCACACACGTGTGCCCAGTGTGCTTTTTAAAACACCGGTGCCAAGACTTGAGCTACACAGTTGGCATATGGGATCATTTCCCTTAACGACTAGGCCACAGGTCTGACCCTAGGGCTCTTTCTTTTTTTAAACAAGTTTTTTTCTAGAAACAAGCACATTGTCTCTATTTTCTCTCCTCTCAAAAGAACGGAAATGAATTTGTTTCTCTCCTATGGTCTTTTATTAGACCATGGACATTAAATTAATTTTTCCTTTTCCTAACATTTAATGGATTCGTTTTATTATTTAGTTTTTTATCTTGACATGCTCAACTGGAAATTGTTAAATGAAAAACATACACTTAGTTTATGAGGACAGACTGTTTGGAAGCAAATTAAAATAATGTACTTTAGGAATTAAATAGAGTTGTTGAATGCAGAAGTCGCATTTTTCATTTAAGCTTTTGGTGGTAGAATAATTCACTCATAGGAAATAGACCTAAAGAAGAAATCTATGATTTTTGATCATCGAGTTAATGTGGTTCAAACAGTTCATTTGTCTAGTGAGAGACTAAACAGGTTTTTTTGTCAATACCAGTGTAATCTAATCTCTTCAGGAAGAAAAATTCTCTCCAGAGGGAAATAGTGGTTACATTTTATATTTTGAAGTCATTGGTTTTATTCATTTAGGCAAAATATCTAATTTGATAAAGATATGAACGAAGCTTTGTGGTTGTTACCAATTTATTTCAGACAGTTCAAAAGTGTTCTGTTCAGTGATGGGTATTTTTTTTTTTCATATGATCAGTTATTTAATTAGGTTCTTGGCAAAAAAATCTAGAACATCAATTTGTGAGGATAAACTCCATTTGTAAGGGCAAACACGGATTGCAGGTAGCTCTGCAGCTGAGAAACAGCTTTGAATTTTGGTAAAATTTGCGAGTCCACAGCTTTCTGATCAACCTTTCACTGCTCTGGAATCTATTTCTCCTTCTCTGTGTCGAAGATCTCACCTTCCTGGCGTCTGGGCTTCTGCAGTTTCTTTTTCTTGAAGTAAGCATTGGTAGGGTGCTTTGCGATTTTTTTACTTTGCTAATACCAATTTTCGTGGAGGTGGCAATGACAAATTTCTGATGTGTTCTACGCAGTGGAACTTGATTGAGAACCAGCGGTCCAGTTACAAGCAGCAAGCCCCTGCTCAGCTGCTTCAGGAAAACCACTCTCTTGCCTCTGCGGCGTCCAGTGAGGATGATCAGAATGGTCCCAGGAGTGATGCTAGCTCACAGCTTTCTCACACGCTGACTGAAAAGTTTTTTGCCGTGGTTCAACAGCTTTCGAGGCATATCTTCAGTAGGATAATACCTAGGCATTTTGTACAGTTTAACCACCCGGGTACCACCATTTTTGTCTCCACCAACTGATTTTTGTGACAGTCACAAGAACCTTCTCCTTTTTCTTTTCGATCCTGTCTTTAGTGGCTGAGTATTTCTTCTTGAACATGGCCTTCCTGGAATACATGGCAGACTGGGAGTGTCTGCTGGTGCCCTGGACCAGAACGGGGTTTCAGCGTTTTGGCTGCAATGGAACTTCCCCTTGTTGGGCTCTTTAGCCTTGGGGTCACCCTTTTTAACCTTGCCACTGGCATCAGCCTTCTTGGCTTCAGGTTTCTTCTCCTTAGTATCCTGCTTTGTACCTTTTTCACCTGCCATCTTGAATAGTGGGAAAGAGAACTAAACTCCAACGATGGGTATTTTAAAAAGAAAAGTCAGGTTACTAATCAATGAGGTAGTTGCTTTTGTTACTTAAAACTTCATCATGGGGACCAGCAAGTGGCGTAGTGGTTAAGGCATTGGACACTCCCGCATGGCTGACCATGGTTCAAGTCCTGGACTTGGTGGCTTGCTTTCTCATTTGCATTCTCTCTCTCTCTCCATTTCTCCGGTCAAATTAAAATAAATGAATGAATAAGTAAAATTAAATAAACAATTATTTTAAAAAAACTTCATCATGTTCCTCTTTTTCCCTTTACATCATTTAAGTTAGCTAGAGATTAACTTATTTAGAGAGAAGGTATGATTCAAGATGTGGTATAAAACAAGTTAAAGATAATTCCAGCAACTGAGATGGCAAGGTTCTTATAAGACTTAAATTGAATCTTCAGTGCAATCCTTGATTTTCTGTAAATATTAAGAAAAAAATGGCTAAGAATGTGAAGAGAATATATTTTTAAGTTCACCCTTCAAGAAAGGTTTGGAATAAAGAGACAAGATTCAAAACTAAGAAATGTCTTATAGTCTCAGAAATGCTTAGCTGTGCTTGTATAGGAAATGAGGTGAGAAAGCCTAGTTAAAACATGAACCTTTGAAATTTTTTGCTTACAACTGGAATGCTTTCCTGGTAAAACAGAGTCATAAAATGAGGGCTTTAGGAGCAACATCTGGGTGTGACTCGTAGCATGAAAATACGATGAGAGAAGCATTCTTATCATCTATGTTTAGATTTCTCCAATAGGCAGTATTTGTGTGTGTGTGTGTGTGTGTGTCATTTTTAGTATAATGTGTTTGCATAATAGAATACATATATAACTTAAGAATCATGTGAATGGGAAAAACGGTTGGCGTAATGGCTATGTCGCTGGGCTCCCATGTAGTCGACCACTGTTCGAGTCCCCGACCCAGTGGCTTAAACTCAATGCCGGGTGCATGTGCATGTGTGCCCAAGATCCTAAGAGGATAATGGAGGAGAAGGGTTTGCAACATGGCCATCCCCCCTGGGGGATCATTTCTCTCTCTGTCTCTCTGTCTCTCTCTGTCTTTCTGGCAAGCGTACATGTCCTATAGCAAAAAACCTCTCCAAAAAATCAATTTTTGTAATCAATTTTGTAATCAGTTTCTGCCATTTAGACTTGAGTGAAAAAAAAATTCTGTTTTTTCTATAATTATTTTGTCTTACTAATTAAAATGAAATGGGGAGACTAGCATATGGCTGGTATATAGTTATGTTGCTGGACTCCCACATGGCCAACCGCAGTTTGAGTCCTGTACCCTTTGGCTTGAAAATTATGCCTGGTAAGGATGTGTATGCCTGCAAGTGTGCCCAAGAGCCCAGAAGAGAATGGAGAAGAAGGCATTGTGAAATGGCCATCTTCCCAGGGAGTGATTTCTCACTTTCCCTCTCACTGTTTCTGACTCTCTTTCTCTTTCTCTTTCTTTTCTCTCTCTCTCCCCCTCTCTCTGGTGAGTGTATGTGCCCTAAAGCAAAAACCTCTTTGAAAAAAATATGGAATAGAGTAGAAGAAAATTATCAGTATTATTATAATGTTACATAGAAAAGTTATTTTTATAAGATGATGTTTGATCCTGGATATAAAGCTTATGTATATAAAGTTTATAAGAAAATAAACTTGTATTGGTATTTCTGTGGAAATGTAAAAGGTTTAGAATCAGCATCTGATTGGTTTTTACATTTTAAAACATGAAATTGAATCTAGCTGCTTTTATAGGGGTGTATAAGGAAGCATTTGGGTAGGGGTGTGGATTTCAAAGACTATTCAACAAATGTTTATTAAGAACTTATCTTTTCAAAAATATTATATATATAAGTGTAAGTGTGTGCACCCGCACACACACACACACACACACACACACACAGAATACACATTTCCTGCCCTTCAAGAGCTTAATAGTTAGTTGTATAGACAAGGTATACATTCATGTTAAATCAGATGATTACAAAGCTAACTAACAATGCAATAAATGACCCAAAGCAGTATATAATTAA